>NC_087562.1:3742701-4055402 GCF_036250125.1 Pseudopipra pipra
TAGTTTTTCTTGTTGCATTCCCTGCAGTGCCAAGCCAGATCTTCAAATATGAATCTAACACAACTGACCTGACATCAAAATAAGCATATCTAAAGGATTTCAGAATGCTCTACATCAGCATCTTTATATAAAAAAGAAAATCAAGAAATTGTTTCTTCACTGTGGCTAGAAAAACCTGGATGAAAACCTACCATTTATTCTAATGAGGGATTTCTGGCTGCAGGTGTTATTTCAGGGTCCTGAACAATATTTGCCCTGTGTATGTGATCAGAGCTGCTAAAGAAGGAAATCTTCAGGGAGGATGGATGAGAGAAGGAAATAAATATTTCAGTGGTAAAGGTTTCCCCCCCCCCACGTTTTGGGTTGCTTCTGAACTGATGGCTGTTTGCAGTCGCCAAAACCTTTGAACTTCTCATGGGAGGAGGAGGAGACCATTCCAGCAGGAGTGCTGAGGGGTGTCACGGGAGTGCTTTGCCTGTCCCTGTACTATCAGTCCCAGGAGACTCTGCCTGTAACCCTCAGGCTGCAGAAAATCTTTGACCTCAGACTAAATATAAAAAAAAAGAAAAAAAGATGAAGAGGCTCAGCGCTACACATTGTCATGTCGAGCTTTTACTCCCTGAAATCAGAGGCTGGAGTCAAGCCCCCAGGCTCACACACAGTGCCTTGGGAGACCTGGAATCCAAACCTGCTCTATGCAAGCAGCCACTTTAGAGAAGCTGAAGGCTGCCTTGCCTTATGCATTTTGCTTTTAGTTGGCTGGGCTGGAACTCTCCAGTTCAGGCTTCATATCCCTAGCCATCAGTGTAAGGTAGGGACACACAGCCTTCAAAACATCTCAAAAAGCAGCAAGAGAAGCTGCTCCCCTGCTTTCTCATGACCATGAGAGAACTCACCAGCATGTGGTGCTGTGTTTGGTTGCCTTTTCTGCTACTGGGCAGAAAATAACGTGTCTCTTATTGGAGGAGAATTTGACTTAAAAGAAGACAGACTTAAAATTCACATTGTAATTGGACCTACATCTCCCCTGCCAAAAGCAAATGTGCACAGTGGGTGATCACCCAGAATCTATTCAGGGTTGTCTGGTCCAAGATCTGGCAACAGTCGAGCACTTTTCCAGATAAGAGTTTGAAAGATGAAGCTCCACGAGGCCTCACATAATGTTTTTGATACCCCTAAACTAGAAACACTTTCTCACATACCTCCTTCCATAAAATCACCAGTGCCCGCATCTCTGGCAGAAAGTTTTGTAATGAAAAATTTTTTTTTTAAAATATATTTTCAGCTGTAAACAGCAGAAAACCCCCTTCAGGCACTTCACTAGACCTTTTATCCGTGCGCAGGAAAAAGAATTGATTGATTTTGAAGTTAAACGTTGGCATCTGCTGTTATTCAAAACCAGGACCTTGGATACACTCATCCGCCATGCTTTCAGCTCAGCCACCAGTGTGCTGCAAATGAAGACAAGCTGTTGTCAAATGAGAAATGCAAAATAGTCAATCTGTTTGTCTGTTTAATGTAACTGGGAACATAAGCTGCTAAAAATGCTACCATTCTGCACTGTCAGATGGGAGACACTCTCCAACAAACGAAAGCCTAATGACCCATTTTACTCAGGCGCTCTGGAGTTCCTCCTAATGGTATTTTCCATATGCACTTCAACATGCTTTTAACTGAAACTGCAAATGGTACTATTTTCTATCTAACACAAGCGTGTAATCTGTGTAGCGTATTTTTTTTTTCCTCTGGCACCATGAAGGAATGCTGATGTTCAAGGCGTCTTGAAACAGTGAGCATATTGCTCAAGCATCTGATGCTCATCTTCTCTTTACACCTGTCATTGTACTGTATTAAAGGAAAAAAATCAAGTCATTAACCATGATAGATATGTTTTTAATAAGAAAGTGTTGCGCCTCACCAGGCAGATAAATAGCAAGTCTTAAGATATCTTCAGAGCCCAAGCACACAATTACAGAATAAAGTTAAATATGCTGGGGACTCTTCAAAGACTGCTATAACTTGTAAAGATTAGGTCCCTATCAATTACCCAAGCTGCACTTCTTCAAGAATTTTCTAGCATTAAAATTGCTAATTTGACTTTTTCTCTGAAAGTTCCCCATTCCCCACAGACAATTATGTGTGAAATGTTGCCTAAACAAAACTGTGATTTGGCCAAGCATGGTCCATTTTCAAGTCAAAGAATAGTGAAGATAATGCTGGTATTGCCAGAGTGGGGCAGGAAGGAACTTGGGAGACCTGGGTCATTTTGTTAAATATTCTTGGGGTTTATATAGTAGGAATTTCATCGGTCTGATTTCAAACCCCACAGAATTAGGGGGTTTTTTTGCAAAAAGCTATGGCATTTAGTCTCTCTTCAGAAGCAGGATAACACCAAGCAGTCAGTGCTTGTTTAGCTTTCTCCTGACAAAGCACTGCAGACCCACAGTCTGTTGGCATTCTTACAGGGTGTGCTCCTTTAAGCCATTATCGTCTTAGACCCAGCTTTATCTCCACCCCTGCTGTTATCACATTGATATGTTTGTTAATTATTGACACAAGAAATGCTCAGTCATTGACTGCAGATCCCTGGCAGTGCCCTGCTGTGCTGAGCCAAGCGGCAGTGCTGCGAGGGTGCCTGCTCCCTCCTGGCTCCCTCGCCCTCGGGGTGCTGCCATCATTGATTAGCAAACACCCCAAAAGCACTGAACATCTTCAGGCACTCGTTTTTTTTTTTTTTCCTGCAGAAAATAAGATCCTACTCACCCAGATTCTTCTCCAACCCCCAACGTAAATATTATTTTTTTTCCCCAGGAGGTTGTTTGCAGCCCAGTGTACTGCTGGTGGGGCAAAGCAAAGGGACCAAAGTGTCCCTGGGGAGGTCTGCCCAGGGATGCTGCTGCAGGTGAAGCCTGTGCCCTGACCATCACAGGTGGGCCCACTGCATTGTCAGCACCAGCTTCACAGGGTACCACCTGACTGCTCTGCACACCAAATTCAACACTGCTTAACCTTTTGGAGAAGTGTTAGAAAACATAAAAGGGATAATTATGGCTTAAAATAGTGGGGACTAGCAGTCTGTGACGACGTGTCAATGCTTGGGATTTGTGTGCTCAGGAGAGAGAGAGAAATAACAGAGAAGAAGCAGGTGCAAAAGTGAAAGACAGAGGAAGAGAGTATTTAGTACAGGGGGTTAATGCAGTGACCAGTCATCTCCAGGATTATAAAGAAATTTAATATTATGGAGAAATTATTTAATATTATAGAGAAATTTAATATGATCTCGGAATTATCCACTCAGTAACCAAGTAGATATTAGTGCATCCAAAGAACCAGGTTTGCTTTATTGTAAAAAGTCAGGTACCTAAGAGAGATATTCAGGCTAGGAGGGAAAAAATCTATTCCTTTTGCTTGGTCTATGCCTCCCCACTGCATAAATAAACCCCCCAAACCTGACATAAACCCAAACCCAGGCTTTTCCATCACAGATCAGAAGTCAGGCAAGTAGTGTTGCATTGCAGCTGCCTGAATTATACTTGGCCTCTGAATAATAAATAGGGAATTTCTCGAACCACAGGCTCATTAATGAGCACTAATTCAGAACTGATGGCACAATGTTCAGTAATTTAAGCAATGTAGACAATGAAGGTTCTCAACTCTGGTACAAAGAGTGACCTACAGAATCTTGCGGAATGAGTAATTACAGCTAATATCCATTTCAGCTTCTATTAGAACATCCAATAAAACAAGGTCATGACAACAGGCAAGGATCACATCCCGGCAAGCATCGCAGTGGGGAGAGATGGAGTCACCCTGGAGCAGGTGGATGGTTCCTATTAGTTGGGCTCCTCAATGAATAAGGCTGCTGACAGCTCCCGGAGGACCGCGGGCGGTGCTGCAGCGGCCGCGGAGGCAGCTCAGGGAATACGGGAATGGTTTTTCAAGAGCACAGAGGTTAGGTCGGGATGGGGTTTGTTTTTGCCCATAACTAACAAAGACTTAAAGGACAGACCATGCATGACTGGCTTTTTTTTTTTTTCTTTTCTTTCCCAGCCTTTTAGATAGTTTGGTATTAACATGTATAGAGGGAACGGATTCAGTGATTTATTAACGGAGGATGGACCCTCGACAAGTTGTAACAAAGGAAAAAGTTGATAGATAGAAACAGGATGGCAATGGGCACCTGTAGTGTGAAAACCACTTGAGTGAGCAGCAGCAGAACAGAATGAACTGCCTGGGGAGTTTTCTACTTTGTGCAGATGAGCCTTATTAATTCCTAAGAGAGAATATGGCCAAGGGAGGAAATAAAAAAATTATCTACTTTTTTTTTTGGTACTGTAGGTAGGAAGGTTAAAAACAGTTTCTGACAATCCTTGGGAGACTTGGTGCTTTTAAAAAAATGAAAGAAAACTTATTTTCTTCCCCTCAAATGTGCTAAAATTTCACTCTTACTTGCAGAAAGTTTTTCAGTGATATCATTTGACTTTAAAAAAAAAACACTCAGACAACACAAGGTATTCAAAGTGATCCCCTCCCAAAAAATTCATGGGCTGGAAATTTTTTCTTGCAACCATCCCCGCAATACTGAGAAGCCTAGAGGGGGTTGCAACCAGAATTGCCTACAAATAAAATTCACAACAAATAGTTTGATAGACTCATAAAAAATTGACTCTGCTGACTGAATCTTTGACCCTCATGAGAGTTCACTGTGTAGCTCGAGTGATGCAGTGTGGATGTGTCACGAGCTCTGCCGTGAGAGGAATATTTCCTGGACTCTGGGAAATAGTCTGGTGGGCAAATGTTGGACCAGAAACCCTGGGGCTCAGTCTCTACTGGTCAATATGGCTACAAACAGGCAGAAAATGGCTCTGAACTGCAGTTGTGGCTCTTGAAGTTCTGAGACAGCAATCATTGTGAGTACTTGTGTCTACCCCTCCCTTCAAGTTTGATTATGTCCTGCTCTGTTTGTGGGTTTGGAGCTATAGAGAGGTCCCATGGAAGAGGCCAGGATATGGTGTGGACTGGCCAGGTGTGAAATGCCTTGGAGACATGCAGAACTCGGCTCAATACCCACAGGGACCTCAAAGCCTGTGACAAAATGAGAGAAAAGGATGTATTTCCCCCCCAAGAATTAAGAGTTATGTATTCCTTGAGTGGATGTGACAAAGTACATTTTTTTTTATTTCATGAAACCAGAACAAAAGAGAGGCTTTCCTTCTTTTACACAATACCTAACAAGTTTTACTAATGGTGCTCTGCTGGTAGAAGCAGGGTTTGGACAAAAAGCTTTTGATTTTTGAGGATTGTTAAATGCTGGGGTTTGGCAGCTTAAAATGCACTTTGGTGCTCAAGTCCCTGTAAGGGCTGACCATAAGCACTTCTTGCACTACATAAACCCCAGCTACAAAATCCACTTAAAGAATGTATTCCCACACACCTACTCACGTCCCACGAGGCCCAGACACCAAGTCTTCATCTAAAAACCATTTCATCTCCAGCTGTGAAACAGCTGCCCTGACCTTCTGGTGGGTACAGCAAAGAAACAACCCTCAGTCACCAAACTGCCTGGAAAAACCCTTCTGGTCCAGATACTTTTCCTCACGTGAGAACTCTGCCTCCTGGAAATCTGCTGGAGGACATGGCACGTGGGCAAATGATTAGACTTTTGCAGGGGGAGAAAACCCCCTTTAACACAGGTGGAAGCAGAAGGAGCAAAGGAACCAGGAGAGGACCATGGTGGAGGCAGCAGCCCCCACCTGCCCCGCTGTGCCATCCTGCTGCTCTGTGTTGAATTGTGTTGACTTTAGTAATATTAATTGAAGTAGGGTTTCCAGGATTGGTCCCAGGGTTGCTGTAGCATCAAATGAATGCCAAAAAATTTAGATTACCTGCAGCAATATTAATTTCCATACTGGCTCGAGGAATTTTTCCTACATGACTTGAGAAAAGTACCTTTAAAAGCCATGCTTTTTTTTTTTTTTTTGGTATGGTATCTACTAAGGACTTCTGCTTTCTGTTAAAATGTGCTGATAGATATTTCTTTTCTGTTTAACTTTAAGGGACCTTGGTGAATACTTTAAGGTTTACAGCTCGAATGATTGTTTAGTGAGTAAACCTCTTTTCCTCCAGATTTTGGTAAAATACTACAGAGTTAAAATATTTTATTTGGATTCATACCTCATTTCAAAGTGTTGCTTATAATACCTGACAGGAGCTGAACTTAAGTTAGCTATTTCTCCTTTTTTTTCCTCCTTTTTGGAGGAAAACAAGCAGTTGAACATAGCTTCTGACACATTAAGCATGACTACTGGGAAATTAAAACAAATGCTGGTACAATTCACAGGGGAAAAAGAACTTAAAGTTTGTTTATAAATTTGTTCCCAGCTCCAAATGCATGTCATAAATTAATAGGTCATCAACATACTGTATTTAGCTGGCAGCCAGTAATTTTCTGTGAAGATATGAGACAGAATATAGCCAGAGTAGCAAATTGGCTGAAAGTGAAGCATTTTGAGTGCTTTGTAAAATTCATAACAGACAACTTGAAGCTCCAGCAAAATGGAAAATCTTTTCTGTCTCTGTCCTTAACTCCAAGGGTTTAGAAAACTGACTAATAATGCAAATACCCAGAGGTTAATAGCCTGGTGCCATAGCTGGAACACACACCCAGCTTACAGGAGATCCATCATGCCTGTGTCAGACAGTTGGGGAATGTGGGGCTACGGACCGGGATGCTCTGAACACCATCAGTGCCAACATACTCAAATCAGGAAAACTTGTTTCAAAGCAATTGGAGTCCTGACTTGTGCCTCATTTGGGCTGGATTCTGCCAGCCTAATGCAGATGGGACCAATCCTTTTGTTAACAGTCCTTTTGTTAAATATTCTGCAGTCCTAAGGTGTTTCTTGTAACTTGGACAGTCTGGTATTCAGCTGGGTGGGAAGTGGTAGGGGGTGGATCAGGACCCTGCAGCCTTGTCACGAAGTCCAACTCTCATTTTTGAGATATATTTTCTCCAAGATTTGGGTAACTAATCACCTCAATTTAAGTACAAAGGGAAATTTCAAAACTGCCCTCTACAAATACGTCCATAGACAGTGCAAACTCAGAGCAAAGTAACCTTTGGAGAATATCAAGACCTGGTGTTAATTAAACACATTGCTCTGGTTTCTGATCTAGAATTGCATTTTTCAGCCTGTAAGATGCAAGTCACCTGGAGGTGTGAACAGCACATGGGGCACAGAGCAACCTTCAGCTCTGGGAGCTTCTTCCCAAGGTGATGTCAGAATGGATTAATGAGGAATTAAAGCAAGACATGGCCTAGAGAGCCACTGGCTTGGCTCTGAAGAGAGAAACCCTCAGCCAGTCCACATGCAGTACAAGCCTCTTTTCAGCTGCCCTCGGTGGAGGGCAGTGGGACAGAACAGCTCCAAGGCCAGGCAGGTGGAGGGGGTATCAGCAGACACACTTGCTCTGGGCTTCACTACCAGCCTTTTGTTTCCCACAGTGTTAAACCCCACCATTTAATATCTCTCTCTATATATATGTGTGTGTGTGTGTGCTCATGACTTAAAATTCTCTCAGAGATGGGATGAGGCAATATTATCTTTGAGAAAACGCAGATCCCAACTTAGTCTCCCAAAAGGAAAATTACTGACTTGAGCAATTCCTGGTAGTTATCCAAATAGCCTTGTCAAATTATTTAAATACCGCATTGTGATATTATTGAAGTTGGTACCAAGTTACTCTTGGCAGAAACAAGTGTTCACTGGCAGGTGCTGAGTAGATGAGCTGTTACTGCTCCAGCTCTCTCTGTCAGCAGCACGGCTGGCTGCTGCCAGGGATTTTAACCAGGGAGCTCAGCAAAATGCCCTCCAAAGGGGTTACCTTTCCTAAGGGCCTCTGGGGTTGGTTTGCTTTTACCTCTCCGAGCCTGGTTGCTTATCTGCTGTTACACTGGGGCTATGGAGGGTTTTTTGTGGGGTGGATGGAAGTATTTTACAGACACATTCAGCACAAAACCCACACTCTACAGAAGAGCCTGCTCTTCTGTCTTAAAAAAAAAAAAATTAGTATGGAAATCTCCAGGGAAGAAAATGGAATTTAGGAATTTACCTGCTCTGTATTAAAAAGAAGGGAGGGAAAAAAAATACTAAGGCTTATGCATTTTTCATTTTTTGGGACCTACTCTACCAATATATGCTTAATGCTTTCATTTCTGCTATAATTTCAGTTGGAAAGTTGCTTAAAATGCAAGAGTCTAGCAGTGATTCACTTATGCAGTTTCAGAAAAAAAAGTTCACAGCACTGGATATACAAAGCTCTGTCTGTCCAGCCACAGTGTGAGGAGGGACAGGAGGAGAAGGAGAGACAGAAGTAGAGGAAGCTTCTTGGGCTCCTTGTCTTAGATTCTGAAATTCACCTCTCAGCTCAGGAAGACCCCAGATTTCTTGTATGGCAGGGGATTATCCACCTTTCCCACCCCAGGGCAGCAGTGTCATGGAGTTCCTCAGTCTCCCCATTCCTGCAGGGAGTGGGGGGAGATGGAGAAATCCAGGGGTTACACACTGAACTGCTGCTTCCACAGTGTTCCCAAGCAAATCCCAGACAAATGCTGTAACATCCTGCTGTGTCAGGATGTGTGGAGGTACGAAGTCAGACCCTGCAAGCTTGGCCAGGTTGCTGTGAGGTAGGACCTGTTAGATCATTTAGTCCCCACATCCTTTAAGAAAACTTCCCCCCCCCCCATCAAATATCTTTTCAAAGGTTTTGTCCAGTTGGGCTGTAAGTTCCCTCAAGTGATGGTTTTACCATAACTTCCCTTGGGAAACTCGACCTTCCTGTAACAACCTTCACTTACAGACCATCTCTTGCTATTCAGCCAACATTTGCTTTGGCTCAGGTTCATCCCATTGCTCTTAATTATTTTTTCATGGACCACACTGACATGTTTAATATCATCCAAAATTTTTGAGAGTTAAAATTTGTATTACCAAGACAAGCAAAAGGAAGTAAACAGAAGATAATTTTCTTTTTCTGGGAATATTGCTTTCTGTGGAGAAATCCATGCAGAACAAAGCTGTGCTCAAGGAAGGAATTAGTAAACAGACAAAATGTAATGACAATTTTGTCATTTTCAGTTAAACTAGGATGACAAGATTGTCACTTTCCTTCTGTCCACCTTTAGCCTTACAGTATTTATTTTAGTGTTGCTGTGCAATAAATTTCACTGTAGGCTCCTGGAAAACTGCTATGGAATAAATTCTCTGCTGGACCAAATGGCTACAATTCCATAGACTTCTATATTTTCTAGCCAAAAATTTTCCTCTCCATTTCTATCCAAGGATGCCTGCTAGGTTACAGTAGACAGAACCTCTGCTCCTCTTGGAGCAGTGGACCAGCTCCCAGCTCCAGGACTTTCTCCTGTCATGCAAATTAATTATTTCCACCCTTCAAAGTCCAAAAGTCTGAAATCCATATAATGCATTTAAATGCAATTCTACTGAAAGGGTCCAAATCCCTCTGCCAGCAAACGCTTTCTCTTTCTCCAGAAGCTCATAGAGAACATGCCTAGATTGTGCTTTAGTGAGGTGAATGCAGAGACAGACTTAAATTAATATGTCTGGGAATAAATTATTTCTGGAGTGTTTTGAGCCAGCATCACATGAATAGATTACCATGAAGCACTATGGGAAGCAATAATTCATCTGAAAATCATAGTTTAAACCAGGCAAAATTCTATGAAAGCTGAGGATAAGTATCCAGCCTCTTATTGTCAGTGGTGACAAGAGCTTTGCAATCTGTAAAGTACCTCAGAAGCTCACTGTCTTCACAAGATCCTAGTTTATGTTATTTGGCTGGTAGTATTGAGAACTCACAGCAGCTCACCAGCCAGCAAACACCCCCTAACAGGCTGGTAGGGCCAGAAATATCCATAACTACTCTCCACGGTGAGGAAAACAGGAGGTACCCCACACCAGCTCTACTTCCAGCACTGAGAAAGTCATATTGTGGTTTTGTGTTCAATGGCCAAAAACAGCTTTCCTGGGTTGGGTCTTCCCCCAAGGCTTAGGCAGACCCCAGGAGGTGAGAATGGTGCTGCCTCCAAATTCATGGGGTGAAATCACATCAGCTGTACCCTTCTACATCTTTCTTGGCCTTTGAAGGGAAACAGCAGGGTTGATGCCATGCCCATTCTCTCTAAAATGTGTGCCAAGCTCCGTTAAACCAGCTCAGATATTTTAACCACAGCCAAGAGACTTTTCAGGTTGTGTTATAGGGGGAAATAAACCACCTATGTTTCACTTCTACTGGCCCAATACCATTTATATTTAAGAAGCTATTATATGACTTTTGTCATTAAATAAAACACGTAATTTTATTCTAATTCAACATAATAAACTAAAGAGCTAAACTTGTCATGATGAGAGAAAAGATAATTCTCTGCTGACTAAAGAAGAAATGGACTCTTGCAGCCTACCCAGTGCCTTAAATTTTCCTTCTTGAAAGCACATAGCTGAGACTAGAGGGATCTCATATTATACCTCATCCCAGAGGTTTTTTATTAAGTATTCTGCACTCTCATCTCACTATGCCTCTGTACAAGTCTATTTAAACTCCAGAATAAAAAATAAATAAATTATATTTAGGTTCAGCACCTTGATCATACTTATTTCTTTCTTCTACATCACCCTCTCCATTTTTTCCTAATTTGCCAACAGTTGTGCAACTTAAAAAGTGCCTTTTGCCGTTGCCCTCAGCAAACATGAGCAGCGCCTTGGGAGCTGCAAAGCATTGTCCTGTACTCCAAAGGTCATCATGGTAGCAATACCAATGTTCCTAACACCTTACCTGGAAAGTCCATCACAAAATCCTCGTTAACTAATATACAAATTCTACATGAAGACAGTTGGCTCCGGGGCGTGGATGGCCAAAGGTGGGCATTGCAGAGACACAAAACCAGCAATGACAAAGCTCAGCCACCTACACACAGTGATTTGGACTGCACAGGGTGTGAGGGGATGGGGCAGTGATGGTGTGGTTGGTGTGTGGTGAGTCTGTAGTTGCCCTCGGTCAGAGCGACACGGGGGAGCAGAGCGGTGCATCTGCGGCACCTCTCCCCTCACAGCAGTGGTCACACTCCACCAAGCAGGGGAAGACACCCCTTCCCCAGGTCTGAGGGCACCCTGGATGTGCCATTGGGAGGGGAGATGACAATATGTATGACACACCAACTGTTTCTCCTGTGCCAGCGTTGTTAGCCGTCATGGAAAAGGCATCAGCAACGCGGCCTTCAGCGAGGGATGAACGAGCCCTCTGGAGGCCCTGGTGACATTCTTCTGTTGTCAGCCTGGGATGAAGCTCATTTCACTGCATCCTAAGTATGATTGTGACTGGAACAACGGCACCAAAGCAATCTGGAGTGCATCTCCAGGTGGCTGACAATACGTCCCTGCTTGCAGCACAGACATGCACACAGAAAGAAGCCTTATCTGGTCTCATTCTGTCATCCCAAATCTGACCCTCTCTCAGCAGCCAGAACTGACAAAACGAAATCTGACTTAGGTACCTGTATTCAGAGTTAAGTTTGACACCTCAATTCCTTTGAGATGCAGAACTCAGGTATTTGGAAATGAGCCTAGGAGAATCAGCTGCTTTCTCCTAAGTGCCTACCAGGCACTAAAGAAACACTTTCCTTCTATCTAAGGAAAAGATACAAAATTCATGTTGAAAACAAGCTATGAAAAAAAAAAAAAAAATCCCCCAAACCAAAACCCAGACCTTTCTCACACACTGCACTTAGTCAGCAGGTCACTTTATACACCTGCAGACAAGGTGAAGGTGTCTAGAAGGTGTCTAGAGCTGCAAAAGCCACTTAGTTTACTAAGACTGCTTCAGAGGTTTTGGAAAGACATCTGTCCATCTGTCTGCATTAAATAGTCTAGTACTTGGAGAAATCTGTCCAAAGGTCCTGTTGCTGCTGCACTTGCTATAACATTTAGTGGTGCTTTCCATATATAAATACAAAATCCTAATATTTTCTACACAGACCAGTACTACAGTACTCTGGAAATTACTCAAGATTATTCTAGGGAAGACATGATGCCATATGTTGCTGTATTAAATGTCTGTGCTTTGTCATAGGAAATGTTTTCATTCACTACTTTTACAGGGTTTCTGCAGCACTTCAGCTAATTTTCCCTATTCAGCAAAAATAAATTCCAAACAATATGATATCACTCTCTTACAGCTGTAGTCATAACCTCATACAACTTCAGTCTGCAGCAGTTTTTCCACCATAAGAGTTTCCTATTTTATTTCTATAGTCCTTTTTAAGGATATAGGACTTGTTTTAATATTATGTAAAGAACCAAGCAACTGTTTGCTCAGCTATGGCAACAAGAAATAAGAAGAAGGTACATATGTCCAAAAAGATAATAGCTGACTATCAAACCAGTCCCAGAAATTAGTTGTGAAATGAAGTGGAATATGTGAATGGTTATGAAAAACAACTAAATTAATTTACATGGGTAAAATAAATGGTACATGAGAGACAACTGCCACAGCAGAGTTATTCTCCTTATTCAGAATAAATGGGATTGGATATGCACATGCATGTGTGCATTTATGGGTATTTATGTGAGAGAGATTTATTAAAATGTTTAATGATATTGCCATGGTTGTATCACGTTACACACTGTGGTTTGCAGGCCTAATCCTGCTCACGTTAAAGGCACTGGAAATAAGAACAGTTGACTAATTATCCCTCTGTAAGGCTCCAGAATATCCATGTTGAATTCTAACAAATTACTAGAACCTCGGGGAAAGAAACAATGCTAATTAAGATGAACTTTAGGTGTAGGACCTAATTAATATGATCTTTACGTGAAACTTGTTCCAAATGAAGCAACTTTAAAAGTTATACGAATAAATGCCTTGGGCTGTGTAGCACTAAATAAGTCAAAAAATAAACAAACATGTTCCTTAAAATCAGCAAGTAACAAATCAAGATATTAACATGGGTGTTATGTGACTGCAGGACTTTGCTGCAGCAAAGATTTTCATTTGCTTTAACTCTGAATGCCACTGTTGGTGAAATGATAGATGCAGAGGGTGGTTTCTGTTTCTAGCTGGAAACACACAGAGATGCTGGGGGGGTGGAAAAGTACAGCAAGAATACACAAGTGACTGTGTTTGGGGGGAAATATTGATTTCAAGATCTTGTCAAAAATAATGTGTCAGTCTATTAAAACCAGAACTTAAAACTATGTCTTCAGGAAACTTAGAAGTATCTTTCCTGTTTCGAGGGAGGCTGTTAGATGCTCAAGCAGGAGAAATTTGGGTACCAAGTCAATTAAAGAAGGTATAATAGTCCACATATTGATACAACTCCTGCTTGTGCATCCATGTATGTGTACACATTTGTGTGCCTCAGGTACACAGGGCTGAAAGCAGTGTACAGTCATATTTTAGAAACTGAGGAAGAAAAAGGAAATGAGTTTCTGTTTGGCAGCACAACCCTTCTCACCTGGCTGTGTGCAAAGAGTCTGGTTGGCCAATGCCATGTAGAGAACATCAGCCCCTGGCAGCCCCACAAGGCAGGGCCATGAGTTTGTGAGTAAAAAGGCTCTGGCCACGTGTGCCTTCACCCAGCTGGGTAGTGCTGGCTCAGCGACCTGTGGAAAATGAGCTCACAAATTAGGAGATGAAGTTCTCCACAGCACTGACAGGGACACTTGGAAAGGGACTTTTTCAGTTTCTGTGGACAGTTACTCTAGAAATATTGCTCAGCATTACCTACAGCATCCTGACCTCCTCAGAGGTGCAACTTCCTCATGAGGGGAAGTGCAGGGGCAGGCACTGATCTCTGTTCTCTGGTGACCAGTGACAGGACCCCAGGGAATAGCACAAAGCTCTGTCAGGGGAGTTTTAGGTTGGATATTAGGAAAAGGTTCTTCACCCAGAGGGTGTTTGGGCACTGAACAGGCTTCCCAGGGAAGTAGTCACAGCACCAAGCCTGACAGAGCTCAAGGAGTGTTTGGACCACACTCTCAGGCATGTGATGGGATTCTTGGGGCTGCCCTGTGCAGGGCCAGGAGTTGGACCTTGATGATCCTTGTGGTTCCCTTGCAGCTCAGAATATTTTATGATTCTGCAGGAATTATTTTCCTAACAAAACTGGACAAACCCTTATTTCTCACAGTCCTGCTGCATTCCCAATCTGGGGCTAAAAGCTGAAACTGTTGTGAAGATCAGAGCAGAGCTCTGGACATCTCCTAGAGCATCTACATGCCAGATAGACCTAACCCCCTGGCTGGAATCCAGAATCTAGGGATGAATCCTCATCCCATTGAATCCACTGGCAAGAGTCCCACTGGTTCTAGTAAGGTCACTCTCTGCTCTTTGCTCCAGCAGAGCTTTGGGGAGATCCTTCCATACAGGAATTTTTTTTTTTCTGAATGAAACTTAGTGGAGAGAGTACTGACTTGTCCAAATTAAAACAAAGATGGCAGCAATGGAGAAAAAAAAAATTAGCCTATTGGAAAACAAAATAAGAATTTATAATTACTCTGTTCTGTGCAGATATAATAAAAAACATCAGATGCAAAATATGGACATACATTAATGTTTTGGCTTTGTCTGCTGCACTGGAATTCCTCACATGCTGACCTCTTGCCCTCCTCCTACTTCTATTTTTCTCTTTCACCACTCCATGAGAAAAAGGGGGGAGAGGAGAAGGAGACAGAGACACAGAAAGAGAAGGAAAAAAAATGGGGAAGAGAAAGCAGATTTAAGTAAAGACAGCAAAAGAAAGAGAAGGAATGAAAGAAGAAAGTGAAAGAAACAGAACAAAAGCTAATGAGTGAACAGGAGAAAGAAAAAAAAAAAGAAGAGGGAAATCAATGCACTGCCAGTCGTTTTTTTAGGGTTTGTGAAAGTTATGGGGCCCTACATGAAGAAGGCATTACATTTTTTGATCTGCAGCCAGATCCTTAATGAAATAGGAGGGCAGGAGGGAGGCTAATGTGATTCAGCATCTAAAAGCAAGCAGTTGCATCAATAATCTTTAGCACTGGCATTTGTGCTAAGACAAAACATACCAGAGTTTCGAAGACAAGTTGTCAGTGTGATTTGGGGGCCTTTCAGTTATTCAATATAACTCCATTAGGTTTTGGAAGCATAAACAGGTAGCAGGGTTTTGTGCAAGTAATACTCTTAAACCAGTATGTAATTAAAACTGAGCTCTGTGGAGAATAATTCTACTACATATTACTAGAGGTGACCTCTATTTTATCAATCTCCTGTGAATACCACTATTTGTTTTAGCTTTACCCACGTTCAGTCTAACAAACACAACTAGGAAGCAACAGACTGAAGAACTGAGCAGGGCATACTTGAGCTGGGGTGTCTGTGCTCTGTGCCAAGCTCTCACCTCTCTGCTAAAGCAGCTTTAAGAAAGGAATGCACTCACTTGCCCTGCTGCTCAGCTTCTGCCTCACTTCTCTGCAGAAGTTGCTTTTAAATTAAAAAATTTTACGCAGAAGTTTTTTACTTCTTTTTTAATGTACAAAACTTTGGGGTAAATTAGGTTAAAGGAAAGCTTTTTTTTTTTTTCCTCTCTTCAGATAGAATAGTACATAAAACTCAGACTGACCTTTAAGGCTAAGCTTTGCAAATCTGCCAGTGCAAGGAATTTAGGTAGGATGAATTTCCCACCAATGAAGACGTCTCACTTCAAGTTAGTCTATGCATGACTTGATTCCCCCTTAAATCCCTCACACAGAGCTCAAGAGCACTGGAATTGTACATAGAGCCTTGTGAGGGAATCCTGCAGGAGAGAAGCTCGCTCTGAGGGCTCTGACTGATGTAGAACACTGAGAGAAAAGGTCACAGCCTTCAAGAAGGTGCTCAGGAATACAAACTGTTAGACCATGAGCCAAATATATTGGTTTTGCAAAAACCTTTCACATTAGATACTGAGCTTAAACACCTATGACCGCTGGTCACTGGGCAAAATGGGCTTTCCAACAAGAGCATCACAAAAAACCTCACCTTTCTTACAAGAGCACCTTTTCACTGCAGAAAAAACACAGGTGTGAAGAGGACCTGGGCTGTAAACACTAGAATTTGAGAGAGAAAATCAGTTTGAGCTGGGCAAAGGTTATGCTCCTCAATTATCTCAGCAAAGCCAGTACTGTTATTGAACAAGCTGAGCAGCAAAATTATCCACAGGGGAGATGCCAAAAGAAGAACAAGTGCTGGAGTCACAGCGTCGTGAATCTTGGTTTCCCACTTAACCACATGAGTCAGTGGAGTCCCTTGGAAACGAGCTCCTAACACCAATCTATGGCCAGCACTTCCCACAGGCCAGCTCTCAAGCACACAGCTCAAGTCCCTTATGTGTAATTTTGTTTTATTTTACCTCTTCAGATCTCGGGACATTTGCTTGCTCACGATGTAAACCACCCATATGTAAAAGTGACTCTATGGTTAAGACAATAATTAATTTTGCTGAACTGATACAGAAAGATCTGGGAAAGGGAATGGTGAGAACCACCAGCAAAAGCTGATTTTGCAACATTATTTATTTTGCCCATTTGTCTTAAATAAATCATTTTGTTCACTGCTCTACATCCCTATTTATGGTAAAATAACATAAAATGCTAATTCTAAATTAAAGAAAAAAAAATCAGCTAGTGAGACACTGAAAGGCACTGTGAATTAGTTTACACCCCTCACCTCTAGCTCTTGTATATTATGACTTTCTCTATTTCTTGCCATTAATGTAGTTTGAATTGTCTCCTGGTCTCCTAACACAGAACTGTTGTCTGCCTTCTTCATTAATCTTCATAAATTTCAAGAAATACAATGGCCTGGCCTCCGCCCTCCGGGGTAGGGGCAATTTAAGAGGGCAAATGTTTTGGGGAGTCAGTCTGAATGCCTGACCCGTGTCTTACTGCACCATGGTGGAGCCCAGGGTAGTAGTGGGAGGGCAGGGGGTCTTTTAACCCTCCCTCCTGGTTTGTCTTTTTAAACTGTACTATTTTTTTCTAGTGCTTTTAAGGTCCCAGGGATGGCTAAATAATTTTGGCTGTGTAAAGGAAAAGGATGCAAGGATTCATACATAATATTTGGATAAGGAAGGGTGTCACCATTGGATGTCTGTCAGTACCTATTTGGTGCAATGCACCTGCACCTCCAGCTCTCTCCAAGCTCCTGGCCAGGGGCATGAGGAAAGCACTGCAAAAGTTTCAGAGATCTTCAGACTTTGCAATTTGAGGCTTTTATCTTAGAAAAAAAGAAAGAAAGAAAAAAAAAAGGCACAGCTTGCAGCTTGGTACTACTGGAGAAAATTATACAGCAATTAATAACAATTTACAAGGCAGCACAGCGTGTGCTAATAGGTATAAGGAGCAGTGTAAACAAGCAGGGAAATCATCACAAATTGAGCAAAAATTTCCACAGTGCAGTGCTGAATGTCCCTAAACAAATAAGTTTCTTCCATATTTCATCTGGAAAAATATCCTCCCATAAAAAAGGACCACATGAGTTAAGGTGTATGGTCCAAGACCTAAACAGAAAATAACAAAACTCTGTCCCTGGGTTTATCAGGACTAGCTTTAGGGGTCTTTTCCCCGGCCATTGGATGAAGTTCCCTTCTGGACCACTTCTTTCCATTTGGGTGACGTGACTCAATATAAGGAAAACAAAGAGAATTGAGTTTGAGCTTGTGGAAAGCTGACTCTCTTCGGAGGGAGCCAAAGTGGTAATAAAAACTGTTCTAATGATTTGATCAGCAAAACGAACTAAAAGCAAAGTTTGGAATTAATGAGAGCTCTAGATCAAAACTGTGGATGATTTTCCTCTCATTAGTGGTTTTTATCATCAGATGTTAGCATTGTTTGAATGAAATTCATTCAAAGGCCTCAAATAAAAGCAGTATTTGGTAAAAGAAACTGTGATTTGGGTCTATTAACAAACAGAACATCTTGCTAAATAATTCCTTTATGCACTATTCAGTAATGATGTAAAGCTGGTGCCTTTCTGCTGCCTCAGTGAAACAGCCTTCAGAAAGATCATTAAACCGGCTTTTTGTGAGACAAGCTAAAGAGAACGACTGAAGCGTCTGTTATAAGTTTATATTTGTATTCAACTCAATTAGGCCTTAGGACACAGATGAAAGCACAGAGCAGTTCCCTCCGAGGCCGTTTCCAACAGTTAACTTTCCAAAGGAGCTCCTCTGAAAGCTGCTCCGGATGGAGGCCGCGGCTTTCCAAGAAGCGTTGCATCACCGGGGCCTGGATCCGACTGACGGGTGGGAGGGGGAGACGCTCGTAAAAATATCAAACAGCTGATCCCAGCGTGGATCCCGGCCAGAGCTGCCGCCGGAGCCGCGCGGCTCATTGTGGAAGGAATTTCGGCACAAACGAAGCCACCGCAAATAACAACAAACCCTCCTCCTCCTCTCCCCTTTCTGCAGCTCGGGAATCCTCCTCCTGGCTTTATTTTTTTTCGCTTTCCAGCGGGGCCCCATGCCGGGGCTCTTGCCAGCTGGCTTTGACAGAGCCACTCGGGAGCAGCATCGCTGCCGCTCCGCAGGGCTCTCGCCCGGGACAGATGCCTGGTGGGCACGGCCCAGGCAGCCCAGTTGCCTCCAGTCCCAGCTGCACTGCTGGATTCCTGAGGAGGTTCTGCTGGCAAAAAGACTGATTCTATACCTGCTCCTGGGGCTGGATGGCTGGGAGAGGTTTTCTCTCTCACAAGGGGTCTCTGGAAGGAGCCAGGGATGGTGGCAGCGGGCTGTGGAGGAGCCACATGGGCACCCCTGGCATCACAGAGTATCATCAAGAGGCTCCATCCCCAACAACTTCTCCCATCTGCCTTTCATTCCAGCCCCATAGCTGGCATCACTGAAAGATTTTTTTGTGTCATACTGGAAACCCCCAACTGATCCATTTCAAGCAGACCAACCTCTTCCAAGAGAAACATGTTCTGTCAGAAACGTTTCACCTGCTCGCTAAGTACATCCACTACACAGAGCCTTTTTATAATGTGCTAATTTATTTTTAGAAACAGTTTTATATCGCAGAGCACCCTGAGTGCCTTTGGCAACTTCAGGTACTTCAGAAATAAATGTATTATTATTCCTCTTTAGAGATTTAAACTGTATGTTAAGTGGTTAAAAGTAGCCATTACATGGTTGGTGGCTTTTCCTTTTATTGGTTTTCCCAATGGCAATTTTAATGCTGAATTTTATTATTTTTTATTAATTTTATTATTTATTTATATTACAGCACTTAGACTCTTAATTTAGGAAGAATCAGTTCCAAAAAGAGGAGCTGGGTGCCTGACTGGCAAATGAGGTGCCTAAGGCCAAAGCTGTGAGCCTGAAAGCTCCTGAGCTCTCCAGGCATTAAAATAATTTTCTGATCTAACTCTTCCTACTCATGTCCAGTTCTCCTGCTCCTACCTGAAAGACCCTCAGCCCTCCTGGACTGAGCACTTCAGCAGAAACAGAACCTCTCATTGCCTGGATTTCCAGAAGAGCTTAATCTGATTGGCATTTTTCAAATTGTACTTGATATACCCATCAATCACAAACAAACTGCTGTTTCCTTGTCCTCAACAAAGGCACGTGGTGCACCAAACTGTGGTTAAAAGTTTCATATGGTGTGTAGGCAGGCCAGATTCATCACCCTGCTCTGGAAGAAAGCAGCCCATGTCTCAAGAAGGCACTCTCTACACCACATCCTGGCTTTGCTAGGTGGCTTCTCTGTGCAGAAGAATTCGAGATTCATTAACCCAAAACCAAAGCCCCAGAAACCACTCCTCCTGCAGATCAGTGGCTGAAGAGGGAAAGTCAAAGCACTACAGAGCCTGGTGCTCTAGGATCAAAGATTCTCTTTCTGGGGAAAGACAAGATACTGTTCTGTCAGCACTGGGAATGAACGACATCCCTGAAAATCTAAGTAAGGCACCTACACCTTAGAGACATCAAGAGATGGAAGCCTAGTCTATTTTCATGATCTTCTTCTAGGTGAAACTCCAGCTAACTGCCCATGGTGTCTTAAAGTGACTCCTGTTTGGACTGCACCTGGGCTCAGATCCCCTTTTACTCTGTGCCCCTTCATGCTAAGGCAGCCCAACTTCAGGTTTTCAATTTCCATCCCAGGAGCCAGATTTATAAAATGGGTACCTTACTCTACAATATTTAGCTTTGTGGACTAAAGAAGTTTTCATGGTTTAAAAGGCAGTTTGGAAAAGTTTTCTGTCTCGGAAGGACTGAGCAAACTTTCTCAACTCAGGCATCTGGAACTGAATTTTGCAGCCTCCTGAGTCTGTCCAGTCAAGCCCAATAAGAAAACAAAGGTCACATGGCAACTTAGCACATGCTCTGCTGGAATTGCTATGGTGGTTTAGGTGAAAGATTTCTTCATGTAACTTTAGAAGAGCAAGTGACTTAGATGGTGAAGAGTGACCATCATGCTAATGGTAAAGGTAAGCCTTTCTCTACTTTTGAGCCCAAGCTCTAACTGCTATTATTTAACATGCTCTTCAGTTTTAAAAGTTACCAACTACTAACTTTCCTCATGAAACCATCAGTCAGTGTGAATGGAAAAACAGCCAGCTGATTGGATCTGATGGACTGCTGCATGGAGATCTAGTCTGTGTCACTAAAATGCCTGTTCATCCAATCAACCAAATTACTAAAGAGAAACTCCAGCCAAGAGCAACACTTAGTGGGCTGCCACTGCCAAAAGGTCAGTGCATCAGAGACACAGTCTCTGCAAAGCTGGAAGTTCCTCCTGAGTCTCTCTGAAGAGTGTGAAAAGATGTGCTTCCTACCTGCTCACAGAGCAGTACTTCAACCTGAGTTCAGTACACATAGGGAAGTTACAAGGATATGCCTGAACCTATCCTTATTCATTAAAGAAATTTAGGCAGGTGTCTGAAATTAGGCAAGCCTTAAAATTTCACTACGAGATATATATACACATATATACTTTATCTGCAGTCAAGTACTCTAGTGGCAAATAAGGCTGATGAGCAAAGTCTGTTATTATATTTATCATTATAAACTGTTATAAGTGCACTAGAGTAATTGAAGGATAAATGACAGGATTCACAAGAAGGCAAACAGTCAGAACCAGAAGACACTTTCTTGAAACCATGGTCAGCTGCTCCACACTGCAGGCTGACAAAGCCCCTGAGCACTGACAGGAGGGGCAACAAGAAATCAGATCAGCCAAACAGGGAGCAGGGAACCAAAAGGTCTCAAGATTGGCCTCATCAGTGATCATAAAAAATCAACAGTAGTCTCTCCACTGGTTTTGACAGGTGCTGGCTGAGATGTTATATGTAAAGTCCCTGGCACTTCGTTAAGACAAAAAAGCTTTATTAGCATCAAAATTTCATAAAGACTACAGAATTTGATCTGAAAAGTTTAATTTGTTGAAAATCTGGCAGCCTGGATAGAAATTCTGGGCACCTGGCTCGAGAATTGCTCAGTTTTCTCCAGTTTCATCCACGGTGCCATTATTTATTTAGTTCTGCAAGTTTTTAGAGGAATGCTGCAATGTGAAACATATCACTTGCAGAGAGCCCCAGTTTTGGCAGCCCTAACAAAACTAATGCCAACTCAATGCAAATCTCTCTCTGCTTGTTTGCATGTATTATAACAGCAAGAAATACATTTTCTTAGAGGCATAATGAAAAAAAAAGACCAACATCAATGTCCCTACACAGAAAATGTGATAGCTGCATTTGGGTTTTTTCCATGTTATTTCAGACAATTATTTGTAAAGTGGCTGTCAATATCGTCTACTCAAGGTGGTACCAGCAATGTTGAGTTACCCAGTAGGAATTACCTGCTTGATTTTTCAAATGTCATTACACACGTGCCCTCTATTTGGTTTGGTATGTTCCTTGAAAAAAATGTTCTTTCAAACATTCACCGTGCTAGAAAGCAAAGAGTGTATCACTGCATGGTTTTAATGACTTGAAGATGTCAAATACATTTTGAAGCTGCCCTACATGCAACGAAAAAGGATTGGGGTGGTCCCGAAGCAGAGGGATTCTCACAGTCCTGCAAGCTGTTAAACCTTTGAGGCGATCCAGTTTCTCCAGCAGGTTTCTACATCTGGTCTGGCTTTGTTTTTATTAACCACCAGCTCAGCTAAACAACAATGTCCCATCAAGTCCTCAGTGGGATGCTGTCTCAGCGTGGGGTTCTGGCTGTGCTCTGCAGGGCAGTGCAGGAGGCCATTGCCTGTACCTGCCGAGCAGGTGGACGCGCCAAGGTTTAAGCTTTGCAAAGAGCTGAATTTTGTACGGGAAAGTAAAAATGCAAACTCATGCCTGAAAGCTCAGGAAGGCACCAGCTCCACCAGGGACTGACTGCCAGATCCAGCCACCCGAGGACTGAATGGCATTCAATTATTCTGGCTCGGGGTCGCCCTACAGCTACATCTGGTGCTAAACGTGTGCTTTCTAATATCCACGGGTCCGTATGGTCTGGATAAAAACAAAATGTTGACATGCTCTTGACTACTCTGTACAACAGCATTAATGTTATTAAACACCATGTCTTATCCTATAAACAGTGGGGATTAATTTATTTTATATCCCCTGAGTGTTTATTAAATTTATCTGTCTCCAAAGCACAGCCACTTATCACAAATCACCACAGCCATGCAACAAATTCCAGCTATGTACCCAACATTCATTTTCCTGAACACCACTGCAAACCAAGTGTTGCTTCCATGCAACTAATGGACATGAAAGGTAAATAGTATGAGTTCACAAACACAGATCAAAATTAGGTACCAGCCACTAAGAACCTATTCCCTAAGCAAGCATCTTTGGGGTTTAAGTTTCTGATGTGTTGAATCAGTGAGAACGTAAAAGTTTTTGGAAGGTGGCTCCCCCTTGGAGCACATTACCTTTTCACCTCCACCATGAGCTGCTGGATGAATTCCAAACTACGAAAAGAATATTGAAATCAGAACAGGAATCTCAGCTTCACTGATCACAAGCCCTTTTGCATATTTTTTGCCAGTTTTCAGTTTACCTCGAGACACAAACAGACCTACAGGCAACTCTGGTAATGAGGGTTTGAGGTTCTGCACTTGACTCAATTAGTGACTCATGGAGCATCCCTGTGCATCAGCTTACGCCTCTCCAGACTGTGTTAAAGCAGACATGGCTATTTTGAGGGCTATTATGAAAGTTAATTTATATTTCTATGGTTAAAAAAAGTATTTATGTGATTTTTTTGGTTTCACTGATGCATCATACACTCAGACATTGGGCAAAATCTGTTATTATTAAAAGGTTTCTCTCACAGCTGCTCAAAAAAAAACCCCAAGCAACATTGCTGCTTTATGTTTAAACAAAAAGAAAAAAATTCAATTTTTTTTTCTCCCCCAAATATTACCCTCGTTATTTCTCAACTAAAATAGTTCACCAGAAATCCCCTACGAAGTCTGATCCCGTGCCACTAGAGCAAATGGGAGCACTGCCATCCACTCCGGCACGAACAAGAGATCACCTTGTGCTTCTGCAAGGGATCCGAAGGAGCATCAGACCCTGCAAACTGTAATGAAAAGTTATTTATCACCCAGATTTCTGTGACTAGGACCAAAGTTGTTTGGTCCCTGAGGAGAGGGCTGGAAGAGAGAGACACGGCAGGCACCCGAGCAAGGGGAAGGTGCAGGTGGGTGAAACGCCTGACAGCTGCTCTCCGGCTCTGCTTGGAAAGGGGGGGCAGCGAAGGGAGACGTGCTTTGTCTCCCACTGCTGTTCCCTGCGAGTGCAAGCTGCTCGCTGGAAGCCGACAGCGCTGGATTTCCCCGCTCTTGGGGAGCCACTGTCCTTCCCTGTGCTCCTGTTCAGCTCAAGTCCTGCTCTCAGTGCTTCCTCACGAGTCCGTGTCTCTCACCTACACCCACAAACTGCCCTCCTGCGGTGGCTTTTCTCACAGGGACACCACGGGGGAGCTCTCTGTCCCCCCGCAAAAAGTGAGAGTCCCTCCAGCGGGAAGGACTGCGGAGTTACACTCACGCCCAGACACACACCAGTGCCAAAGGCTGTCAGAAAGGGAATTACTTTTGATTAATGGGAAAGGAAAGTTAATTGTCATTTGGTATAAATGTCAGAGTGGAAACTCAGGGAAGATAAAACATCACTTTTCAACAAAAAGGAAGGGATGATTTCCACGGTGCAGCCTAAGCTTAGTGCTTAATGCGGATGAAAAAAATATTATTCAGATCAGCTCCTTGGGAGATCAGGATATTTTAGCTTTTACTATCTCAGGGACTCGCCGTGTAACTCCCCGATGCACAAAGCTCACTGAGTTGTTCACATTTCTCTGGGCTGGATCCGCAGCTGGTGTAAATCACTGCGACGGCTCTGACTTCAGTGGCATCCTGCCAACTTACTCCAGTGAAGGATTTGGTGCAGAAATGTTTCCCAGTGTATAAACTTCTGGTAATGATAGACAGTTTCTGGGCTCCAGCAGGGATTGGTGATCTGAAAAGGGGGTTATGGGAATTGGCAAGATATGAAATGGTGTGGGAGAGCTGCAAATATTTAATTTCCTGTGAAATAATTCTCTGGTGGCTATATATATATGTATATATATATACACACACACGTGAATGTGTGCATGTGTGCTGTTCAGCAAGTTACAGCCTAAAATTAACAGATTTCCTATTTCCCATGAACCACTCACGGCAACAATTGTCTGCCCAGGAGTGTCAGCAGGCAGCTGAACTCTGCTCCGTTTGCCCTAATACAACATCTTCAAGTCCAAATTGACTCCTGAGATAGTTTCCAGCTCCTTGGCTGCAAAGCCAGTTATGTGTTTAAGGAGGAAATATGCTGGGGAGGAGCTGGACCAGTTCAACGCCTGCAGAGAGATTCCAGACTTGTGCACCTGCCTCTCCCCATGCCCGTAGCCAAATTTAAATGCTACGGCCCCTCCATGGAGAAAGGGGCACAAGTTAGGGCCACGGCTGTTCCCGGGCTATAAAAATAGAGACAGATGCTTGCCTGCGAGGAGGAAGAATGTGAGGCTTCTTTGAAAGATGAGTGTGAGCAAGTCCTGACACCTCCCAGCTCTTCACCTCATTGGAAAAAGTTCTTGTGCTTTTGGCATGCACGTGCATGGGGACACACACACAACACGCAGCCGGCGTGGAAAACAAAAGCTACTGGGAAAGCTACAGAGATGCTTCTAGCAGGGCTCAAAGAGCAGGGATGGGGGGAAAGCTTGCAGTCAGCATTGTTTGTTTTCAGCTCAGTTTGATTAAAAATCCCCAAACCAACCATCCAAAATAAACCCCACCCCCAGTTCCTCTTCAGGACTGATGGGGAGCAGGAGGAAAACCGTGTTATGTGCGTGTTGTCTCCTTGCCCCTCGCTGCCTCTCACAGAGCACTGGCAGGGTGGAAATCTGTCGGGCTGCCTGTTTTCCACCCAGGTGGACAAACATACAGAAGGGAGGGTGAATGCAATTTGCTGTTTCAGAGAAAAGCGAGGTCCAGAAACAGAGTGAAAGTGCTGATCCCAGGCCAGAGGATCTCTCCCCCCTCCGGCAAACACACACACGCTCTGGCGTGCCCACATCCACACCCCTCCCCTCCCAGCTTTAATGAAGAAATTAAGGAAAATACAGTATTTTTATATTGTCCTTTCAAGGAGATCTCTGTTTGCATAGTTGGATCCCCCTTCCTCCACACAGCACTAACATTAGTGTGACCTTTTCCTGCTAATTGGAAAATCTTACGGAAATAAAGCCTGTCAGAAAATGAGAAGTGTCTCCCCTTTAGGCTGGCCAAACGACCTCAGAGGGGGAAAAGAAGTTCTGAATTTCTGCTCCTTCTGCACACACTGCAAAATCTTTATTACTTCGGAGAGCCTTGAAACCCAGTAATGCCCCTCCAGTGCAAAGAGAAGTAAATAAATTTCTTCTTATGACCACTTTGGAGAAACACACAACCAGATTTACTCAGCAGGGATAGATACTGGACAAGATAATGAAGAGAGAATAAGAATATGATAGGGGTTTACAGCCTCTTCTGTCTCTTTAAAGTGTTTTAATCCTTCAGAAACAGGATATCGGGTCCATTTCCTTAAAGATACAGTATCCCTTCTGGGACAAGTAATGTTATAAAAACCTAAGATGTAACATCTATCTCACAATATTGATTGGCACTTTAGTGTGATAAAAGGGGTTGAACCTGAAGGGGAGAAAAAAAAAGAAAAGAAAAGAAAAAAAGGTAAACTGGGATTACTCTTAGAAGAATTGAATAAAAAAAAGTCCCTATAACACCAGGTCAAACTTTCAAATTTTTTTTTTTACATGGAATTGAACCAAATGCCATTTCAATGATTGTCTAGGCAATTCTCTTGATTTTTAAAGCGTATAGATCCACATTTGTAGCTTTATGACCAGCTGGTGCTGGAGCTAGCTCCAGCCCCAGCCCCGGCACAAAGCCCTGTGAATCCTTTCTATGCTCCAGCAAAGGGGGAAAAAAAAAAGGAAAGGAGAAATTTCAAATAAAACGATACCTTTTTGTTATTAACAGCAAACAAAGGAAACCCAATTTCAAATGAATGTCTGGTTCGTTTATAAAATGCCCTTTTCAGACAGCATCACCTGTTTTTCGGAAGAGCTTTGAATGAAAACATCGAAACAACTGTCATCATATGGATATATCTACAGTCATTCCTGAATTACTCAAAGTTAAAATAACAGAGACACAAAGGCTGCTAATAATTACTCATTTAAGTAGCTCTTACTCATATGGATAGTGTCATTGAAGCCTGTAGGTCTAGTTCCATACATTAGTGGGACTGAAACTGCATCATACAGTGAACCTGAAAAGCCTGATGCGGACACAGAACAGCTGCTCACCAGCCACATCCACCAAAGAAAGGTAAAGTCTTGACACATCTCACCTTTGCATCTAACAGTGGAGGAAGGAGTACCAGGCAAGACCTCATTCACCTTCAGACATGTCTTAACCCAGCAGCTTTCTCACAATCTGGTCTCCCAAACCCTGGGACACAGCCCCTCTGGTCTCCAGGTTGTGCCAGTCAGACCCAGCTCCACACTGCATGGGGATGAGCATGTAGAGATGCTACACCTAAGGGTAGGAGTGTGGTTGCAGGACAAGACACAGAGCCTGTAAAACTTACAGTCCTGCCCTAACCTGCATTTTTTTTCTCCATTTTTTTCAGAAACATTTGGAGCAGTCACGGGCTGCTGTGAAGATCTACCAGCCTGGGGATGCAGCATCCTCTTAGCTGCGCTCCAGGACCTCCATCGTTTCCCTGTCTGTGCAGAAGTCAATTTGGCATTACCTGAACTCCAGCGTGACCCAAGGACTCAGCACTAGTGGGAGAGACATGACCCAGTGCAGGAGCCCCAGTTAAGACTTATACAATAATGTAGGGTGGTTCTGGTGTTGTACAGATCTGCTGGAGGTTTAAGTCCTGACCTATAACTCCCTGAAGTCAACATTCTTTTCTGAAGGGGATGAAATGACAGGATCTTCCAAGACACATATGCACCATCTCAATGCTATTTTCAGACTGGATTTTAGTGTAGAGCTCAAAATACACCCTCCAGTCATGGCTGTGCTCCTTTCAAAGGAACAGGGTGACACCATGCAGAACATCCCACTCATTAAGACATGCTCTGAATACAAGTTAAACACTGATTATGAAATTATCCTGTTGCATTTTGGGGATGTGTTTTTGTTGGGACCAGGAACAACAATGTGTCCTGCATCCTGGAGTTCTTTAGTGGCTGACAACCTGCAGAAAGATGCAGTTTGACCATCATGCTGCTGGCTCAAAACAAAGGATGATCAACAGGGGTGGGACACCAGTGCAAACTGCAGAGATCACAACAGCTGCAGAAATTGGATGTAAAAAGCACACACAAGTTTCTATCAACAAAGCAAACTCTCTTTATGTCTTGCCACTCTGTCTTTGACCATCTCACTTCACCCTAGAATGCAAGATTATAAAGTAGTGATATACAGCTCCCATACAAGCCCCCCCAGACCACTTGTGTGAGCAGCACCATCCCCGTTTGTCAGGGACATATGGACACCCTGCCCACACGAACAAGGTACTTGCCCAGAGGGCCTCGACTTTAGTGAAATCTTTATGGGGCTTGAATTATTCAAGCCTTGACCTTTAGCAAATCTCTCAGTCAATGCTAGTTAATGTCCTTTAAAGTCATTGACCTCAGGTCAGGGACCAAGGGGGTGCTTCATCAAGGAAGACACACGGGTTCAAAATCAAGAGAGGTTTTGTGGTGTATTTTTAAGTACCCTGGAAGATGAGTGCTGGTCACACACAGAAGGATGATCTGTGCCACAAGACACAATAGAACGAGCTCCCAAATGCCCTCCTAGGACCCCTCCAGAATTAGGGAAGACCAAGGGCTCCTCTGAATATCTAGCTCTGCATTTGGGATATGTTTGGACCAGGGACCATGGTTCAGTACACAGCAGGGAAGAAGGTCAACCACAACATCTGCAGTCAGATCTCCAAGCCCCCAGTACAGGGATGGAGGTAGAGTGGGGAGGAAACAACTCTGACAATATCTCCAAGAGACTCCAAGGTGCTGTTGTGTGGTACCAAGCCCAGCAAGCACATTTTGTAGGCAATTACTATGTACATGTGCAAACTTTTTTTGAGTGACTTTCACATCCCAAAATAAGCAGACTGGTTGCTCATCTCTTGTTGAAGTTGGCTTAAAAGATTTCTGCCCCTCTTTCACTTTCACTTGTTAAGATTATCTCTTACAAAATTGTTTCAACACCATTTGGAAATAAGCACAAGTTCTATAACAAGCCTATCCTTCTGGATGCATTTTTCAGATATGTGTGTGCTTTGAGACAGGTCCTGATGTTCTTTTCTGAATATTTCACAATGTTTATTAACAATAAAGTTGTCTGCATTGCTATAAACAGCAAAAGTTCTGGTTCAAACTTCACACAAGCTCAGCACTTTTTATCTTGGACTTTAAATTGGTTCATGGGACTAGGTGAAAAGCCAGTTTGGGGGAGTCATCTGCTTTCTTCAAATTGTAAAAATGTCAATGGGAGTCATGAGGTTAGACTTACTGGGCAGGCTTCTGCCCTGATTCTAGCTAGGGGAATTATACATAATGAATTAACCACATGACTAATTTTACCTCATTTTCTGTTCTTGAAGTGTCTGCAAGCAAATTAAAATACCCTGAAATTATTCATTATCTAAAAGTGCTTGCAGTGGGAGGGATATATTTCACCTTACTTTAGTCACCTAAAAGTTAGGTGTTTACCTAAACTACTTTCCTAGGTTTACTTGTAGTTTAGGCTGTGAGAAGACAACTCATCCAATCCCAAAGGTAGAAACTGAAATTAGGTGGGATGATTCACCCTCTGGAGATCTCGCTTTTCTTTGCTGTAGAGACAGCCCAGGTGAATAGCTCAGATGAGACACTTGATTTTTCCATGGCCAAAATTAGTTGAAATTAATCCTAACCCACATCACTGATCACAATGTAAGTGCAGAGCTAAGCTTTTCCACAAAAGTTTGCTTGAATGTTCCAGAGCAAGCAGTTTTTCATGGACCAGGCAGATCCTGCTTTTGAAAGTGCCTGCACACCTAGCAGACACTGGAAACATTAATGGTTAAGGACCTAAATACCTTAAAAGATGGGCCCACATGTCTTATTGAGTGTTTCTGTTCTCTGAATGGATGAGTTCAATTCACTGAATCAGGCTTCAGGGACAGATCATCACCACTGGTGACTGCTCTTGTGTTTCACTTCCTCTGTCAAACTCCTCGGGTTAAGCATTGGCAGAAAATGAATGGGAAAGGGGTATGATGAATACAGCTGTAATGGTACAAATTTGTTTCTGAGCAGAGAAGGAAAAGCCGAGGCTTTTTAACAATTGAAATGTTGAGTTGGATTTCTAAATTTGGCCTGGCTTTCAGAAGCGAGGAGCAGTCTCTATATCAAATGGGTACTGCAAGGTACCGCTCTGTAGCTTTGAAAACTAGAAAATTAGACAGAAGCCAATTGTAACTCCATTACAGGACTCACAGCTCCGTGAAAGGGGCTGTAACTACCTTAATTCCCTTGGAAAACCTGCCCTGTGGCAGAGGAGCCTTGGGATCACACCGAGTGCCCCCAGAAGAGGTATTTTCTCACCTTTAGGTGTGACACTTTTAAACCATCCCATTTTTAACCGCAACAGGATGTGAGAGCACTACCTGCTCACAGGAGTTACATGGCCAAGGCACACTCATACTACTTCAAAAACATGAGGGCAGCTCCTGTAACTGATTTCAGAGACATTTCTGTGAACACTGTCAAGCCCCAAATCCTTCAGAAACATGGGGAAGGCTCTAACAATAAGATTGAAGATGCATTTTTAATCCCAGCTCTGGCTCTGCTTTGCCAGTATCACCAGGACAGACTGATTTACCTCCCCACCATGCCTCTACAAGCCCTCAGTACAGCCTTTTTCCAAGGCTACCCTAACCAAAAAATCTCCTTTCTGTATCAAGGCTTTGGGAAGAGCAGAGCAAGGACCCATCCCATGCAGCAACATTCTGCAAGTCCTCCTCTGAGCAGGTTCGCTGTGCTCACAGGGGGTTGCTGAGGCAGTCGGAGATGATGCTGTTTTATAGGTTCTACTAATAATTTGCTAAGACCCCGTGAGCTGAACAAGCAGGATCACTCCTCGGTGTCCGTGCCATTTGCTGGAGCTGGCAGCTGCCCTGCCATTGCCGGCTTTTCCGGTGGTGAAACTCCTCTCTGCTGCCGCAGCCCAGCGGGACCCGTTTGGACCGAGTACAGGGAAGTGCAGCAGTGTCTGTTTGACACCACATGAGGGAATGTGAATTGTCAATTTGTTGACAGTGTCATGTTGCCGCTACCAGCTTTCCCTGCGTTATTTGGAAGGAGCTCAAGTCAGTCTATTTCCCAGGCTGCGCTTCCTCACGTTACAGCTCTGCACGCCCAGAAAAGAGACGCAACCAGAGCAGAGTTTGCTTTTTAGCAGAGAGAGAGAAGCTGTTTCTTTTAAAAATACTGTCACTGTTGTTAGGGCTGGGAAGACTCAGGGAAACTCGCCCCAGGATTGAAAATCCCCTCAGACCTTGCTGTTCCCTCTCTCCACACCACTGGGCTCAGGAAGCCCAGGAAAAGTCCAGGAGAGCTTCATCTTTTGATGATTTTCAACTTGCTCCTGTAATGCTGTAACGTCCAAGCAGGATACAGAAATCACAAAGGCATGGGGCTGGGATAACTTCCCCTCCCAGCTGATGATTTCCACTCGAGCTGGGATTGTTGGCTATGGACCATGCCCTCTGAGCTACAGCACACACCTGGCTGGCAAACCTGCAGTTAGGAACAGGATTTAAAACCATCTATGTCTGTACACACACTTGCACACAAATACACGCGGATGTACTTGCAGGCACTTCTGGGGAAAATTGAGTCCAGACACGGAGCTGACAAACAGATTTATGTGCTATGTACAAAAACCCACCCTCCCCATGTGATTCCTCCAAACCAAGGGCTGTTGCCTGGAACAGCTCCAAAAGCCACTTCGGGAGAGGAAAAATGGGGCTGGGAGGTGGCAGGAGCCACAGTCTTCCTCCTGCCTGCAGTGATAGGTAACGCAGCCTAGGAGATAAGGTGTTTGCAGAGACAAAATTTCCAGGTGGCAACATAGTCAAGATAACTTAGTTCTGCTTTATGAACTACAAGAGCTTGATTAAAAAAAAAAGGTTAAACCATTTAGTTATGGGAAGACATTTTCAGCTCATCCCTGCCAGAAGCACCAGGCACCGTGCAGCACACGCAGCCCGAACTGGCTGCCCTGGGCATGCTGCTGGCACAAATTTCCAACCTACTAAGAAGATTCACAGGCCCTAGATAGATGCTGGAGCATGTTTCAGGCCACAGTTACACCACGCACTTGCAAACTGCCTGGAGTCACTGCTTCTGCTCAGTGACTGGGTACTGGAGCCTTTCCACAATCAGCATCTCCAGCTACGATGCATTTTACAGCCTGCTAAATTACTGACTTCAGCTCTCCCACAGACTGCCAATGCAGAATGCATTCTAGATTTCAAATAAAAAGCAAAAAAATGTACGAAATTCATTTAATTCTGAAAAGCTGAGATGTCGTTGTCATCTATGTATGTTGGCTTTTTTTCTTGCTTTCCCTGTGATAGCAGAAGAAGGAGGAGAACCACTCCACGAAACTAGTATTTCTCCTGTGCAGAATGAGCTGCCATTTCAGGACTAATATTGCTAACATTCCTTCTGCTGGGTCCCACTAATTTCTCGGTGGCATTGTCAATACAGTGGGACTTCCACTTACTGGAAGAGGAATGACTGACCTTGCTTGGAAATACAGGCTCTACTTGATGATATTCCCATCTCAATTTTACCCTTAAATTAAATAGAAGAAAAAAAAATCTGAGAAATCTAAGCAATCATAAATGAGACGACTGTTGTTCTTAACTATGAAAGCCAAACCCCTCTGCCTTAGCCACCATCAGAGACAGCTTCTGGATTGATGCACATGCAGGTCAGAAGTGACAACAGCAGATGGATGGCACAGTACTAGTTACAGAGCCGAGTACCCAGGTTTCTGTGGAGTTACAAGGTGTCTCTAAAGCCTCTGCATTTGTTAAGGAATTAAATGGCAAACATGCAGCTTATGGGAATTGCCCCTGTGCCTCCTGTTCACCACCCTGGGAATGCAGTGAACACAGCCCACTTAAAACTCCCTTTAAACCAGAGCCCCCTTTCCACAGACATGCATCAAGCTGATGGAGCACATTTGTAGGAAACTGCTTTACACCTTGAAGACTGAAAGAATAAATCTCTTTAATAAGCTCTTAGGTTTTCCTAGTGATGCAGATTGAAGTAATATTATAGAAATGTGTAGAGTTGTCAGTAATTTTACAGGAACGAATAGAAAATGCCAGGAGGACTCATTTGTGAAATGGGAACATTTTGTGTGATTTTTTTTGTGTGTGTGTGTGTGTGTGTGTCAAAAGATTCTCGCAAGGACAAAGGGGCTGCATTCCTATCACACTGATCTGTGCAATAATTACAGACTTCCTGGGATTTCCTTTAACATAACCCTGGCTAGGCTGCTCTTGGCATATCATACATGCATGGGATGTCATAGTGATGCAATTAGCACTGAAGCAATCAGGTATAACATTTACAGAGCTGGGGAATGACGCTTTTGTTGTGAGCTAAAATCCCAACAATGCGGATTGGCCCCCAAAAAAGTCACTTTAAACTTGGAAAACTGGGAAAGAACATTATAAAATAAACAGAGTGCTTATGCCAAAGGTACTGCAACTATATCTGGTGCAAAATTCCCATTTATTGGTGGCAAAAACCTTGGGCTGTTTATCATGGCAGTGTGACTGCAAATAAAACAGACATCATCATTGTCTCTTTTTAAGAGCAGTATTTTTTGGAGATGCAGTAGCAGCAGGAGTGCCTGGCTTGACTAATGCTGTGGGTATCAGCCCCTAGGGAGTGCAGATGCCAGGAAATAGCTTTGGAGGGTTGTGACTAGTAATGATCACACTGGATATTTTAGGCACATTAGTGGGCACTGCTCAGTGTAATTCTGGATTAACTCTTTTACTTACCATTAGTATAAATTAAAGGAACGACAAAATTTATGTTCATGTGTTAATTATAACGACACACAGCCTAACATTGGTTGGAAATTTGACTGATAATATACACAAACAGACTTGTTAGATGACCTGGGCACAGTGCAGAAAACTGTCCCTGCAAACAGTGTATGTCACAGGTTCAGAGAGAGCAACTGAATGACAGTGCCAACATTCCTGTATGTCCCTTTTCCTATGTAAAACCAAGCTGGAAACTTGACCTGTCTTCTTTGAATGGGACATTTTATGTGAAATCAAAGCAGAATTCAGCCCTCAGACCCCTCTGGTTCTCATGGTATAATAAACACAGAGGCAATCTCCACTGAAATAAATCAAAGTGCTTTTGCCAACAGTGAATTTCTGAAAGTATTTCTAAAGTCTGACTTAAGCTGTTTTTTCTCAATCCTACATAAACAATAACAGCTTCCATAGCATGCAAAATCAAGTTTCTCAGCTGAATTCTTTTACAGGAAGAAAAAATTTCTTCAGCGAAAGCAGATCCCCTCCCCACCCCTCATCCTGTCCCAGTGCCTGCTGCCAGAGACAGGAGGTATCTGCTGAGGATCTTCTCCTTGCCCTGATTTTCCCTTGTATTTTCTCCCTTGTATTATCTCCTTGCCCCTTGATTTTCCCCCTGACTTTACAGTCAGTCAGATTGGGTGGCATGGCCCAGAGGGTTTGAAAGCCATCAGGGCAGAAGAGGGTTGGTGGAGAGAGCAGCCACCTGAGCCTCATTTCATCAGGAAACCAGGTTAAAAATCTGCTGATGGAGGCTGGGACAAAAGTAGACACGATGTCAGGATCTGTAGTGTCTGGATTTTGATATGCAGTAGGTGTCTGTCCAGTATAGTTTGTACAAACGATCACTGTTCCACTCCATTAAGTCCTCATTAGAGCAGCATACTGCACCTTAAAGGTATCTTAACCTTAAATTATCAGTATCCAAGCAAAAGAAAGAAAAAATAGCACACCAGTACCTAGTCAAAAAGATCCAGCACATGTCAATTAAGACAACAGCCAGCGTGTTTTAAGCCACAGCTTCTCAGAAGAGCATCAATGTGTACCAGGATGCTGGAGCTTTAATAATTCACCATTTCCTTTTTGAGGTCTGATGATGCTAAAATAAGGTGTTGAAGCTTGATTAGTAGTAGGAACATAGCAGCTTAACCTCTAACATTTAGCCTTCTCCTCTGGATCGAATTACTGATCTTTATCTTGTTGAGCTGTGCTAGCAGTTGGCTTGGGAACATTACACCTTTCTAAAAGCTGTCAATCTTTGTCAGTGTCTTTGCACAATGGATTGGAAGAGCTATTTTTAAAGGACTATGTCACCTTTTTGTAGGGATGGGGTTTTTATAGTACACCAAGTTTTTTTTTAATACACATTGCCACATGCTCAATATCACCTATAGGCCTGACTAAGAATAACTTCCATTAATTTTATTATGATTTCTACTGAATGGGTGTGAAGAGATTCAGAGTCTTTGGAGAAAGGGAGGAGAAATCGAACTTAAATTATTCATTAACATGATGAATTTTGCCTTCATTTTATTTTTTTTTTTTTTTTTTGTTAAAGGGTCAGGTTATTTTTTATGTAAAATGGATTTCTTCAACATTAGATTGAGACATATTTCCCCAGCACTGTGTCTTGAACACAGTCTTATTTTAAAGTATTATTCTAGCTAAGAGTAGTAACAAAGTGGTACAAATATACAACAGGAAAAAATTACTAAGGTTTATGTAAGTTTTCTATAGAATTACTGAAAGACAACATTATTAAAGAAAGGCCTTTGCGAAAGATGCAGATGTTCTTCTCTTGCTTTTACAAAACTGATCCCTGTATTTTTGTAAGGATGAAAAAAGCTTCAAATTGGGGGGGGGGGAGGGTTTCCACCACATTCCCAAATCCATCTATAGACTTCTGGTTAGACATGAAAGAGCATCAGCTTGTCCTTTTAAATCAGTTTGCAATAAACAATAAAATTACATGCAAGATTCACATCAGCTCCTCTATAAACACTCCCCTTTAGGATGAAGGTATCAAGATAGACCACGTTTGTTCATTGTCTTCTCAGAGGATGGTGGACTAGATGTGGTCAATCACACATGAACAATTGTTATTTCTCTTCATACTGTCTCTAGTATCTCAATACCAGCTTTCAGCACATTCTGAGGCACATTCCCATTGGTATCCATTCTATTAATTTTTTTGGTCTTATACTCTTAAATCTTTTATGGAGTGGCAAACAAGATTGTTTGCCTATAGCTGCAGCAACACTGGACAAGGACAAGCTGTTTTCAAATCAACTTTGAAGTACAAGAGGTACCTCACTCCTACTCAGATGTGCAACCAGCCATAATGTCATTCAAAGTTCAATAACCTAATCTATAAGAAAATGGGGGATTTGTCTCTCATTTAAACATGCTTACTCCAAGTTTACATCATACAGAATTTGGCCCAGAAAGCTCATTTGAAAACTTGTATTTATTCCCATCTGTTTCTGCTGCTGCTCCTAATATATATATGCTTGCCATGAAAAGTACTTTAAAACTTCAAAAACCATCATACTAAAACAGGGTAAAATGTTTTTATAGTAACAATATCTCTCACTAATATGGGACCTTTCATGCCAAAGTACCCCAAAGCTCCTTATAAATGTAGCAAACTGATATTCACATGCTCCATCTACAGAGATCATTTCACCCACACTGAATGGTGGGGACATGCAATAGCTTTTTCCACAGCTGGCAGCACCCTAAGGTAGCTGCCAAAACAAATCACAGGTTACAAAGGTAAAAAAAAAAAAGAGCGTTTCAGTTTCAGGAAAACATTCACTTTTTCACTGAATAAAGATGTTCATTCTTTTAGCAGTTTAGGAAGCCCAAATTATATAATTGCAATTGTTTGGCTCCATAAAAATTCTTGAAAGACATCTCCTTACTCCAGAAATAGATAACCCTTCCTGTTCTGAGCAAACATCAGTGTGCTGTCATGGAAAAGGATACGAAAGGAAGTGGATGAAATCCCGTATGTGCCTCATACGGATTCGGTTACCTCAAGTGTGGTGTCTCCAGGACCATCCACACACCAGAATATGTACTGTGACACCTTTTCACCCTGGTAAACAAGCAGTGAAGACGTATCAGAGCTACTGAAGCCAAAATTAAGGGTTTCTTTTTTAATCCTGTGCCCCTGTTGAGCATCCCATCTCCCTCCCAAGCCCAAGTGCTCCCTGCACTGCTCTCACTCTGCTCCCTCTCCTATCAAGTTTTCTCCTTATTAATGTTTTTGTCAGGTGTGTTCCTTGACATTGTTAACTACACTGCAAACACAGTCACAGCAGCAACAACAAATAAAATATGGTGCTGTAAGCACAGCAGGGCTGTGCCAGGAGGGAACACGTCCTGCCCATGACCCACCACACTCCTCCCTGCTTCAGAGACCCCATCCTCAAGCCTTTGCACCTTTCCCCCCTCTGTATTCCAAGACAGAGGCACATACAGAGGTAAACACCCTGGAGGGTGGTGAAGCAGTTTGTTCCAGCCCTGCACGCTCCTGCCAGGCCAGCAAAGCACAGAGTGGAGCCTGAACCAGAGCTCCACTGAGCACTCAGTTTTCCCAATGTGTCATCGTTGTAGGAGCACTGGTACTAAATAACTTTGTGGTGCCTCACTGTGAAAACGAAGGTCACAATGGCCCTCTGCTTAATCTGTGGTGTGATGATCTCCTGGCTCAACAGCTGACCAAATGCCATGGGAACGGGGTTTGAAAGCTTTTCATAGCTGCTTTTGTGTGTTTGAGGGTTTATCTCTTGTTTTGTTGCTTTTCAGTGCAATGCTGATAAGGGAGGAAGACATTTTTTAACTGGATCTCTTCCCAAGGGATATGAGTAGGCAGAAACTGTCTCACATCTGGACTAGCTTTGTAGTACCAGGATGAGAGTCATATTTACAGGAGTGCCAGACACTTGAAATGCTCTCAGCTCAGGAACCCCAAAAGTGCCCTCAAAAAAACCCCAGGCATCTTATCTTTTTCTTTCCTGAAAACCTGAGTGGCAGAACTTCTCTTGAGCTTTTGGCTCTGATGGGAAAAAAGGTTCCTCAAAGCAGAAGACCAAACACTCCAGAAGAAATTGTAATACAGGTAACGTGACTCCCAGTCACCCATCATTACTCCTTAGGGATTAGCATTACCATGTGATTTCATTTACAGTAAATAAAAAACCAAATGCTGCATGGAGGACCTGCATACCAAGGGGTGTCTCCAATTCATTCAAAACAGCTAAGCACCTTTTTGTCCTTCCTTTATTCTTTCCCTGGTTCTGCAGGGAGCAGCCCTGGCTGAGCTAACGGGGCACCATCAGCTGCATCCAATGTTTACAACATTTCTGACCTGCCATGCCCTATTTCTCATTGCTGTATGAAATCCCAAAGAGGAATATGATCTCTGGGCTGCGTAGCAGAGGTGGCTCATTCTCATTTAATGATGTGGCTTCTTTTAAATATAGAAGTATCAATGAAGAGAAAAAGAGGTCCCAGAGAAAGAATTTCTGCTTGCTTTGTTGTTCTTCTGAAAGACACAGCGCTGTGATATCATGGCATTGACTGCCAAGATGACTCCTAGATTGACTAGTAAATATGTATTTTAGTGGAGCTCAGCAGAACAATATCCCCCGTAACGTAAGTCATTCCATTAGTAAGACAGAGGTACTCGAGAATGTTATATCATCTTTATTCCTTCTGGAAGGGCTTCACTACCATTACTATAAAAAAGTGCTTCAGAGATTGTAAATACATTTAAGTAACTCTGACAAAACAATAGGATCTGACTAAAATGTGGGGTGTTTATCTCATCTGTCAGTCTGATATGGGATAAAAGCCACAGCAGCTATGACAGGCTCAAAAGCACCTCTCCCTGATAATTTTTTTCCCCTCTGCTACAATGCTTTTCTATTTACAGTGCTGCAACATCCAGGCCCTATTTGTGCTTTTTAAACAGTGAAAAGTTAATTACAGCAGGTGATTCTGCCTCTCCCATTAATTCAGCAGGTCTGTAGTGTTGCTGAACCCAAATGATCAGAGTACAACCCAAGTCCCATCTCTCCCTCCCTCAAAACAAAAGACAGTTTGCAGAATTGTGAGATGTTTTTAAATTAAATAAAATAAAATTATTTAAAAGTTGTCTTTTTATTTTACTGTTTCTATGCTTCATTCTGCCTCCAGGTTTTATCACAAATTATTTCTCCAAAAACATAAAAACATGTGCACGTCACCTTTAGGATGGAGTACACACTAACACCACAGATCTGTTTCAAGGAAATGTAAAAGACCAGTACAAATAGTTGAGGTGTCTCCAGAAAAAAAGTAATAATAAAAAAAAAATCCAGGTAGCCAAGTTGAATTGATCTGGAATACTCTGGTCACCATGTAGGAAAATAGCCAAACTTTGGCTTTATTTCAAAAGCCTGCTTTGGTGGGATCCCATTCAACACGGAATTCACGCAATACCCAGTGAAGTAAAGAGAGGATTCTCATTCAGGTCTTTCACCACACGCTTTGCTGAGTCAATGTTTGTGTTATAATACCACAGCATTGACAAAAATGTGAAGGTTTCACTAATGGTGACCTGTCATCAGAACAACTCCAGTTTTCTCCTTTATGTGGGGCAATGTCAGAGAGCAGCAGGTTGGGTGAGATCTCCTACTCCAGCAAATGTAACCTGCACCACGGTGCTGCTACCTACAAGAAGTGATTAAACAAGTGGACCATGTCACCAACATCTGTGGAATTTCTACTGGCCAGGACACTCATTTTTTTTCACCTCCTCTGAGCAGTAATTTCAGTAAATACTGAAAGTATTTGGCCAGTATTTTAATATGTATTTGACAGAAAAATTACTCTCTTTATTTTTTTAAAGCAATAACTGCAGCCACACCTTCACCCTTTCTGGATTTCCAATCCGTGCTTATAGATTTAGATCAACCTCATAAAAGACTGAAAATATATTGTTTTAAATCCCTTGAACATTATTAACAGCCAGTTAGTTAATTTATCTATATGGGAATGTCTAAGGATTCATCAGAAGTAATACATCCTACATTTCTGATTAGTGGAAAGGAGAAATACTGTACCAATCATCCAGTTAATTCACTGAGGTGCTTTATTATACGTGCAGATATTTGGTATCGAGATGTCATATTCCCATAATGAACACAATAAAGGATGAATGACTGGTAAAGCTTTCAGCTCACAATACCTATAAAACCTAAGTGTTCACAAGGTGTTATATACAGATTAATTTATAGATTCTTATTAACATACTGTGTGCTCTCCTTCATGTGGGTACAACTTCCCAACCGTGGAAGATAACTTTGGCATCACTCCACACTGCTTGGGGTGGGTGGCTCCAAAATGGGAACCCTGTGTGGGGCAGATGCAAGGCCATGAGCAAGAGAGACTGTGTGGGTGGAGATTTCACAAAATAAAAGAGCCCTCTTGCTAATAGAAACCTGTCCACTTTTGTCACTGGCATGATATCTGGAGTTCACACATTCTTGGGGACCATGGACACACACTCACAGTCCAGCTGCATTTGGTTTAGAGCTGGGCACCAAAGGCTTGGAGACAAAAAAAATATCCAGCTATGCTCTTAATCACAGTCTTTCTTTTTTTTGGGTGTGGAGGGGAAAGAAGTAGTTCTATTCTGGGCATCAGATTAATCTAACCTAGTACCTAACCAAACAATTGACAAAGATTATTTTTTTTTTTTAATAATAGATGTTAAAAAGTGAATCCAAACAATGAGAACGTACCTACAGAATGACTGCTCAGAGTATAATGTGTATCACCAACCATTATAAGTGTCTGTTCTGAGAGACCAGAGTTACAAAAGGCCGAATTTTCTTAAAAGCATGTTAAAATATTAATAGATATCTGAAACAGTTTTATTGCATGGGCTGTCAGTCTTATGAAGGATTACATCACACGGGGAAGGAGGGTAGGAAAAACCACCCAGACGCTGGTGACCTGCTGTGCTGAGCAGCATCATGAAAATCTAATGGGAGAGAGTGAGATTGAACATTATAGCTGGCAGCAAGTCTGGAGTGGGAGTGGAGGGGCTTTACTGGGAGTGCTGGCAATAAATTCCATGACATCCAACATGCTAATTCTGTAAGTCTAAGGCGGGTGTACTCGCAGTCCTACACATTTACAGACTCCAAACACCAGAACAGTGGAGTCACAGCAGGGGCAGAGCTCTGTTATCCTTTTTCTTTTGGTCACAATTGTCATGAAATGACTTGATCACTTATGAAGAGGAGCCACACTGAAGCTAGCTCAGAAGTCAGTGTCTTTCTTGAAATTACCCTTCCTCCATTGCTCACACCATGTTATTTTTGTGTGGTTACTTGTGAGTGCTAAGGCTGCTTTCATTAATTTTTAACTTGAATCAGCAAAGCCTCAAAGTATCTATTTGGGGGAGAGGAGATGAAACATATTACAGTTAGGAGAAGTAAAATGCAATAGTGGGTTTGATCCTTTGCCCATGTGTTTCATTCAAAGGTTAGTCAATGACAACTACAGGGCTGGGAGTACAGACCCATTTGGGGTGAACTCGGGCAAATCTAACTATGGACTTGATCCCAAGTCCACTCACATGTATTAATCAAGTGCTGATTAAACAAAAAACAACCATCCTGACTCTGCTCCATTTAAACAGTTTTACTCTTCCATTTAAGGCAGAGCCAGTCTGTCAGACTGCACACATCCTGATGAGACAGTCAAAGAAACTTCAATCAGCCTTGAAAGAGTTGTGCAAACTGAGTTTGAAAAGCTGCTGGGATGACTGTGGAGTCATACTCCACCTGAAAAATATTCTGGAAAAATATCTGAGTTCAAGCTGGAATCCTGAGGTACCTTCCAGTCTCAGCCAGCCCTTGTGACTAGGTCAGACAACTAAATTTTAATACTGTTCAAAGGGAAATATCCTATTATGCCTTAATTTTCTGCATTGCAGAGACATGGTAAAGCAAATGGATCTGCCATTTCACCTTGGTTTTGCAGAGGACTGTCTGCATCCAAATGGCAGTGCCAGAGGAACAGCAGTAACCTTCCCCTGGCACCACTCACCAAAAACCTCTCAGCCAAAAATCTCTCACCCAAATAAGCCAATTTTAGAAAGGAGTATTTTTAAAGCAGAGAGAACTAGTCCTGCATGGTTTATGCACTGCCTTTTCTTCTATCAGCTGAGAATATTCCAGGTCTGGACACACATTAGAACAAATAACCTAGGCAGGCTTTCCAGCACTCATCTGCTTTGAACATGCAGACAATATTAAAACAAATGTATAAGAAAAGCACGAAACTCAGAGATACCAAGCAGTTCTGATTTTGAAAGCATATGGCCAGGTAGCATGGAAACTCTCAAACTGCCCCTGCCTAAGGAAAGGTTTGGGATTATAAATACTCAGCTGCAAGAAAAGCTTCAGCAGAAACTCATGCTGGATTAGACACCAGTTGGAAGACACACAGAATTCATTCCACCCCTTCCTGAGCGGTTTCTTTTTTTTTTTTTTTAATAACTTGCAATCACAACAGCTTTCTGCTGTGCAGACTGAAAAAGACAGATCCACTCTGGCTGAGAAACCTGGCCAGGGCAAACCTGAGATGCTCTGGTGGTGGGCACCATGCCAGAGGAGGCACTGATCTACTGACCCTTTCTCACTTTTAGGGGCATGGTCATGGACAACCCAAAAGCACAAGAGAAGAGTCTGCCTCAAGCTGCACTATTTAAGTGTCAATATTTCCCTTGTGTTCCTATCCCTAGCATGAATGGTTCTCAAATTACTTTTTAAAATAATTATTATTTTTGTGTGAAAACACTTCCTCTCAGCCATTGCCACTATAGTTATTTTATTATGTTTCTAGAATAATAATAATGAAATGAGTTCTAGTATTCCCTGGTGACACTTTAACCAATTCCAGCACCATATGTGCTAAATGGAGTCATCTGCTTTAAGCTTTGGCTCTGTTTCCAAGTTTGATAAGTAGGAGGTGCCCTATGATAGGCTGGGGCACTGAAGTTTGTCAGCACTGAAACCCCTTGGTTTCCCTGGGTATGGGACACACTGAAAATGGAGAGGCTTGTAAAACCATTGTGCTCCATAGCCAGTTCACAGTAAATTCCCATGTTAGGCAAGTCAAAATTTCAAGAAGACACTTGGATTGTCAAGGATAGAGAGCAGGGATAGCAACGTTCCAGCACTGCTGATGCAGAGGGGAGAGTGAGGTAGGGACACCACACTTGAGTGCCAATCCAGGCATTTGATGCATCCATCCAAGACACTTTATGAACAAAGAGAATTCAACTGCATCATGAAAAAAAAAATACTCCTGTTTTCTCCATGTGTGATGTAAAAATTCATTTTTAATGGTTGAAACTGTTCTGAAGATGAAAAATCCCTTAATCTGCTCATTGCTCTCTTCATTGACGTGATTGCAGCTGGCAAGTGGCAGCAGAAGAGATCCATGCACCTTCATGCTACAAGCAGGTTATGGATGAACCACGTGATTTCCTACTTTATCCATCCTTATTGGGCTCATGTTTCCTGTAAAGGGTTTTGACTAATTGTGGTTTTGACAAGAATGGCATCATGTGCTGCTTTGTGAACGAACAAGCTCAGGTCAGTAAGTCAGACGGTCAGTCTGGAAAACAGATCCATATTCCTAATCCTTAAGGCTGATATAAAGCAGAGATAAGTGTGTTTGTGATGTGGAGGTTACTCTGGGTAAATACCATTTGAGAGAAAAGAATTCTCTCAAGAACTCTTGAGAGAGAGGAACTGGAAGCAAGATGACCCAGTAACAAGGATTTCTACAAAGTGGATCATCTGATTTTTTTTCTCCTTCTTTAATACTTTCAGGCTTTAAAGTAACTATTTCATCTCTCAAGTTGTGCTCAGATTTATGGCCTTTGTGTTGAAAGAGGGATTTTTTTCTTTATTTATTCCTCCAGCCATTCCTCCACATAAAGCTGGAACTGAGTAAGTTTCTAGGAGGAAGCACAGAAAGATTGATTCTCTGCTGCTTTTCTTGCCCGGCCTGTGAAAAGCCTCCAACCAAAGCAGAAGAACCTCCTGCCTTAAAAGAAATATCTTTCCAATTCAGCTTGTTATTCAAGCACAAAGTGGGTAAGCTGTGTTTGAACTTGGAAACACCTGAACCTGAACTCAGCTTAGGAAGTTGCAAAGAGCTTACATCTCACTAGTGTAACTCACGTTTGGCTCACACATTTTCCAGTTAAGGCATCAAATACCATATGACACCATATAATCTATCTTTCAGGCATCTTCAGCAGCAGCACTCACTAGTTCCTCTGCTTCCTCTGGTCATTTTAGACCTTAAGTACATCTTTCATCAAAGCACTTAATGGCAGAGAGATTTTTCCAATAACTCACAACATGCAAACTCAAGACTCTTGTTCAAACAACTGCAGGCAGTTACAGCAGCCCCGTGATCATTCTGCAGCTATTAAACTTTAGGTCTTATTGTCTAATTAGCAGCAGAGGTATTTCCCCTCTGTTTTTATTTCTCTCATTTTCCCCTCTCATAATAAAACATATATCCTGTTCAGCCACTCAGCTTCATTATTAATATTGATCAGCTATAGGAAAGATCGATTTTTATTATTTTATTTTTTTTTTTAATTTCAGGTAGTCCTTCTTGCTCCCAGTGCCTTGCCACCCCACCCACCTTAGTATCCCTGTCTGGGATGTTGGGAAAGCCCTTCACAGCAGTGCCTTTGAACTGCAGAGCTACCTGCATCAGCATCCTACTCCCAAACACCCTGGTGCCCACAGCACCCACCACCACCATGAGCAAGGGCCCCAGAAAATCTATGTTGTTGTTTTCACGCAAAAAAACCCCAAAACCTACTATGTAGGGGATGCCAAGGAATTATACAAAAAGGAAGCTTTCAGAGTCAACAGTGAACCCTTTTGTAGCCAGCTTTGGTAACTTTGCTGTTCACAGTTATAGCAGTTCTGCCACCTTGACACTTCCTCACAACAAATCAAACAGACCTAGAGAAAAGCCCACCAAATACTGAATCAGCAGACAAGATTTCTTCAGGGATCCATCTCTGCAACTAATTGAGCTCCCTAACTAACCCAAAGGGTCAGAGAGATCTAAGTTTGAGCGTGGCTTTGGAGATAGCCAAGGGGACTTCCCCCAGATGGGATACCTGGATGCTGCCCTGGGCAGGGAGGTGTTAGAAGCACAAACCACAGGGAAAATTAGTTGAAAGTAGCTGACAAAAAAAGAAAATTAATTGCACAGATCATATCCATAGCACACAGAATAGGTGTTATGGGCCCATTTGTACATGACTCGGGGGTGCATAGTCATGAAAGCCTCTGTAGGACTTAGTCCTCCCCAGCAGTTCACAGAAACCCTGCAGAGCATCAGTCTCTGGCCTTGGGAATTTAAATACTCATTTTAGAAACACAGATTAGGTTTGTATGCCTACAGACTGGCTTTGCAGTGGGTCAGGTTGCTGCTCAGCCCCTCCTGCCTCTGCCACCCACCACACACTCTGCAGTTCCCCACATCAGTCACAGTGTCACTCACCATCACACGGTTTCTGTAGAGGATAAATTATGTAAACCCCAAACTTTCCCTTTACTCAGACAGTTTGAGCCCAAGAATTGCAGACACCAAAGTGTTTTTTTTCCTAGAGTAACTCAAGTTTAATTTACTAAATGATTATTCAGCCTGTAGATTTCGTTCTTGTACAAAACACCACTTTCTACAACAGTTATAGCCTTTTTTGTAAAGCAACAACTGACTGCAGATGTATACTTTATTAATAAGTGCTTTCCTAACCAGGCAGAGTTAATCCAGGTAATCAAGGCTCTCCCAGGGAAGAGCTCAACAGAACCAAAGGCACTTCCAAGCACAAGCCCCATTTATGTAAAGTATCACGCAATATTATTTTATATTTCCAGTTTCAAAAGGCTGTGTACTTTTTTCCCATTAGACTAACAAATTACAGCAATTGTGGTCAGTAGTGTGGAGGTTTCTCTGCAGAGCATTTGCCCCCTGGGAGGAAGGAAATCAGAGGGGTGTTAAAGCAATATTGTGCCTTCCACTTGGTGCGCTGAGTGGCCTGATAATAGTTAGCTAAGGGAAGCTGTAAAACTGCCATTACTGCCACCAGTGGGTGTTACTGTGTCTCAGTAACCCTCTTGCAAAGGGAAGGGGGGAAAAAAAAAAGAAAATCAGAATACTAAAAAGAAAAAAAGGAGCTAAGTGAAGAGCTAGGGGAAATTTAACACACCATTCCCTGGCTGAACTTGTTATTCCTATGGATGTTTTTAGAAATACGTTGCTGTGACTTTAAATTCAGGCGTTGCTGAATCCATTCAGGAGGAAACATTTTCCTCAGCTCTTCCTCACTGAGGTCCCAAGCAGATCCAAACCCTTCTGAAGAGGCTGAAGGGCCTCTTGTTTTCGATTTTTGGCTGCATTACAGTGTAAGAGCCAAAACAGCATCAAGGGGATGCTCTCCTTGACTTTTCCAGGAATCACTAAAACCAAATAGCCAGAAGCTGATGAGAAAGCCTGTTCTTATGAGACTGCTGGTTCCCTTTTCTAAGTTCAGGGTACAGTTTGGATAGCTTAAATATTAGCTGAAGAACAACCATACAAACACTAGTGCATTGGTCCTAAGGTTCAGTTTGGGGTCCCTCATCAGTGTTTTGCAATACAGAGGCTTCTTTTCACCTTTTGTATTACAAGAGACCTGACCCACAGGCTGGTCTCACCAGGTTTCCATCGTTTATCTGATTTTCCTTTTCTCCAAGGGTAAAAAGCCTCTTGTCCCTTCTCTGCAATGACAAACACATCCCTCCAAGAGCTTTGGAAAAATTAATGTTTTTCCCTTTTAACACTGCAACATGACATTTTTACACCCCTGTGCCATAGATACAAAAGCTTTGGAATTTTATACTGGGCAGCACAGGGCTAAATGCACACAACACACAATATTTGCAATATGTTATGTGTGGCACACAGCCCACAGCACACAGACATTGTGTATAATCCCAGTGTTGGTTATACCAGGTACCTGAATGTCTCAAAGACAGCACCTGCATAGCATCTGTCTGAACATTAGACAGGTTCCATTTCAAAGTGCTGCAAGTCTCAGGTGTATGCAGATGTGTGGTTTCTCTTCTGCTGGATCTCATTGCAAAGGCAATGTTACAGAACAGGTGTGAATCAATAATATTATTGGATTGCCTCAAGTGTTACAAAATGAGAGCATTCAAAATGACAGAAGTAAACAGGACATTTTCATTACATGCCTCACTACATGTTTCCTTGTTGGGCTATAAATTAAGCTTCGTAAACTTTTGTGTTGGGATTTGGGTTTTTTTTACTACGCTGAATATGTAAAAAAAAAAGTGCCTGCAGCGGTGAACCATTGCAGTCTCACATGTAAATGAGAGAACATGTTTTGAACACGTAAATTATCCTGCTATAATCCATATTTATCAGAACTATTCCAAGCTTTTACATGAAATATGCATTACAAGTTCTTGTGAACACTTGCCCTTTAAGACATATCAAAGCATCGTTTAACCACAGAAAGTTTCTTTTGAACAAAAAAAGTGTACTAAAATATACTTAGCAGAACATACCAAAATATGCTGGTTTACTGTCTGTAAGATATGCAGAACACAGGCAACCAAATTCATTGTATTGCACAAACACAGAGAAAACTTACATCTTGCACAGTGACTATTTCATGTAAAAATGTTGTTGGGACAAGCTTGCTCACAATAAGAACTTGTAATGGAATTCACAAAGGAAAGGTTGTTTTTAGATAATGTGGATAACTTTAGGAGTCTAATAAAACAGGAAAGGTCAGAAGCTACAAACTTTGTTACTCTGGGTGCTGTGTGAAGCTGTATGCAAATTCACCTGGACCCCACTGCTGGCAGCCAAGACAGGCAGGGGAAAGAGAAAAAAAATCACTTCTTTCACTGTATTTCCCTGAGTCTTAGGTCTGTGCCTTCAAGCAACAGCCCCAGTCTAACACAGGGTACCTGAGATGCAGCCAGGAGCTAAACACAGCTTTCCTGAACCCAGCTTAGCAGTGACTGTGCTACACACAGGCACAGATTGTGCTGCTGCTGCTTTTGAAGCCCACAGAAACCCTCACACAGACATCAGTAAGATCATGACTTTACCTATCACCTGGAGGTGGATGTCAGTTGTAAAAAAAAAAAAAAAACAAAAAACCCAAAAAAACCCAGAACTAGGCACCTTCCTCCCCTTTCAGTGCTACCCAGCAGATATGCTGGCTGGGCAGGAGGGATTCCCTCAGCCTGCTGACAGCAGCAACGTTTTGCAATTCCAGCTCTTGCTTCATGAAACTTGCATTATAACCACAATTATTATTTGGCCCCATTCTGGCATTTTGAAATTCTGAAACTAGAAATTTCTTTTTATCACCCAATGCTCACATGACAATGGGAAATGCCATTCCTTACCTTACCCCCCTTTTAACATGATCTACTTGATTTTTAATTTTTCTTTTTTTTTTTTTCCTGAACATAACTGAAAGCAATATTTTAAAGGATGTGTCCAAATAGTGTGGCAAAAATTGTCAAAGTCAAAACATTTTAATGGACTGGGAATTTAAATGTCTGTACTTGAAAGCCTGGTTTATTTTGACAATATTGCTTTTTCTCCATAGTTACCTCTGACCTCCAGTATTACTCTCAGTGGATTATTTTTTCACTGAGGGAGATGCTTAAGCATGGACCAGAGTAGATAAGTGATATGGTCAAATCGCTGCTGGCAAACCCTGGAATTACTGACCACTTTAATAGCTCCTGCTGACCTTCAGATGAAACTTCACCTTTGGTTATTAACATGTCTCTCTACTTTTATGATTTTTTTGGAACATAATTTGTCACAGTTTTTATCTGCACAGAGCAAGCGTTAGGCTTTTAAAAATGTGAGTTATCTTTTTACAACTGCTAACAATTACACATCACAGAACAGACCAGCCCAAAAACCAATTATGAAAAGACCTGCATGGGGAGTGCATTCGGTCTCGAAGTTTGAATTATAGATTTCTGAACTAAAACCGCGCTACAGCCACGTTCGGGGAGCTGGAAACACGAAACCAAACTTTGAAAGGGCTTGTAAGATCAGCGAGATAAGATAAGGGCGTAGAAATTAATTGCCCTTGTTTTGATTAAAATCAGATAAAGGGCTGGCAACGCTGCTCAAGATCAGAGCAAACGGCAACGATGCATCTTCCGTCACAAATTAGCGTTTGCAATCACGCGGGCACCTGGCTCCACGTGCCAGAGCCCACGGGGCAGCATCCTGCACACACAGACCCTGCCAGGCAGCCAGGGGACCACCCGAGGCTCGGGAGCTCTCAGGGAGCCCTTCCCAACAGACACCCGAGGGTTTGGCGCCGGCCCCGGTGATTCAGAGCGATGACATTTTGCAACCAGATTGTACAAGTACAAGCAGCTAAACCTGAGCCGGGGAAAACGGTGCCAAAAGGCTTTCAGATGATCAGAGCAATATGCCAGTCAGTTAGAGGTCGATTGACCAATTAACAATCAGGTTTGGAGAGCAGGCCCGTCATTTCGGATCGTTATTTGCCAAAAGATCAACTATGTGGAAAGTTTTAATTTAAAAGCAGTAATTTTATTTTTTTTTTTTTAATACATCCTGGCACTTCTAACCCCAGCTTCATACCGTGTGGTGCTGGCAGTAGGTCACAGCCCTGGGGACCGATTGCAGCTGGCAGTGTGACAGCAGCACTTGGACAAAGCCTCCAGGAAACCAGCCTGGGCTTCCAGTTTTGTTTGAACACCACCCGTGCCAGGCAAAAGGCACGAGAGCTAAATAGGGGCAGAGGAAGATTTTGCAAAAGGGTTGAGGATGAAGGATTACAAGGTGAAAACTCATCTACAGTTAGTGATGAGAGGCACCTCAGTGCAAGGTGTCTGTTCTAGAGACACAGGGTTCAAAGCAGATGGTGGGAATTTCCAACCTGGTCCATATCTAATTATAGCCAATTGAAAGAGAACTAAAATATCTCAACTCAAGCCTTGGAGACCTGCACTTGTTCAGTCTCCTGTAGCAGTCTTGTTGGATTGAACTCCCAAATGGGGCTTCTCTAGGCAGGACAAGCCATTTTCACCTGCCCTGCTGGACAGATGGAGGAGGATGGGACTGGCATCAGCTCAAGGTACCTAACAGCTTTCCCAAGAAACCCTGGCTGCAGAGTAGCAGAGATCCTTTCCCAAAGGCTCTGTTGTCTTCATGTATGAGAGAAAACCAGCGCTCTGAAAAAAAATTTACGGTAAAACCAAGCTGAGTAGAACAAGGTGTATCAATGTAACCACGACCTTGCTCAGAGTTACTTTATTTAGGAGGCAGAGGGTAGTATAGGAGAAAAATGCTCTTAGCATTCAGGGCCATACAAATAAAGGGGAACACGGGATTTGAAAGATTTGGTCACATCTGCAGTGGGGAGGGACTGCTTCTTTGTTTAGAAATGTTATTCTGTGGCATGCATATGTAATGCAAAGGCATCTCAAGTGATGCTGTGGTAAAACAACAAAGAAATGGTGCCACATGCAGCAACTCATAGCTCTAGCAGCTTTGTATTTTTTTTCTAAAACTGTTCTGATTCAGGGCTGTAGGAATTTCAGGAGAAACAGAGGGAAGAAGGCAAATATAACAAACACTCATGAAAGAAGCACACATTCAAAACTGAAGTTTGTCAGTAACATGCCCTGAAAGTCTCTTACAATCTTATAAGCATTTTTGGTATGATGGGAGAACACAAGCTGAACCCAGAGTTGTTTTAGATATCTTTTCTTCCTCCAACTTAGACCCACCCCCAGCAAAGACAGCAACCTGGACCCTTCAGAGCATCAGGACATCTCACTCTCCTACATAAGGTGAATGGCTCTGAAGATACAAGCCCCAGAGCTACCAAATCAAGGCACTTCCCAAGGAAGCTTTGCACGTGGCCTTGCATCATTCTTGACACTCTCTGCAGCAGACCCAGGCCACTGTGAAACAGAGAAGCAACACGAGTCTTATTAACAATCTGATCCTGCTTGTAGAATACATCTTCAATCTGTTTTACAGTCCAGAAAAAAAGAAAAAAGAAAGAAAAATCACTGTGAACAGCTACAGAACATAATGGAAACACAGTAATTTGCTTTAAAATATTTTAATTGTCCTGTTTACTTGAAGCTCCCTGACTTTTGACTGAACCTTACTTCTGCCAGATGATTAGGAACAGTCCTTCTGAGAAACAATTATACAACATGTGTATGGAGAATAATTTCTAGGAGTTATATTAAATCATAATAAATCACAACAGGTTGTGACAGGCTAAGCTTGTAAGTGCCTGAACACTATTCATCCTGGACATTTACAGTCTTGCACATGAGGTCTCACTAAGCCATACCAAGGCAATAACCTCCACTGCACTTCTCCAGGAGGTAAAATGTCAGTATTAAATAAAAAGATATTTGAGACTGGTGCATGTGCTGCAGCACTCTCTTCTGACACCCCAGCTGGCACAAGTGTGGCCAGCAGCAGGCCAGGAGCCCAGGAAGTGTCTCTGGGCTTAAGTGGGTGGTAGTCTTTTTCTGAGTCAACACTGAAACCCGTGTGCTATCACCACACTGCTGAAGGTGTCATCTTGTGGATACAGAACTGACATCCTGACCACTTCTGGTCCTGAAAGGTTTCATGTTTGAGGCTTTTTTTCTCCTTTTGTTCTCTTCAAGTACACAGCTGCTTAACACAAGTTCTGATTTGGAGGGCACCACTTTCCCTGTGACCCTTCCTGCCACAATGTTGGATGCACAAGATGCAGTTGGTCCTCATCCAGTGGGTTTTGCTTCTCTGTCCTGCCACAGTGTTTTTCCCTAGACAAGTTTGCACTCAGATATGAAGGAACACGACCCCTGATCCCCTTCCAGCAGCTCAAACACTTTCTTAGTACAGACATTATTACTGCTGTGAGGGCAGATGTTGTCCCTTAATCCAAGCCAGTGATCTTCATACAAACAATTTCTGATATGTTGGGAAGCACCTTTATTACCAGGGTAGCCTCAAGATTTCAGCCACTTGCAAAGCCCTCCAAGAACTTCTTCCAGGACAAGGTTTTGGCAAGGGGCCCAGGCAGTCACTGTCACCAAGCCTTAGCAGCCTCCCACAAACATTCAGGAGTTTCAGTGCCTCTGCATCACTGTGCTTTGTGCTGCTGCACACCTTTGGTTTCTTTTCCAGAACAGTGATGGGACAAGGCAGGAAACCAAGACAGAGGAGCAGAGGTGGGGCATTAAGGGAAAGTGACTGAAAAAGTACACACAGTTTAAATTTCATTTCTCCTAGCAGGCAAGTGAAGGATTACTTAACCAATACATTTCCATCTAACCAGTGATGTCTCTCCAAGCCATTCTGAACTGGAAATCTTTGAGAGACTGTAATGTTCATGTTCACTTTTGAAAGCACTTGGCGCTTCTGTGAGGAATCCTTGCCTTTGAGAGGGGAAAAAAAAGACTGAGAACTGAACAGTCTGGTGGTGCAATACAGAGGGAGATACAAAAACGATGTTATCTGACATCAACAGCATTATCAGAAACTTCACAGCAAGCTTTGGAGAGCTTGGGTCACCTCAGGGTTGCCTGAGCCCATGCCACCCTCAGTCTCTGCTGAAAACAACCTCCCATCCTGGAGCAGGGAGCTCTGCCTGGTGAAGGGCAGCAGCACACACCTGAGGCCAGGATCTGATCTTGTTTGCAGCCATGTAAATCAATGGGAGCTTCATCCACTTCAATGGAAGCCCTCTGGATTCACGCCAGAGCAACTGAAATTAGAAGCTTGCCCTAAGTGGGCGGGAGCTCATTATAAGACTAAATAAGGAGTGAGTCATTTTCAGAATTTTAAACTGAAAGGAGCCGCATTTGGCTGACCTCCTTTTTTTTTTTTTTTTCCACACTGACAGCTTATTAGATTACAGCAGATAAGAACTGTGCTTTCTTACTGGTTTTTCATGGCTATGTGTCTGTGTCACTGACAAAGGTGGAAACACTGGTTCAAACAGAAAAAATCCAAAGTAATATGTTTAAACAGCAGGGTGCTTTTAACTGGGAGTTAATTTTGATATCCGAGGAGGCAAACACTGGCTCAGCTTACTTGTAAATGTTCCCATTCCATCCAGAACACATCAAGGGCCAAGTGACCCGAGAGGAGCCGAGCATGAAGAGACAGGAAATCTCTTAGCGGATTGAGAGAAGCTGGTTAGTGATTGGAGGAATGATTGCCAGTCTTAATTATCAAGTTTGATAATTATTTCTTGTTAGCACCACTATTAGGAAGACATTTGACTAAAAAAAAAAAAAAATTTAAAAAGAAAGATGAACACAGCAAAGCCACCTAACCCTGCCCAGCTCCAAAGCCCCATTCTGAGCCTACTCTGGTCTCCCAGATAATCATCTTGCAACCCTTTCAAGGAGACTTTTTAGGCTCCTACTGCCCAGGTATTTTAAAAAGATGACTCTCACTGATGAGATTAGGTTTGAGAGTGACATGGCCCCCTAAATCACATTTGGCCTTGCATCACTCAGCAAAGCAGACACTAAAATTTCCAGGCAGAAAAGAATCCTGGGGTAAAAATTCTGAGGCTGCTTAATTTGAGATTCCAGATCTACTAACCCTTGTAATATTTGTTTGAAGACTCATTCACCCAGAGTGAGATTGTATTCAAAATATTGGTGAATGAAAGAAGTAATTACAGTTGTACCAGCAGCAAAAACACTAAAGGCACAGGAAGGAAGAGGGAAAGACCAGAAAACTTCTCTTCATCAGATCAGAAGGATGGGGAAAAAGGGTATACAAAGTTTGGTGGATCTTCTGAACCTTCTAATATATTTTTATACTAAGTCTTGAAATCAGTCATGAGATAGAAAGCTATTGAATGGGATTGCTCTGTGTCAAGGGCTCATTTCCTGCAGTCATGATTGACATAACCTGATATTGGCTCTGAGGTGACCACAACCAACAGCAATTGGGGGAGGCAGTGAGGACTCTGGGGTTGTTCTCATTCGCTCTTATGACCACAATGCTAAACAGTTATTACATCTGGCACAGGCCACCTCCTCACACATCAAAGATTGTTCTGAAGACCTGAAAGCCTAGTTCCAGTCATTTACCTCAAAGTTTAGGAGGGAATTTGCTGATGACCTAGAAGGACCTACTTGGGTAGATATTAGTGATACTCAACAAAGAAAAGCAGAAAACACCCCACAAGGCCCAATTTGTATAGATTAGAAGTAAATACAGTTTGTTATCATGGTATAACAGGACTGGACACTGGCCTGGAATATCTTCCCTGCTATTATTTCTTATGACATTTACTCAGTGGCACACAGGTGTGTTTTATGGCTCCTACAAGGACAGCCCAAGGGTCTCCAGGGAGAGCACAAGACTGCCCTCACACACAGCTTGGTGCTGTCCAAATGGGAGCTGCATCTGGCTGGGTGGGCAGGGGAGCACCACAGGCAGCCCCAGCACAGGCTGACCCGGCTGCCTGCAGAGACATCACAGGGCCAAGAGCAGACATCAGGACCAGGCACAGGCCAAGAGGATTTTCTCAGGCAGCAAGGAATTCCCCTAATGCCACGTTCAGCTCTCTCATAGAAACTTTGGGATGTACCTCTAGAGGACATTCCAGTCACTTCCTAAAACACCCAAAGGTGGGTGGTTTAGGAATCTCCTCCTAGTTTCTATATATAACTGGTGGTGCGAGCATTGCCCAATTCCAAGGCTGGGGAAGAGCAGTGTGGGTGGGGAGAGCCATTCCTTGGAGATTTGGATTTCTTACAGCTGGCGCTTTCCAGTGAGCCTGGGGCTTTTCGGGGTGCAAAGCACATCTGAGGGAGAATGATGTCATCTCAAATCCCCAGCCCTTCATGGGTGTGCCACCTCTACTGGGCCATGGAGCTGCTCCAGAATGATCCTTGGGTCCCTCTAAGTGATCACTAGATTTTGCCAAGGTATCAGGCAGCATCACAGAGGATCTCAGTCCTCTGCTCTTTCCCCAGTCTCCTTTCTACTAATTACATGATACTGATGTAGAGGCAGCATTTTCTTCCCCCTACCTCCTCTGCAAAAGGGAGTTGGAGGGGCTCCACAATTTCCTGTCTCTTGGTGTAAATGGAAAATTGCCTTTGATTACACAGAAGCCAACATACTTTGCATCTTATACCTGCAGTATCTAAAGCCTCTCATTCTTTTTGATCTTTACAACAGGTCCAAAAAAAAAAAAAAAAACACTTTCTATGCAACTCCACTCCTCCTGTGACCATGCACAGCAGAGCTCCTGCCCTGGCAGAGGCAGCATGTGGGGAGCCCAGGGTGCTGCACACCATGCACCTGCATCCCAGGGGACACACTGGTCCTCCCTGCCCTGGCTCAGCCCTAGGAAGGCACTGGCTGGGCACAGTGGCTCAGCCACCCAGCTCAGCCCCAGCTGAGAAACCTGCAGAACTTGCCTGGCTGCCAGAGGAGCGGCTGGAGACAAACTTTTTACCTCATGGCATCGCTGCTTTTGATTGGGGTTGGTTTTGTGAGCAAGCTTTGCTGCTGACTAATAGCCTTGGGCAATTGGCAGGGGAAATGAGACCTCACTGAATGGCAAGGTACTGCAAACCAAAATGACAAGATTATACTAGCAGTTCATTAAAGCAGATGAGAGAGATTAGAGTGCTTGTTACTGTGATAAAGCCAAATTGCATGTGCATGAAACATGCCTAGACAGAGCTTTTTAAAAAAATTAACATCACAAAATGCTACCTTTTTAATTGGGGGAAAAAAAAAAAAGTCTGTGCTGGTAGACATAGAATTTTGCCAAAGGAGGAGATTTCAGTATGAAATAAACCTGGAAAATAAGACAAATTATAGAAGACATTTCTCTTTCAGCTTATGCTTCTCCTATGAAAAACACCCTGGATGGGACAAGAAAACCAGGTCTGTTCCCTCTCTCCTCTGTTTTTATTAGAAACTATGTCTTATTCCAAAGAGAAGCCTCCACCATAAGCAGACTGAAACACAAAGGAATAGTTTCAGTTCCCCTTTCCACCGTGGTCATCCAAAACCAACTCCTGAATGCTTCCCCCGATCCCTGTGCTCCTACTTTTATCCTCCCTTTACATTTCTATTCCCTCCTGCAATAGGATATGGAAGTGCTGCTGTGGGTCAAGTGCTAATGTGTGGGGCACTGGGTTAGTGAGCCATCCACTAGAAAGGGTCAGGAGTTAGTGTAAGTTAACAAAAACTCCTTGTAGTACTCTAAAATATCCCATTGCCTTCACTTATAGGAAAAACAAGCATCAAAGACAGCAAACACAACCATTTCCTAATAGATAGAGACATCCAGTGACCATTTCTTGGGTCTGAAAGTCCCAGACAAGCCTTTCCTCGTTATGATACAACTCCAGCTCAAATTTTCTGGAGTTTAAGGGGGTTTTAAAACTTGGCTCAAACCTATATCTGATCTTTGGGATGTAAACTGTCCTTCTTGTAGCAGGAGGTAAACTGTAAGGCACAACCAGTGCTTTGGGGAAGTCTGAACAGAGACTTGATTTCAGATCTGAACTTTGTCATCCAGGCCTATCTCTTCCCTTTCTTCTTTCCCTTTGTGCCTGCAACACGCACTGACTTTGTAGATCAATGCAGAAGGCTGTAAATGATGCATGAAATGAAAAATCCCTGTCCAGCCAGCACACAGAGAGAATACAGACAGTGCTATACTGTCATTGCTGTGGTATTTGCTGCAATATTCACAGCTAGAAAAGCCCACTAAGTCCCAGAACAATGCTGGACTATTTTAAAGTCTCAAGCTCTTTTGGAGGGAGGGGAAAGAGGAAGGGAGAAATTAACTCCCCCTTACACCCACCTTCTTTTTTCCTTTGTTTCAGAGTTTTCACAAGAGCAAACTCTGCCCTCCCATATGAATCTTTCATTATTCCTCACCCCCCCAAAAAAATTCCTTCCTGTTCTCAAATGGGGGTGGCAAGAGATGAGAAAAGAGGAAAAATAAAGAGATTATATCAAATAAATAAATGCTTTCATCAAGCCAGCTCAGAATGAGTCATCAGCTATGCTGCACTGAGACTGGGGCTTGTCCCTCTCGAGCAAAACCCTCCTCAGCCCAGGCAGGTCATGGACCACCAGCCAAACAGCCCCACCAGCTGGTCTCAGCTCCTTGCCCTAGAGCACTAGGGTTGTTACAGCTTGACTCTGTGGTCTTAAAGGTCTTTTTCAACCTAAATGATTCTGATTCCATAAAGGAGGACGGCCACGCTCAGAGGTGCTTCAGCTCTTCCCAAGCGTGCTCGGCCCATTCCTCGCACCTCTAATGTCCTGTGCTGGCACTAGGGATGATGAGTGCTTGGCAGCACTATTCTTCATATGGAACATTAAGCTGAGGTCTTGCACACTCCTGAACATTAAATATCCCATGATAGTCATGAAGAAGAGCTACGGGTTTTATTAACCTCAGTGTCCTGGACACATTGCAGTAGGAAAGTCATCATTAACCTACCTTAAGAATACAGGCAGGGGCCCTCTTTGCAAACTATGCTCAAAGAGCTACAACCCTATGAAATACCTTTAATAATTTAAAGAAACTACTGAGTGTTGCTATAAAGGATATAACCTCACCTCGACAAAGAAAATCTGTAAAGGTTTTGACACAATAAAGTGTTCACAGCATTCAGGTCCAAATCTTGATTCTTTTGCTAGTCATTGATCAGCCATTGCACCCAAATATGAATTCTTCCCTTCTCTCCTACCCTCTGCCAAAAGCTGGTTCATCTGGGTTTCAGGTATTTTTAAGATATAACTTTTAACAGTAACTGGGGTATGAACCATTAACAACACTTCAGCACAGGAGGGGAATTCTTCTGAGAAGGCTTAGGACCAAATCAGATGATCTCCCACAAGATAAATAAATATATAAGTCTTTAAAAAGGTCAGACAGAGGTTTTTCTTTTTTTTTTTTTTTTTTTTTTTGGAAGAGTGAAGAGGAATTAGGTTTACTTGCTTGTGCAGTATTAAATACAACCTGATTTAACCCAGCAACAAATAATACTTGAGTGATAACAGATTTCACTTGACAAATGTTAGAGTCACTGTTACACTGGTTGATGTATTTCTGATTTGTACCTCTAGCACCAAACTCTAATTTGCTGTCAGTGCACAGGGGAAATAAAATTACTGGAGGAAGTGGAAGTAAGGAGAAAAAAAATAAGAGGCTAGTCTAGTACCAGCTCTGATACCTCTGCTCAGTATTGCTTTCTTTGTGAACCAGTTTCTGCAAAGTTTTAAAGAACAGCCACTTAGATGAGTGCTGCTTGCCTTGCCTGAGACGTGGTCAGGAGGCACCCTGCACCTCAGCACAGGGATTTACATGCCCAGCATACCCAGGTCCTGAGGATGACAGTTCCTCCACAGCCCCAGGAGACCTGGGGTGTCACAGAGTGCTCATCCCAGGGCAACCAGAACAAGCAAAGCTTTGCTCTCACGACCCCCTCCACCAAGCTCTGCAGGAGTGCACCCTCAAATATCCCTACTCAATCTCTTAGTTGAAAAAAAAGTGTATTGGAAAGTTATTTTTGGCACTGAAGTCAGCAACTGTGACTGAATAGATAAGGGAGCAGAACTGATGAGTAAGGAGGTCCCATTTGCAGAGGTTCCCACCCCATCCCTTCCCACCGAAGCACATCACACTTTCGAGGGCCGTATTTTGTTTTTCCCTTCCCCTGCAGCAGACACTGAGGGTCTAACATTCACTGGCCACACACAGGCACCAGCTGGTCAGGGAGCACCTCTTATCCCTGTGCTCCAAACTGCAGCCACAGCCCAGTCACATCAGTGCTTCAGCTACAGATCCCATTGCCATCAGCAGGAGCCAGGAAAGCACACTTGATTCCAGTCGATTGCTTTAAAATTTGCACTTCCAGGGGCACACCAAAGCAGAGTTTGCCTTTTCCACTTTTGCAAAGTGCAAAGGGGAGATTTTTATGCTTACCAAGATAAAGAAATTTATTTTTCCACTCTCCACAGGAGAGTGGAAATTTACTGTTGCCTAGAAAGAAAGGGGGATTCTGTGTTCTCCTACAGCAGCAAAGCACCCTCTGGACTCAGAGATGCAAGATGTCAGGCTGGCAGGTGAGCCCTGGACACTCGGACAGGTCATTTCACCCCCTCACCAGCACAGCCAGATGCAGCAGTGAGGGAATAACAAATAACCTGAGAGCAATGGAAATGACATCTGTGGGCTTGGAGGGTGGGCTGTAGGAGGAAGAGAACACAGTTACCTGTAAGCCCCATTTCCCATCCCTGTCTCTCCATATCCCAGCTGTGGGCTCCCTGCAGCACCCAGCACCTGTCTCAGGGCTGCATAGGAGGGTCCCTTTGCAGACAGCAGGGGAAGGTGGTGAGAGCCCTCCATGCAGGCAGGGACAACATCCCCTCTGTGATAAAGCAGCAACGTTTTAGGCTGGAAGTGTTAGCACTTTGAAATGGTAAATCAGAGTGCCTCTGTTCAATCCCTTCCCCACAGAGAATTATTGTAAAGTGCCAGCTGCATTTACATTCTTTTTTTTTTTTTTGTGGACGGAGTCACAAAGGGAAGAGAATGACAATAAAAGCAGAAATACATCATATGGGGGAAAACAATCCCAGCCTCGACCACTACATGTAAATGCAGAGCAAAGCCTGGTGACTTCACATGGGTTTCACTCGCTGCTGCTGGAACACTTCAGTTCCATTCATGAGCAGAGATCTAACAACCAGGCAGGATTATTAGACAATAAGGCTCCTTCCTGTGTCTCCTTTAATTTGCCTTGATAGATATGCAAAGCAGGGAAGGAAAAAGCTAACCAGGTCTCTTATTGACAGAAGACAATTTCCAGACCATAACCCAGTTACCTTTCTTTTAAGCTGCCTGGGAGAAAAACACTCGTGCTGGGTTTGGAGGCAGGAGGAGGGAGATGGAGGCAGGTGGGGGAGATGGATGAAACCTGGGAGTACCTGAAGGTCTCCTTACAGTCTGTCAGCCTGCTGTCCTGTTGGGCCTGATGCAAAGGAGAAGTTAACAAATGATAGTGCTTTTTAATTAGTGCACAGGGAATTCTCCCCCTGCAATAGACATGTCAATGTAACACTAAGAAGGTATTAAAGAAAAGAAAAAAAGGGAAAAGTAACACTGCCAGCCCCAGCCTTCCCGAGCCACAGATTCAACTCTGGGCACTGTAAACAGTGGGAGAAGTTTTCAACTGATTTTTTTTTTTTTGTTTTGTTTCAGGGGCTGTTGCTCACATCTGGTGAAGCTGTCCCTGGGCTACTGCCATATGTAAGGACACAAGGTTTTATGACTTATTGTCTGTAAGATTTATGGAGATGATCTATGATCAGCAATTTTTCATATTCTTATATCCCAAGCAAACACACAGAGGGCCATTCCCTGCAGAATAGGAAGGTGTAAACTGACACAGTCTCAGCACAGCAAGGCCACCAGCACAGATACCAAGCTCTGGGACTGTGGCAGCAGCAGGGATGGGCCAAGGCATACAGAGAGATTTTTGGTTTCCCTTCCCTTCCCAAGACAAACAAGGGGCAAGAAGAGAAGCAGGAAATTAAAGAATTAAGATGAGCTGCTCCAGCTCTTTTGTGATATGCTAATGAAACTGTATTATCTGCATTTATTAAGTTAAATTCCAGAGCATCTGAAGCATTTCTCCAGGAAACACATAAGCTTTGGCGCTAACAAAAAGCCCAGTAAACCCAGGTGGCTCCTCCACATTTTCAGGGGGATCCCTGCAGGTTGGGGGGAGCAGAGCTCCCCAACCTATGGCCCTGGCACAGAACCCGAGAGATAGCCCTGCCTGAGCCCTTGTGCATTTTAAAGGAAGGAAATGTCTTATCACAATGTTTTGCTGATAGGCTGCTCCGGTTCTCAGTGTCACAAGCCTTCACCCTTCACTCACATCGGGACCAGAACGAATAAGGAGGTTTAGTGGAAACAATAAACAAGAGGAAGTGAAAAATCTGCCAAGAGTTTTGGTTGGGCTGCAGCCATCGATGTTGCCTTTGACAGGTAGTTTGGCTGTGAGCAAAGGACAAGGCATTGTCAATGTTAGCAGGGCATCAGGGAAGGAAATCACCACCTCCACTGACTGCTCAGCACCTCGGTACTCCTCTCCCACCCCAGAGGTATTTTCGTCCACACACACTTTCCCTTTGCTATTTGCCTTGCAGGGAAAGAAACTTTCCTTTCCACCACCTCCCATCTGCTCCTCATATCATCCCCCTCCTTGGGACAGGAGGAGGATAACTAACAAACAAGTCCTAATAATAATAATAATAATGAATTATCAGACTCTTGCAAAGTACAAAATAAGCCTCAATCCATAGTCTCCACAGAAACAAGTTCCAAAGTAGTGACGTGCTGAAAGGAACCTTATTCCACCCATCATTAACACAACATTGAAATCAATTGCCCAGTTGAGCTGTAACTTCATTCACAAATCCTTCTAAGTGCCACTGAATCCACCACTGATTTACACCTGATAACAGCCCATCCCTCGACTTAGGCACCTGAACAACTATTTATTTTACAAGATCACGTTACATGGACTTCCCTTGTGCACAAACAAATCAACTTGTTTTACAGACATAATCAGTTCTCGGCAATCCAAACAGATTTGTTCCTATCCCTTAAAAAAACAAACAGAAAAATGTAGATAACACCAGTAAAAAGAAAATTAAAAAATTAGGAGACACAGATACCAAAAGAATAGAATTAGCCCAGCAATGTACCTGCAGGTTTGGAAAACAATCTAGCACTGTGTGATCATTTTGACAGAGGCGCTTGAAAGAAATCAATAAAATTGATCAGTCAGCTGCACCGTTTATAGATGTGGATCAGAGTTCTGGGATGGCTAGCAGAGTTATTTTTACATAAAAGTGTGTGAAAAATAAAAATGGCACAAGGGGAAAAAGAACCTACTTGGGAAGCTGGGGTGGAAGAGAGCCTAGGATAAGTAGCAGGATCTGCCAGGCAGCCATGGGAGCAGGGCACTGCAGCAAGATTCCCTGCAGAAAGAAATGGGCAGTGAAATGGAGACTTGACCTGCCAGGGGAATCTCAGTGTGAAAGGTTGTGTCAAGCCCTGGCAGTAAAAATCCTGAGTGCACATGTTAAACTTGCCAGATGAAGAGAAAACTCAAGGTTTGAGCCCTTTAATAAGAGTAGGAATTGGTTCCCTAACTCTTAAAGGAAGAGATCTCAACTTAATCTTTGTTGAAATCACAGTGTTTAGTTGATGTAAACTGAGTCACTGAATTCAAGATGAGCTAAGCCAGCCTGTATCCATGGAGGGTCTTATCCATTTTTTTTTAATATTATATCTTTAGTGGATTAAGGTAGAGATTGTCTCACCCCTCCACATAACATCCTCACTTCTGGACCTTGCAAAATTATGCAGTTTCTGGGCAGCTCCTCAAGTTCTCTTTAAGTCATACCTAAATGTATATTATTAGTATTTCTGTAGTTATGATTTCCAGTCATGCACATTGCCTCAGCTTCTGTTCCCCCCCCCCACCAGGAACCCAGGAATCAGAGGTATCTGAATGAAAAATAGCTAGAGAAAAATCAGAGAAGTACTGACCATGTAACCTACTACACAGGGCAGTCAAAAGTAGTCCCTCCATGATGTTTGTCTACTCTATATCAACACAACACAATGCAGTAATTCCTCTGTTCATATGCATCTTCTCTCCACTCACTGCACTGCGCAGTTCATGGGCTCCCTGCACCAAGGACTATACATTTGCCATCTACAACACTAACATTTAATGCAGCAATGCCCCATTCTAACACTATGAAAGATTGTATCTGAAGAGAAAATGCACATTTGAAGCACAGCTCACTTCATTCACTCTGGGTAACTGCCTACTACAATTATCAGGAAATGAAAAATATCACTTCACAGCCTTCTCTTTTCACATGTTAAAAAAACACATAAAGTTCAGCACAAACACTACAGGGTCACTCATGCACGAGGCAATGCTTTGCACTGTTTCCATGATATGTCAACTAAACAGACAAAAGTCTGGAGCTCTACAAACGTAGGAGAGAATTTCTAATAATCACACATTGTGCATACATGTCCACACACCCTTTCAAAGCAAACAGAGTGAACATAAAATCTATAACAGTAATAGTCTATCTTCTCTTTATGGCAGAGTTCTGGAAAGTTGGAAGCAGATACTGTCACCCAGTTGCTGTTTAAAAGACATTAAATGCAGAAAAAATAAGAAAAATCATTATCCCTGCTGTGGATTCTTTTGGAATGAAAAAAATTATGACTGTGGGAGTCAATGCATTTACAAGTGTTCACAGGGTACTATACAGTGTATATACAATGACCTATAAAGTGGGAGTACAGTTACCAAGAGAGGAGTGTAATACAGAATTATAAGAGGGGAGAATAAATAACACACAATGTAATAACCAAGGACTCAATTCTAGGGAGTCTATATATAATCCTAGTTTCCCCCCCCCACAAATTTTTTTAACATTGTTTTGACTTCAGCCTTCCTGGATAGACATTTAAACAGGAAAGGCTTCAGGTTTATTAAGCAGAAGTATTGAAATTGGCAAAATATCTGATTTGGTTCACGTTACATGCTTTATAACATTGTTAAGCTTCATTAGGATGCTGCAGCACTCGAATAAATGAAGACATATTTATTATTTCATAGGCTGCCGCTCATTAAAACTAATACTTCCTCTGCTAAGAGGTGCAGACAGCAGAACACATAATGTTCAGCCTTTCTACCATAGGTATTGTGTGAAACATCTGGACACCAGAGTTACAGCCACCAAATTCCTGGAAAGATCTCCATTTTACACAGAGAATGAGAAAAACACACCGAGCCACTGCGCAAGTTCAGGCTTGAATTTACACTGTTGGAAGTCAAAACAACACTGAGGCAAAGGGAATCCTGTCAGTACAAAGCTGGTGCGGGATCCAGCTCAGCCTGAGTGTCAGTCACACCACTAGAGTAATATCCACGTGGGCTCTGCCCTGGAGACCCCTTGTCACAGCCAAAGCATCATTTTGCAAAGCTGGTCATAGCACAAAGCAGTTTAGTTGTCTTCATCCTCTTATGGTAAAAGAAGCAGCCAAAAATCGGTCTTACCCAGCAGTTTCTTGGCAGAGAGCATATAGGAACCTGGCCACCACAGCAGCTCTGGGACCTCCTTCCCTGCCACATATGACACCTGCTTTGGGAACACCAGCCCTACCTTTATAGCCATGCTAGATCTCCTGTGGTGTGTCATACAAGACCAGGAGTCAATAAAACTTTCTTACCAAGGAACTGTTGGGAAGTCACTTTCCTCTGATTTGCATTTGGGACCACTCTCTGAAACAGTCTAGTGTCAAGTTTCAAGCATCAGACCACTGGCTTTGGCATTCCCCCAGCCTCTTACCTTTAGAGGTGTGACACTCAATGGCATCTGTCCTTCCTGGGTCAGCTGGGCTGGGAAGATGCTGAGTCTGGACCTCCAGAAGAGCTCTGAAATGTCCTTCTCTCATCACTCCTAATGGGTGCTGAGCACACTCTGGGCACCCCCATCTTCCACAAGAGAAGGAATGCTCTTCATACAACACTAAAATCCAGGAGTATTCCTGTCCTTGTTGCCAGCGGGGAACTATAAAGTTCTCCCAGTCCTTCAAACTGATAACAGAAAGGCATTGAGTGCATTGCTTGCTAAGGCTCAGCTCCATCACCCAAACAGGAGAAACCAGAGACCACTCAAAATCAGGTATATATAGGGATAGTACTAATAGGCATGAAGGCACCTCCCTACAGGGAGCTGATGGAGAAGAGGCAGCACCTGTACCCAATCACCCCACCCACTCATACCGGTTTCCTGCTCTACCAAAACTCACTTAATTGATGCAAAATGTGATCAATTTGTGTTGGGCTTCAGCTGAATGCAGCCAATGCCACTCTAATCCACAGTGACTTGAATTTTCTCTATTCACTGTTCTTTTCCGGCCTGCTACAGGAAAAATGTGGCCTTGCCGCAATTGACTTAAATTTAAAACCATTGACATATTATCTAACTCAATAAAAATCTTGCTAAAAAAAGGTGCATTGTACTCGTTCTCCTTACACATGGTAGGGAGGAAAATGGGTATGGACTTCTTCCATGGCTTTTAGTTAATTTGCTATCAATGCCCAGCTGCTTTAGAGTAAATACAGGAACAGGGTGTCATATGGGTATCCTGAAGCAAAAGAAGAGAGGTTTCCTATTTCTTTGTTAGCCAGCAAAGATGGTATGCATGTTATCCAAAGATAATACAGGGGAAGAAATCAATTCTCCATGTTGTTACACATCCTTGCGTGCAAATGTAAACTCGGGAGGAAAAAAAAGAAAAAGAAAAAAAAAAGAAAGCACTATTCTATTATGCTGAGGTCGTATGAAATCATTAGTGTGGGCTGATATGATCATCAGAAAAAAATAAATAAATAAGGCTTCTCCCTGTGAGGAAAAGTGCATTAACTGGAAGTTTTGGCAGGTGAAGGGGCAAGGAGTTTGCTCTGTTCAAGCCAAGGGGAGATGGGATATTTGGGGATGAAGCACATGATGTGCACGGTGGATTTAAGTTAAACTTTGGGGTTTGAGCATTAAACCAGCTGATGCTCCTGGCTGAGCCGAGCCTGGAACGGGCGAGCGCTGTGCCGAGGTTCCTCGGTAACGCCAGGGCGAGCAATACATCCCTGCCGCAGCCCCGGCATCCGGCAGCTCCCTCGCAGGAGGAAATTCGGATTATTATATAATGAGTCAACGCAAATATCATTATCGCGGCTGCGATACCTGCTGGCAGAGGCAGGGCTGTGATACGGCTGCTGGCCCCGGCACAAGCGCCCGGGTAATTGATGGAGCGTCGCGCTCTCCCGGGGCTGCCGCGCTCGGCTCTGCCGCCCCGCGGGGGTCCCGCACTGCCAGGCCCCTCGCAGGAGGCGTCCCCTCTGAAGAGAGACTCCCTTCCTGACGCAACGAGATTAAACAATTTGCTTTTAATTAGTACCGCGGTCGTTTCCAGGCTAAGCGGCGGAAAGAATAAGGGAGCAGACTGTCTCTTTAAAGTTTAAGTGGATTCGGTGCACACAGCGAATTTAGAGCCTGCTGTTGGAAAAGTTCAGCTTTCTGTCACCGGTACTGTGCTCTCTGCTAATTTTTACAAGAGTTCAAGTTGTACGCACCAGTTAGCAGAGACATTGCAGGGGGTACAATGAGAATGGAAAGCGTGACCCCTTGCTGACTCTGTTTATGGTGCCTGAAGTATACCCAGACAATGCTCCGGGTTCCCTCCCCGGCTCTGCCAGAGCCCCCTGTGCAAAGCCCATGTGCTGTTCCCCTCTACTGCTGCCCAGGAAAAGGGGCCCTTGGCTTTTGTGAGTACCTGCCCCAGATCCCCTTCAAAGAGCCATGGAGAAAGGAGGGAAAGAAAGGTTTGGGGGAACTGGTGGAGAAGTGCAAATGCAGTGGGAGAATGTGGAGAGTGATAACCCTGAAGGGAATTAGGAATCTCAAAATTGGACATCTCATTTTTAATGTCCTGTTCATCCAAGACCATCCCATGGATGGAAGAGCAGCTGGGGCACTCCTGGCTCCCGACCTCACGTTGTAGACTCCTGGTGTGCACTGGGAGGAGGAAAGGAGGGAGGGAAGGAGATGCAGCTTCATCTGCAAAACAGCTAACACATATGAATAATTGAATACAAAATAAAAACCCCTTCCTAGCCAGGAGATGTACTTTTGACCACTGTTTTCCACTCCAAAGAACCTCCCTCATGATGAACAGCTATCCTTCAGTCTCTAAAGAGATGGCATGATTACCTGCTCCCTTGCCCCTGGCTGATCTCACTTGTGAGCTCCCTGCAACATTAGCATCGCTTCCTTCCAAACATGCCCTAGCAAGAACAGGCCAAACAGAGTGGAAGGAACCACTCCAAAAATAACAGTCCATTCAAGCTCCCTCTCCATCTGTCCCACCTCCAGCCTCTGTCCTTCCCCTGGGCAGCAAAGCATTTGTACATGCAGGAGCCACGGGGCTCTTCATGGGACTCACATCAACCTGTCAAAGCCATGGCTTGTGTGGCCCAAGCATCATGCAAAGCAAATGGGATTTTACTGCACATTTCTCAACGATGACGAGGACTGGTGCTGTCTGGATGATTAGTATCTGGCATTCCTCTACCTTCAGCCACAGCTGGTTTAGATTTGAGCTACTGGTTCATTTAGATTTATGCTGTTGGTTCAATAAACAAACACAGTACATAGTCCATCACGTTAACTGTATAATAAAGCTGCTTACCTACTTCCAAACAAGTAGCTTTTATTCATCTGTTCCTCTTTCATTCTCCTCTTTCCCTCTTTTCTCCCTCATATCCAACCCAAGAAGAGTATTTGCTTTCTTTCCAAGACCAGATCCTACCAAAGATCAGATAATGCCTGAAGTCTCTCCAACAGCTCTTCAAACTGCACTTTACAGCAGAACATTTCCAGAAGTTGTCTGAGGAAATTACTGCAAATACTTCATCTTCCCAAAGGAAGCCAGGTTATAGTCCTACCCCAGGGCTCCCTGTGAAAAAGCCCCAGATTCCTCCCTCAGCTGCCCAGCCTTTGTGAGGGGCCGTCCAAGCTGGAGTTCATGGGGGCTTTCAGGATCACTGGGGCACAACAAGAGGCCTGTTTCTTCCCACTTCCACTTGTTGGAAGGAACAACCACGAGTCTGAGAAACAGTTAACCTGAACACAAACCTTGATTTCGAGATGTGCCCGTTGTCTGCCAGCACCATCCACAAAGTCTCCGCTTTCATCCAGAACGAAAAACACCCTGGGATTTTTGCAAAATCCTTTTAAGTTGTTCTAATGGTAGCAGCTCTGGCTCTGGTGAACTGCTTTGTTATCAATGCCATGCAAAGTGTTCATCTATTTCTCTCCTACACTGCTTGCCTCCACTCACTCGCCTCTCTAATAAATTCGTTTGACCGCAAAGGGTGCTTTATGACTCTTGTTTAAAACAGCTTCCTAATGATGCTTGACAACATCTCCTGCCTTTGAAAGAGCCTGGCTATGCAAGGCTCTAATCCCACAAAAGGAGGGATTCTTGTTAACCTGTGCCTCAGTCCTTTCTGTTGAGTCACCATCTTTAATGAAGCACTGAAGGGGAACCAAAACGCAGCTGGGAAATTATGGCTTTACATGATCGTCTCTTGCTACAAGAGAATTATTGCCCAAGCCTTAATCCCGTGACTCAGCCCTCTCCTTGGACCCTCTTTAATTGTCAGAACCTGAGGAAATCCGGGCCGAGGTAAATAACACAGCAGCAGCAACAGAATAGATTCACTTTAGGCAATGAATTTTTAATGAGCTGAGACTGCAGAGGGAACAGGGCCGAGATCTGTGCTGCTTATCTGATGGGGAAGGTCAGGGTCTGAACGGAGGGAGGGCATGGATGAGAGAACAGATCTGACAGGGCTCTTCAGCTGAGATTTCAGCTTGTCACAGCCTGGCATACCTTAACATATTAGGACCTTCTCTTCAAAGGAGCAACTTACACATGCCCACGCTAACAGAAACGGCACAGTGTTTTCCCCTGCTAAAGGCAACCCAAGGGTTGCACTCTCGCTTCCTAAAAAAAATGAAAAGCATACAGAGTAAAAATAAAAAGAAACCAAACCAAGAAAGATCCATGCAGGTGGGTCATGCTCTTCACGGAAAATCAGGTAACTCTACAGATAACCTGCAAACAGAAACATGTGTAAGACTCTGAGCAGTCCATTAGCATAGTATCATGTATTAATTAGGCCAGCAAGCCCTACTGAAGTCCTCACCAACATAACCATCAACACCAACTGGCTCAATAAATCTCAGCCATGGGGAATTTTATTTACTAAGTGTTTGGACTTTATGCAACCCCCATCCAGCACAGGTCTACCTCAACCCACCAACAGGTCTCCTGTGACATTGTTCAAGAGCAACACCTACACCTGCTGTTGGGACTGACTGATCCCAGACACTTTTTCTGTCTCAGGAAACTTGAAAAAAGGACTAAAATTCATCTAACTCCAGGAATGGGTTTAACACTGCTGTAACTCAGCCTGGTTTGGCAGAGGTGGTGGGTGGCCCACCCAGGCTCAGCCCACCCAGCATGGCCTCACTCCTGTCCCCTGCAATCCTCACACCCCTGGAAAGCACCACTGGGTGGTCACAGAGCCAAATACTTTACCTCTGCCAATGAGCTCCTGCCCAGCAGGGCGTGGAGCAGGTAGGCACAGTAAAGTCAAGGTCCCAGGAGTTAATCTGCATCTCCAAGAAAGCTCTCAGCTTAGGCATGGGTGGTAACAACGAACCTTTGAGCCAGAGATGTTACTCCTAAGCAATCTTGGGTCAGACCAGCACTTCTGAGATTTCTTCAAAGCAACAAATGTTGACAGAGAGTTGCTTCCTTGCACACCTAAAAATTTTCTAAGAGTTTGTCAGAAACAAAAAACCACCAGGATATTTCTACCCTCAGATCAAGTCTTTTTCCTTTGCTAGGATTTTTGTTTCTTATGGAAAAAGAAAGTGGGAAAACTCTTTTCTGGGGAAAGACTTTTTTTGGGGGGGAAGGCAAGGGAGGTGGAGGGGAGGGGTGTAAAAAATAAACAAATAAAAATATTGAGCAGAAAGTACCAGAGCAGTCCAAGCCTGTATGGGAAATTACCAGAGGAAAACTGTGTGGGAGACTGATCCCACTGTCACACACAGGAGGAAGGGAAAACTGATTGGCAGTCATTCCGAAACATCCCCCCAGCTTGTCATCTCCCTGATGTTTTGATCTCTATAACGTGGGAAGGGGCCTGCTCTCACTCCAGGGCTGCATGCCCTCAGGTGTGTCCACCACGTCATGGCCCTGTGACATGTGAACCGGGACAGTTAAAGGACGTACCAGCAGGAGACAGGATAATTTATGGGGAGCCAGGTCAATGCAAATTTATTGTGAGTAATGGACAATGGAAGGGGGGGAAAAAAAGCTCCCATAGGAACAAAGGCGAAAGGGTGCCGGCTCTCTGCTCCTCACAGACATCCAGCATGCTAATAAAAACCTCGGTGGACAATGAAAAGCAAATACCAGTTCTGGGGAGATTTACCGCAGTGGTGGAACAGGTCAGTGCAGAGGGAAGTGGTTTGATCAGAAAGTCGATGAAATTCAGATGATAATTATGCTCAGTAAGAGGCAAAATAATCTTTTCATTTGCTGGGAGGTTTCAGTCGTGCACTTTGACCTCCATCCTGGTGTTTCATTAATAGTTTATATTAACAATTAATGGTTACTTTCACTGGTGTTGTGTGCAACTCGCATTAGGGTTAATTTTCAAGTTGGATATAATAATACATAAGTCTCATGGGCTACTCCTATCATGTGACAGCACATTTATTTCAACCAGGAGCCAGGAGATGAAAATCAGGCCAAACACCAGTCTCGGGTGTTTATTACTTGTGTCCAGTCATCCCACAGAGAAGTGAGATGTTGCAGCAGCTTTCACAGTAAGGCCCTGATGGAAAGCTGCCCAGAACAACTGAAGTCCCTTGATCGTAAAGATAATTTGCCTTTGGGATGACTTTTGATGCATGGTTGGTCTGGTTTACTGAAGAATCATAAAAGAGCCTCTCAGCTTCACTGTGGCAGTTACTTGCAGAGCCCCCAGAGCTATGCTAATTCTGGCTTTGACAACACTTGCTGGAATAGTCTGAAAGAAAGGCCCTACCTAAGAGTCACAGTGCAGGTTTAAGGTCACAGTCACAGTCCAGTCTGCTATGGGTAGGCCCATGAAGCAATGCTACATCCAGGGAGCACTGGGGAGCTCAGTGTAGGGCTCTTGCTGAGGCAGTCACATAGAGATGTATAGAGGGTTGTTTTTAACCTGACCTGACTTGCTGTGTGTAGCTTGGTTTGGTCTAGGAGAGGGGTGCTGGCTCTGAAGGAGATGTTTTGCTTGAGAAACCTGGTCTAGTGGAAGGTGTCCCTGCCCAAGGCAGGGGGTTAGAATGAAATGGTCTTTAAAGTCCCTTCCAACCCAAACCAGTCTATGATTCTGTCTAAGGTTGCTGCCTCCTGCAGCACTGCCCAACACACTGATCAACTGCTCTGCAAGAGGGACTGGAGGACAGACTGGGGTGAGGGCTACACTCAGCCCTGTAACAGCACTGGCTTCAAAGCAGGCTTTGAATTTGGGGCTAATACTTCCAGATATCCCCTTGATATATTTACTTTTAAGTGGGGTACACATCCTGGTTTTGTTTTAAGGATAGATCTGATGTTGTTCTTCTCATTCCCCCATAAATTTATGCTATTGAAACATTGGGATTGTAATATTTTGAAACTTGACACAAAGAGAGAATTTGGTCTGTAATATTTGGCCCAAAAACTCAGCTAGCTCTTTGCTTTAGAAGTAGTGGTGGAAATGTAGTTGGAGGAAATGCATGGTATTTTGTCTAAAAATACAGTTTTTAAAACAAAACATTGGATCAAAACTCAATTATAATTTATTATACTTCATGCCACAGTTTGATCATACTATCATTACTGTGGCAGACAATGTCAGGCAATTCAATGTGACAAAGTTCGTGAAGACACTATATATCTATTCTTATTTAAGGAACTTTAGATTTGGTGGTAGTTAAACTGTGAGGAAATAGGTGTTCAGCTCCCTTGAGTCTTCCCCTCCCAAAAGCTCAATTAAGGGACTAATTGAAGTGTAGAGGTGTCCCCTGCAGGGTTGAAAAATACCTATCTGGCATGGTAGTGTCATCCCTGAGAGTTCCCTTCACCAGGGACATAATTTTTGGAGAAGACCAGGACAAAAGCAGCAGTGCCCTGTGCCGTGGGGAAGGCAGCTGGCTCTGCAGCAGCATCCCTGGGCATCTCTGCTCCATGGCCAGGCTGCTCTCCCAGTCCTGCTGCTGGCCATGCTGAGCTGAGCTGAGCTGATCCACCTGGCAGTGCCCGTGAGAGGTAATTTTACAGAATAGTGATGAATCAAGTCATCAATCACTGTCACGTCCAGTAGTGGGAGCGTGTGCTCGGAGCCCGGAAAAGCCTGTGCATGCTCAGGATTAGGTTGCAAGTAAACTCAGCAGTGCTAAAATGCTTCCCTAAGTAACTACTGGCAAAGTCCCTGCTGAAACGTGTCAGAGTTTGTGCACAGACTCGGGCAGAGCTTAAATCAGGCCCTATGACTTGAAGTCTGCTGACACTTTAGTGCACAGTTACTGCGAGCAGAAATACTCCTGGCAGTGAAGTTATCCATGTGCATAAGTATTTGCCGGATCAGGGCATAGCTGCATCATCCTTTGTTCCTTTCATCACGCTTGCGATGCTGAATTAAGCCTTCAGCTTTGTCTTTGTCTTGTACACAAGCCCTGTTGTATAGTTACATCACTGTAATGAATGATGAAAGAGAGGACCTGTATAGCAGAGGGAATATGATGGAAATAATTATAACAATAAAATGTTAATTAGTGCCTTTTCTTGAACAATCTTCTCTCTTATTGCAACATGATTCTGCCGAAGAACTGAAAAAAAAGTTTAAAAAAAAAAGCAAGGAGAAGAACAGTTTGTTAAATCTTAAGGCTGTATGGACTTGGGAGTTTTTCTTTTTGTGAAACAGCCTGAAAACCTGGCAAGAAAGCTAAAAATTCTCTGTCAAAAATGTAAATAGCATGAAGAACTTTTTGACCAGCCCTAATCACCACGAAGCAGGGGAAAGAGCATTAGGAGGAACAAAGGTGTGGTTTCGTTCTCACACTTGCAGCTCGTTCCTCCCTCCCTTCGTGCCAACTTTTTCTTTTAAATATATATTAAAAAACCTCACTTTGCTGCCCAAGCACCACTGTAGATCCCACTGCTGAGCCCGCTGCTCAATGCTGGATGAAATGTTATGGTGAGGCAGAGGACCCCCTGCTCACTGCTATCCATGCTCGTGGTGAGCCCCTCTCCCTCAGCCTCCCTGCAGCCCTTGCCCAGCTTCAGGGATGCCAGGTGTGTGCAGGGTCAGGAGAGGACAGATCTCCCCGTGTCCTCCTCCTGTTTTAGCACTTCCCTTCTTCTTAATTCCTCAGCCTAAAGATTTAGAGGCTACAATAAAGACTAGAACCTGTACTGCTTAAAACATATATGTGTGTGCGTGCGTGTGTAACTATATATTTTTTTACACAACAGCTGAACAATCCTGCTTGAGAAAAACATTTCTGCAAATTCAGATTTCCCTGAGCATGTGAACCCTTTGAATAACCCTTTTCCATGGCCCCATGCAGCTTTAGAAGCTCGTCTCTGCAGAGGGAGAGAAAACCCTGCTCCGACATTGGAGTCATGGCACACAGAGGATTTGAAACTGCGCATCTTCCTGTACCATTTGCATTTCATCACTTAGTGCTGGAACAAATAAAACCAAATGAGTAATGATCTGATTCTGTGGCCTCACTGTTGCTGCTTTGCCAGGAATTATCCTGGCTCAGTGGACACAGTCCTGGGTAGACAGAGCAGAGTCTGGTTTTGTCTCTGCCACCTTACCTGCTGGATTGCCTTAGGCAAGTCATTTAACTCTCACTGCTTCCCTTCCTATGCTCAATCCACCACCACTGACTTTCTTTGTAAGGGTTTTGAGTTGTGTTAACTGCAAATGGGATTTTAGTGCTATTCTGAGAACAGAATGGCTGAGCTACTGTCCTACAGCATTTTAAGTCCCTCTAAGAAAATTATTACACCTTCGTCCTGGATCCATGACAGCCTGTATGGTGACTCTGCTTTGGGGTGGCTTTCATTTGCAAAGGAAAAAATGGTAAAATCACCAAGCTACTCAGAAGCAAACGGGAGCAATGAGTGCACATGAGAATTCTGCCATTTGCTCGTGAGCAAACAGCAGAAGAAAGAAATAAAAGTCAATATAAGAGGCACCGGTGCCTATTCACTGAGCCCTCGTTGGCATACAGAGCAACTCGGCTCAGGAAATGAATGTAGCACTTGGAAACAGCGATCTCTGTCAGGCAGGGAGGGGTGAGGGCTCCTCTGATGGAGCCTGATGACTGAGGAAGTCATAAAAGCTATCGGAGGGAGGAAAGAGGCAGGTGACATGGGTAAGAAGGCAAATATTAAGGGAATGAAAGGGATTATAAAGCAAAGCTGAAAAGATGTAAAAAGCTGATTAGGAAACCCAATATGACAGAGAGAGAAGAATTGCCCATGGGGTGAATAAAAACAATAAAAGATTTCTTTTAAACCGGTAAAGGAGACAAGATTAACAGGGAGGCCTCCAGACCACTGAGAGGTGGTCAAGAGAGCTTAATAACACAGGGAAAGGGACTGAAATGAGGGAAATTAAATTACTTCCCCTGACTCGTGCTGGTGAGGGAACCTGGAGGTAAGATGACACACATAGAAGCAAAGTTTCCTGTGACAGCCAAGCAGGGAAGAGCTGAGATTATGAATAATCAGCAAAGCAAACTCATACTATGGAGAAGGAGGCAGGGCTGAGTACTTTTACTTTACTGAGTGCACTTTTAGCCCATGCTGCTTAATGGAACAGCAGGAGACGTTAAGTGCCCAATACAGGGGGTTTGAGTAATTTCTTGGAGCTAAAAAGTGGTAAAGAGAAACTGATATAAAGCAAAGATCTTCGACCATTTATGAGAAGAGACAGGTAGAAACTAAGACACATTTGCAATAGATATCAGCCAATACAGATGCTCATGAAATCTGAGGCACACACACACAAACCCACTCCCACCATCTGAAAGTCTGATCCCAAACTTGCAGAATGTGTTGGTCAGAGGGAGGATTTTAGAGATGTTAACAGGGATGAGATCACCCAACATCTGGAGAAATATGAACTGATAAAAATGTATCTGCCCAGCTCCATAAAGGGTAAATCTTGTCTGACAAATCTGGCAGAATTTGTTTTAGGAGCTAACGTGGAAAACAGGCAGGATTGAAGCAGTGGAGCTAATCCACATAGATTTCAGAAAAGTCATTTAAACGCAGCCCAGGATGGTAGACTAATACCTAAGGTTAGCAAGTATGGCATAAAAACCATTGTCCTTGAAAGACTAAGGAAATGGTTAGGTGATTAAGGGCAGGTTGTAATGGTAAAACTTTATGGGTCAGAGAGGAGGACGGTGATGTGGTGAAGACAGCTATATTTGAGGTTATTACGATGACAGTTCAAGGCATCAGATGGAGACATACTTTTTACTCCGCAGAAAAACTATTCTGAGGAAAGTGCTACTCTGGGCAGCTCTAATCCAAAAATCACACTGAAACCAAGACCAGTTCATCTTCTGGGGGTGGCACTTTCCTTTGTGGAACATCAAATCTTCCCGGGTCAGCAAAGCATACAGTGCACAGGAATGAAATCAGGCCCAATGAGCCCAATAAATGAGGAAAAAGCACCCCACCCTAGGCCAGGGTAAGGTCAGGTTGTCCAGAGGGATATATATTATGGAAGTAGGGTTTGCTGAACTAAAAGATCACAGAACAGGAAAAGGACTTAAGGCAGACCTTGAAGGAGACTGTCAGCACTCAGCATCCCTGGGCACTCCAGCATTACGTTCCTACCTTATCTCAACAGATGTGCAGTTTGGTCCAGATTCTCCAGGATAATGGTTGGCAAGGTGTAAGATAGGAGGACTCCCAATATCAGGGGGAAATTAGAGAAAAACAGGAAGGATAGAATGGAGATGATCTCAAATATGTTACCAAACAAGGGGTAGTGGTTAGAGAGGACTCAGACAGGCTTCAGCTCTGTTACCCAGAACCTCCATCACGCCACATTTACTAAAAAGCAGAGCATGAGCTACCACAGTGTTGGAAGAAACCCTGTGTGAGGTAGAGACTGCAGTAAAGTCCCTCAGCATGTCCTCTACAAACTCTGGACCTCTGAAAATGCTCATCATGTCCTGGAGGCTCCTGTACCTGCACTACTTTAAACCCCTGCCCCTGGCAAGAGCAAAGCCCACAGTCCTGCCATGCTGCTCTGCCACTGGGAAATGCAAAGTCTTGTACCTGGCAATTTAACACAGTGACATGTCTTCCTGCTTTGCCTGTAATATCTGTGGTCATATCCCTCCTTCTGCTCCCAGATAAGTGCTCCAGGCAATAGGAACACTCAGGGGTGCTCGATCCCTCATGCAATATGATCCAGCTTGCCACTCTCCATGAAATCCAGCACCAGATCCAGAGCTTCAAAAAGTCATTGAGTCCCTGAGCACAGAGGTGGGATTTTGTCTGCTTCCCACTCAGCAAAAGTCTGGCCTTTCTAAGCATTTCAAGAACTGAGGTCTACCTGAACTTCACATGACTTACCTGCATCCCTCAAACGAGCAAAACTGAACAGTGAATGTCACCAAAAGCCTGCCATAAAGTGTTCAACCACTCTTGGCAACTGTTGCTGGCATAGAAAAATGAGGAATTGTCTGGAGCTTCAACTGCTGAGGGGGCCAGCACACCCCTGGCCCCCCCGTCCATTTCCACATCAGGGACCCAGGGGGCCCCCAGGGGCCACCACACCCCTCACCTAAGGGCATCCTCCTGCCCCGCAGCCCCATGGCAAGGCACTGCCATCCCAACTCTACAGGGAACAAGGACAGCAATGTGCTCATCCAAAGGGTTCACCTGTGCTGTTGTGCTCTCTGGACACTTTGGACTTCAAGTCACCAGTGGCACCAGATTTTGGTGGCTGCAGACCTTGACCTGGGGTCAGGAAGTGCCCCTGCAATGGGGAGCAGGGAGTCTTTGGGGGATGTCTGCTCCCAGTATCCCCTTGTAGCACAACCAGCTGTTTGCACTACAGATAGGAATCGCAGATTGATTAATTGATTAATCACACCTGCTAATTACATCGAACAAATAGGCAAAATTAATATTTGATGTAGGTCTCTAAAGAGACTGTATGGATCAATTTTCCACAGATAAGACAGGAAAGTTCCTGCAGATAATACACAAAACCTCGGCAGGAGCTTCCTGACTACAGATGACTCTGTCACACTGAAGCCGATGGAGTGACACCATCCCATGAAGAACTGATCCTTATTTCCACCCCATTATTCAGAGCCCTGACACTAGAACATCATACATGAGTCGTGTTTGCTAAGGCATGCACACACGCACATGTTCAAAGCTGGTTTCGGTGCCACTTGGCTGCTGTTCTTCTGAAAACTGAACATCAAAAACACATCAAGATAATAAAAATAACACATCGGCTGCATTTAATGCATAAATCATTATTATAAGCACTGTTCTGCAACTCGAGCTGACTTGAAGTCAAGCTTCCATTAACATTTAGCAAGAATACTGGTGTTTTTCAAAGGACTGTGAAAATCCCCTCGCAAAACTATTCTGATTGTGCTCCCAGAGCCAGAGCAGCCTCACGCAGCAGGACAACCCCAGGCTGAAGCAGCACTTTCATCCTGTTTATGACCTTAAAAGGGGAAACTGTTATTTTTCTGTTGTTCAGCCCTTTGCAAAAAGAGGCAAAGTTCAGCTCCCATTCACGTGCGTGCTGACCACAGGCACAGCAGTCCAACTGGAAGCTTAACTCACATTTCCTGTGATGTGGGGTCTCTTAGATGAAGGCAAGTTTATTTAAGTGACCTTGCCAGGGCTGCTCCCTGTGCCACTCACTGTGCCACTGACTCCCCCCCACCAGAGTCACCTCCCACACCGGTACTTTTGGAGGTTCTGGATTCCGTGGGGTGAAAATTACTACATAAATATACATTATTGTTATATACCTGTCATTGGGTTTCTGGAGTGATTTGATTGCTTTGAAAATGGATTTTAAAATGGATTTATTATTGTGACATTGAATTTCTTTTGTCTTGGTTTAATGTCTATTATCTAGTATAAATAACAGACTTTCTGCAAATCTAATTCCAGGTTTTTGTTTCATATACCTTTACTAATCTAGAAAATCTGGTTGTATTAAGAAACAGCATCAGAAAGGAGTTAAACCAGCATATCCTCATAAAGCTTGGAATAGACATGAAATGTAATGAGAAATCCTACAGCAAACAGACAGAGTTTTCAGTCTTGAGTCTTTATTTATTAAACCTACTTTAGGAAATTCAGGCAATCTACAAACATTTTGGGGCCTGATGGGTTTTAGGCTTATAAAGTAATCTTTGGAGATTAAAGAACACCTTGTGTTTTTGCAGCAAATATTTCCTGATCTTAAGAGAAGGGGGGTTTTGATGCATTAAAAAACATGAACTGCCATTATTTTCAGGAGGGATAACAGCACTGGGAAGGAGCCTGGCACCAGACCAGCCAGCAGATGCTTGAAGGAAGAGTGAAATCGGGTGGTGGTGAACCAGCTTTTGGCTTAGGTTGGGATTTCCCAGAACCCTTTGTAAACTGGACCTTACCTTCTGGAAGATGAAATCAGTGTATCTAAGGCTTTCACAGAGTCCTGTGACTGAAGTGCCTGATTTCACGCCTGTTTGACTCCTCAGATGCCTCTGAGGCAGGCAGCTGCCACCAATGCTGGGTGCTAATGCAGCACTGAGGCCGGGCTCCTAAGAGAGTGGAAGTGCCCACTGTGGGAACAGGGTGGAATAAAGGTGCCTGAGTTCAAAATTGAAATCTGGAAAACTTCTGTTCAGCTGCCAGCGGCTCTGAATCATCTACTGTCCGCAGACACATTTCCCATTTCCTCTGAGTGTCCTGGGTGCCTCAGTCCAGCTGCATCACAGATCAGCAGCTCTGTGCCAGGGGCAAAGGGAACAACAAGGAGTGGGGCTGCTGACTCAGTCCTGTCTCCAAACTGGGACCAGTTTTACCTGACCAGACCCTGTTAAGAAGACGTAACTCCACTTTTATAGAACATTTGTTTTGGTGCAGGGTTCTTGGATTGTACTGTGTTCTCTGACCTGCCCCTGGTGGGACAGGAGCCCCCAGATCTGCCCAGAGCTCTGCTCAGTGGCTCTCCTTCTAACAAACATACAGGTCAGAACCTGCAACACTAAAATATCTCAAGCTGCTTTTTTCCAGGGGAAGTTTACAGGTGGTCTCTCTTCCAATGAATCCATTCATAAACTCTGGTTATCACCTGAATTGCTGAACTACAACTGTGCCTGAGGACCAAATAACTTGGTCCCTTCTCAGACTAGATGTGGACAAACCTGCTGAAAGAAACCTTCACTGCTGGCTCTGCCCAGCGGGCACAAAGCCCACCTGCCTCCAGGCAGCTCAGCTCAAAGAGGAACGAGCCCAAAGAAAGGACATGTCTTAGGAAACAAGGTCATGCATAAATTTCCAGGTATCATGCCAAAAATCACCTTCAGATGGATGTGGCCTGACTCTTAGCCATGCTCAGCACTTGCAGATCAGGGTCAAACTAAGAAACTCTGCACCCACCCCTCTGGCTGCCCAGGCAGAGCAGAAAGGAGCAGGGCTGGTTTCTGCTGCAGCAGCAGGGCAGTTTGTGTGCAAGGGTACAAGCGCTTCGTCCCAGGAATGCAAGCTTCTTATGGATAGGAAATTCCTGGAATTCACGCTCTTACAATGCGAGGAGGAATGTGCCTTTAAAAATTCTCACAGTCACTTTATTTTCATAGCCTGGCGAGGAGTTTCATACACTAATCAGAAAGGAAAGCACAGCACACCTTTAAATGAATATGGATAATATTTTTCTATTACCCTGATGATTATCACCTAAATTGCCTTGTAAAATGTTTAACACTTTATCCTGGCAGTGTTTTGACACTGGAGAACTTTTTCCATCAGGGCCAAGTGAGGGATGACCTGTCAGCAAGGCAGTTGGTACTAGAGCACAGCAGAGCTGGTGGATCACACCAATCCCAGACCTCATCCGAATGCTTGTGTGCAAGCTGAAGAATTTGACAGCAGGCCATGAGCTTTAGCAGAAGCTGGCTCACAGCTGGTGCTTGTTCCTGGCCCTGTTGTATGACGTGTCCCCTCGTGGGACCCCATCAGCTGCCCGTAACAAAGGGTCCAAAGGCAGATGCCACATCTTCATAGCAAGGCAAGTGAAAAGGACACCGCAGCTGCTCAGCTGCACAGAGTGATGGCACATGGGATAGGGGTATTTTATTTATCATCAGGGCATCCTTTGCCAGTCAGCTCCTATAAACCTTACAGTGGCACAAGATTCTTACTGGCAGACAAAATAGTTAGGTGTATACGCAGTTCTCAGGGGAATAACACAATTTCTTGTTCTTTTTACCAGCATTGTTTAACTAGGTCTGACAAACGTGTTTCTGAGTGAATGGAGTTCATCTGGGTCTAGCAGAAATGCTTGCCTGAGCATGTACCTGCATCATGCATTGGCTGGGTGTATATCCCCATCTGCAGATGCTGCTGCCTTCCAGGATTTCCTCTGAAATGTCTAAAAATCACCAATCAGGGTTAGGGTTAAATGACATTTGCTCATCTGAGATTTCTTTCTGTAACTGACAGAGAGAGCAAGAAAGAGAGAGAAAATCTGAATAATTGAAATGGGAGGATGGAGAAAGATTTTTTTTTTTTTTTTTTAAGAAAAAATCAGTTCTCAGTTGGCAAGTGGAAATCTCACCAAGGATATGTGGAGATAATACCGAGCTGCTATTACACAACTGCATCCCTCTGAGGAAAAAGTTCTCTCTCAATGGATCTGCAAGGATGTTTTAAGTGAATCAGTAAATGAACTAGTCTGGGGACGTGAACAAAATATGTGTGTTTTCCAGTCTCTGAATATAAACAAACAAAGCATAAATATTCAGAAATTACTCCAGTTAGCTCCCTCAAAAAACTCTCTGAGCAATAAAATAAATAATATGGGTGTTTGCAGTTCAGACCAGATGATCTCCATGGGGGAAAAGGCAGGAGAGGAAGGAGCTGTACTCCTCCTGTCCCAATCTTTGGTGATTTACTCACCCATCACAGCAGCCCGGCTCAGAGCGGTGTCCACACCACATAAAGCTCAGTGCTAACATACGACACACATAATGGACCTGCTTGGAAGTCTTCACTTGAGGATTTATGAAGAACAATCTAATTATTCAACTCAGTGCCGCTCACTACCATTATTGCTCCTATTTAAAGCCTCCGTGGAACAGGCCGTTTGTCTCAGGGGACAGACCTTGTCATAGCGGCTTTCATTGATAGAAATACACTCCTTGGTTTTGATAGCAGCCCAGCTAATCTTGGAGGGACTTGGTAAACATATCTCACACTTGATAGGCCCAAGGAATTAGGCCTTGACAGCCTAGATTTTCCAGGAACAGAAAAATGGGGTTGCTTTACCAATAAACTCTAATTAAAGAGGAGCAGAGACCAACCCAAAGCCCCTGTTTGTTGCAACAACGCAGGTACTCACTGGCTTCCTCCTGCCTGTAATTGCTTCAGCATCCTAAGGGAGGGAGGGGGCTCTCAGCATCCCCTCCCATCAAACAGAGGTTGCTCTTTTATTTATAACCCCATGATATGTAACAGGCAAGAGGAGTCACCTTGGCTAAGCAAGTCACTCCTGTAGCCTAATCTTGGGTGAGCAGCAGCAACAAGAGTATGTGCTGCTGTGCCAGCATGGCAGGATGCAAAGGGAGGCACAGCCAAATTTCCATTCACATCCACTACATGGCAAGACCTCAGCAGATTCCCTCACCTTCACCAGAAACAAGATTTTTTTTTTTTTAATTTGCCTGAATATTTATTGGTTTTATTTGTATGCAAAAGAATGAGGTCAACATCCTTTGTTCCTCCTCTCCTACCGAGAGTTACTGAAGGTTTGCATTTTCCCTGTAAAGTATTTAAAGGTAGTGGGCATTATGAACATTACCTAAAATGCATTTGGGGACAGCCACCAAATTCCTCTCATTGGCTGCTGGTACACAGTCAAACACTACCTGTAACCAAAGAGAAGCTTCTGTGCAGCTTTACACTCGCCAACTTTAAAGGAACAATTTTTCAGCCCTTCACATTACAAACCAAATGCTGTCCTGAGTGCAACCCCCTGCCTTCCACAGCAATGTCAGTGCATCCTCCAGGATTTAAGGTTGTGATATTCATGGGGGGCCCCAGGGAACCACTCATCAGGTTTTTAAAGGTATTTAGATACCGAACTTCCATTGATTTTGAGACTGGCTACATGTGTGGAAATCTTGCTGTTGCTTTGCTGCTTTATCTTTCTTTGCTCAAGGCAGTGCTAAGAATGATAGATGTGCCATAATTAAAAATATACATGGAAAGTGCAGCCCACATGTATCTACTCTTCTTTATTTCTCCTCCATCTAGGAAGTCCAGATCTCTTGCCCTAGTGTAGAAACTGGAGCATTTTTTTCCCTGGGAGAAATTAGCCATTTTTCTCCAACATTCACACCATTTTTTGAGATTCCTGATCTGAACCTATCCTCTAAGCTTTGGTCTTTTGAGAATTTCTCAACGAGACTTGAAGACCACTCTACTGGGGCTTTCTCCACAGCTTCATTTTTGGTTTCATCTCTCCCAGTTTTTGAAGGCAAAATGAGCAAAACCTGCCCACAACCCGAAACAAACCTCAGCAGGCAGCTCAGAGGTGCTTTGCTTTACACATAATGCAAATCCCAGTGTTTTTGGCTACTCGTGACTAGAATTCGAGTGCTAAATGTTGCTGTATACTCCCACACACACACTGTGGACTGAAACAGAGGAGGTAAATTGTGGTATAAAAGAAATACTCTGGATTCTAATTTGTTAACTGGGACACACCTGAATATTTTTACTGCAGAAGGTCTCCTCTCATGCTGAATATGGTAAAGGGGAAAGGATCTTTCTTCCTCTAAAGAAAGACTCAGTTTGAATAGAAAATTGTAGTTAAGGCTTGCTCAGCATCCCTGAGGGATGCTTTACAAGGGATGGAATGGGCCTGATTCTGCTCTGCTATGAGAGTGACTCTAGTACATAGGGGTATTTTTTTATTTGCACATACCAGTAATTTTTTATTTGCATAATTCTTACAGGAGGCTTGGGCCTGTGTTTCTCTGCTTCTCTGGTTTTAATTACTTGTGGAAAACTTGTGATGAGTTCTAGAACCAGCCACCTGTTGGACTGAGCCCATTTCCATGCCCGAGCTGATACCCAACAGCACTGACTGCCTGAGGCACAGTCAGGTGGGAGTCGCTTTGCAGCGAAGGGTGCAGAAAAACTGTGACAGTTGTAACACAACACACTTGTGATAACATTTTTTAACAATCTAAAGATTAAGGACCAATTCTAACTTCACTTGCATTCAAAAAGGGAGAGCAAACTATCTTGAAAGCTCACCCAAACATGGAGGGATTCTGGATGACTGGCATGCAGGAGATGGCTGACTGCTGGACAGCTAAAGCTGAGGGAACAGGTCTCAAGCAGGGTGCCCAAGCTATGTTAGAAGCCACCCTGATCCTACTCATGCATAAATTATTGAAAGCTCATGCAGTTGTTGAAATAACGTGACTTGACTGTAAATATTGTAGGTAGAAATCAGTTATTTCTTTTTAAACACACGGCATGGAAACAAGATGAATGCAAGCCAAAAACCCATGTGGCTCTGCTATAGATCATACTGTATCTCCACTAGCAAGAAGAGGCTCATTCCTGGCTTCAGCATGGATGCTTGCTGCTGAAGGTAGTAAAAGTCCAACTAAAGTTATTTTACTAGCTCGTAAGTAACAGCCCTCCCAGATCATAAATTACTTTCCTATAGGAATTTACTGTTCAGGGTAAGATGAACAACTCTAAAAAGTAGTCTGATGGTGCAGTCTAAATGAATTTCATTGCAGGATGAGGACTGTGGGACTTTGTTCTGTATTCCCTCCTTCCTTCATGTTAAATCCCCGAAGTAGCCAACTGGCCAAGGCCTGCTCTGGTGAGCACTATGGTGTGGTGAACAACAATGGGAATGCTAGATCACAAACACTCAAAATTTAAACATGGCAAAAGCTTGGGCTGCTCTCTGGGACGTCATTTTCTCAGGGTTTATTGTGCTTTTTGATTGTGAAACAGTTTATCTGGAATGGGCAAAGACATGAGCCAGAGGAGTTTAAACCTGGCTGCTGGGAGATGGGGTGAGCAGCCCTGGCTGCTGCAAACACCTACATTAAATCCCTTTTTTTTATGAGGAGGGCACAGCAAACCCTTAACAGCCAGGATTGCCCATTTTAACAATGTCTCACAGTGCTTCCCTGTGCTGGAGCAGATGGTTTTTAGGGAAGGGAGGGAGAGAGGGAGGGAGGAAACAATGATCACTCATGAAGGTGGACCAACTCATAGCAGTCCTACCTATGAAAGCCAGCCTTGGAGAGCATGATACATCAGGGATTAAGTGTAAAAAGGTTGATCTACTACAAAAATCATTAATTTTGCAGTAGGTTACTTTCCTCAGTCTTTTCCAAGGAACAAATACCCCTTTTTCCTCTGCCTTCCCCGTGCACGTGCTTGCAACACACAGAGATGTACTGACACTCTTCTACCCACCAACCATCCCCATCCCAAACATGGGTGGGCACCCTGGGCGAGCTGCCCTCTCACCTGCAGTAGCAGGTGTCTGGTGAAGTTTACAACAGAGGAACAAACAAAACCTGATGCACACAATATATTTCAGTGGGAGAAACTCTGCACCATAGGGTATTTCGACAGTGAGACACAAATATGTGAAGCCTTCCCTCGCTCGCAACAGAAAACCAAAAGCAGACTCTTGCAGAGCAAGCTGCCATTTCCCAAAAATTAGCTTCATTGTGTCCTGCAGCCTGCCTGCATCTTTTGGCACATTTCTGAATATTGCTGTTCTAATGAGGTAAGGAGTGACCGACATCCAAATAAATTCCAGAAAGGAGTCCCAGTTTATTTTAAAGTCATTGACTCTCTTATGAGGAGGTCAAGGCAAAGTTATTTAGTTGTGTTTTTTTTTTTTTTTCCCTTCCTGTTTTAAGTTACCAAGTTCTTGTACTGTCAAAAAACTGCTGACTTCTACCCCTCAGGTGCCTGTGCTAAAGTGGAAAATGAGCTGTGCTTTCTTTTCCCCTTCCTCCTTTCTCTCTCTCTGTCTTCTTCCCTCTGTGCGTTACTTTGGGGTTGTCTGAGGGACAGGTACACAGCAAACAGTCCCCAGAGAGTCCTTAAGGGAAAGAACACCTAGATTTTACAGATTTTAAAACACAGCTGGGCAAGAAATGGGCCCTTTTAAGGCTCCCCTAAATACAGTGAGCAGATAAGCACCCTGTGTAGGACAGAGCCAGCTATGCTACAGATGGGAGACCACAGAGGGACACTGGAGCCTGCAGACCTCAGTGAGGCTGGGATTTCTCACTGTCCAAGTTTTGATAGTGTTAAGATCTGACAAATTAGCTTGACCTATTGAGACTATGGCCGTGGCTGTGACTCGGGTGAAATTTGGGTTCACTCTTTTACAAGTTTGAAAACATGGATTATTTTTCACCTTGAGTCATGAGTCTTTAAAGGGCTATATAAGACCCCAAGACCTCATGGAAAAGTCAGTGCAGAATAACTCCCCTGAATAAGTTGAAGCCTCTCCTGACCTCACTTCTAAAATATTTGAGGCATAAGAGGGGGGGAAAAAGGGTTCTGTGGACATGCTACAGCATCTCTTTATCTTCACAGCCTGAAGAGGGTGGAGCACAATTAGCTCATCTATGAGAAATTTAGGCAGGCAAGGAGCTTCAAGAAGTGATAATTTCAGCTCCAGACCAGGATCCTGTTGTCCCCTGGATGGCAGCTTGGAAAGCAGCAGTTGAACTGGGGAACTCATTGCTGCAAGAGGCTGTGGTGGCCAGAGCAACGAGTGGGATCCAGAGGGGACTAGAGGACCCATGAAAGATAGACATCTTGTTGGAGAGCAGACTCAAATCCCCAGGTGAAACCTCAACATTGATGACTTCCAGAACAAGGAGCATGTAGCAAATGGAAGTGTCATGCCTGCAATGCCCTGTTCTTCAAAATTTCTCCTATATTGGACATCAGAGGGAAAATATACAGAGCTACACAGATTTTGCACAGACCCAGATCTGTGCAACTCTGCGTCTCTAAGAGGTGACACTCCTGCTGCACAGCTCCCTTGCCCTCTGCTGGGTGGGGCAAAGCTTTCAGCCTTGGTGCAGGTGCATGGCAAGCCCCATGATGTATTCTCACCCAAAATGGGTGTTCTGAGCAATGGAAGCAGAAAGAGATATTCCCAGGCAGCTGAATGGGAGAGTATTTCAATATCCGCTCATCCAAGCTTTAATCTCTAAATTGCAAAAACATTAACATTATTGATTGATCAGACATCAATCCAACAGGAAATTTAATTAAATTAAAATGTGTCACTGAGCAGTCCTCACACTGTCACGTATAAATCTTTGGAAATAAGTGGACAAAGACAGCAGCTATTGATACCATGTTCCCAGTTCAATTTATCCCCCACCATTTCATTCTCCCACTGATAACGAGTGTGCTCACAGACTCACAGGAGGACAGACCCATCTGCAGGGTGTCCATCTGATACACACCAGCACCAAAGCCCCCCCCCATGTCCACTGAACACGGGTTATTTACAGCTGAACAGGCTCAAACCACATGTCTCTGGGGCAACAATCTTCATTCAAGGCACTATTATGGGGCTGCCCCCAGCTCAGCCATGGTTGAGCAGATTTCTCCTCCTCGTGGCAGATTTGTCCCTAAAGGAAGCAGAGCCCTAGAGAAAGGCTGAGAGGTCCCTTGCATTAAATCAGTTTATTCCCAGGGCGAGCACATACGGCCCCAAGTGAGACAGCAGCAGCTGATGGTGGCACTGCTGGATGCAGAGCCCCCACCAAAGCACAGACACATGTGGGTAATATAACAAGATGCACAGACAGATGATTAAGAAACAACTCTGCACCGCAACTTCTTCAGAGTGCTATAAATCATTACAGCTGGCTGAATAATACAAAAAGAGATTAAGAAATATTTTCTCCAATTCATTTCTGAACAGCAGTGGGTTTGGTTTGCTGTCACTTATGACAGCATGATATTTACTGTAATTTATTATTACTGTTGCTGCTTGCTGCTATTCCAGTGGCCACTGGATATTCATGACAAAGTTTGAGAAGCCGGGAAGTTCATGTGGGTTTTTTTTTTTCCTAAACTGTTTTTTTTTTACCAGATGGGGTCTTGTTTGTTCCCCAACATCTGTTATTCTCGTTCCCAAGTGCCAGTGGCCCGAGGGGAAACCAAGGGGCTGCACGTGACCGTGCTCACACACTGCAGGGATGGGGAAGAGCTGAAGGGAAGGAGTCAGCAAATGATGCTGGGTGAGAAGTCTCTGCTTTCAATGGAGCGTGGGGAGGGGAGGGAAGGAAGGAAAATCCAAATCAGTATTTATAGACATCAAAATCCAGCACTAAGCATTTTGCAGAGAGAAGGAAAACAAATATTAGGTTACCCAAATGAGTGTTATTCACCATACTCACCAAGAAGTGTGCAAACTCCTGCGGATCCTCTACCTCTCTGCCTGTCCAGCACTAAGCTACATGTGAGTGCTGCCAACTTCAGAAACAAGTGGCATTATTTTAGGGCTTGCTTTCTCTAATCTTACTGAATCCAAACTCCAACTCCATTTCTTGAGAACCATCCTCAAAACAAATACTGAGGAGATACCAATCAGCTTGTGACTAGATGTGAAAATAGAGCTGTCTCAGCACGGAGTCCCACAGACAGGGCACAGATTTTTGCTGTCTCCACCTCCCACTTGCAGCACAAGTACAGTTTTCATGCCTCTGTCAGAAGTGCCAACCTGGGGAGGTTGCAATGAGCAAGCAAGGAGAGGAGTGATGAATTTACTTGACAACACGCATTGCTGATGATAAATCTCTAAAGAATTTGATCCATAAAGGTTTAGTTCTCTGTGGTCCACGTTAGGGTGGCTGTTCTTGGGGTCTCCAGCAGCACATGGTGTGTGTTTCTGCTCAGTTGCATTTATGCTTTGCAAAGGAAAATCCCCACTGCACAGAACAGACAAAATGAGCTCAGCTGCATGTGGAAATGGATCTGGAACTGCATTCAGAGGCAGTGATTTATATATAAATTATAAAGTGTGTCAATTCCAGACACCCATTTATATGGAGTTTGTCAATCCAGCTCTGGAACGTGTATCGCCTGCAGAAACCATCCGGAAAACCTAAGAGGCTGCTTTAAACCCCAACGTGTGAAAGGCCCCAAACCAGGACTTAATGGATTAGTAAGGCTGAAAAGGACCATCACAGTCATCTGGTTTTGTTTCCTATATAACACAGCTGAAGAACTTCACCCACTCATTTCAGCATCAAAGCCATAACTTCTGCTGAAGCTCTTGCATAGCTTTAGAAAGACACTCACTCTTGATTTAGAGACTGAAAGTAATGCTCAATCCACCACATTCCTAAGCCAAATGTTCCAGCCATTAACTACTCTTGCTATTAAAAAGGCACACTTCCAGGGCAATTTTATCTAGCACCAGCTTCATAGTCAGATCCTGCTACATCCTTCCTCGCTGTCCTAAAGAGTAGGTTACAGTCAGTTTAAGTTGTGTGGACTATCCTACGAATCACTTCATGCTTTCTTGGATAGTCTTGGAAATATGTCACCTGAGAAGATTTATGAATGGACAAGTTCATTAAAAATACCATTTGCAAGAAATTAAGCAGAATAACCCTCTCTCTTCTGATGAACTTCTCTGCATTTTTGTGTGTGTGTATCTGTGTTTTAATTTGCTTTTTGATGACTCTGAGACGATATGGACAATGAGATACACGTAAATATGTATCACACAGAGCTCTCCCCCAGCACATTAGTGGAGGCATAATTCTGTGCATCAAACCAGTAGTCTGTGTCACATCCAGCACAGACACTGAACAATGTCCCTTTAGAAAGGGCAGAGGGTGAGAGTAGCTTTATGACACTATTGATTTATTCTGTGCCTGCAGTTAAAAACTATACCCAGACAGACAATAAAAATAACTGCTCTAACCATATAACAGCTTCCTGCTACTAAAATGGATTTTACACTTAAAGTCATGGAGGGCTTTTCTTTTTTTCTCCAAGTCTCAATTATGACTTTTTTCTGAATAAATGAAAATGAGAAATTGTCAGAACTAACTTAGTCCTGATGTTGTGGTTTTTTTCTTCTCTCCTCAGTGTTTAAAAAGGCCAGGATTATTTTCCTGTTGCAAAGTTTTGTTGTAAGTGCACTAGTAAGCACAATAACCTGGTATTAATCAGACCAGATAATTTGGTGCACCACTTTCACATGAAGAAATAAGCAGTGGGGGTGGTAATCTGGAATGGATGTACCATACAAAACTAAACTGATTATGGTCTTTGTGGTCAACTGGATGAGATGGGGTTGAGGTCTTGACTTTAGATTTGAATGTTAAAATAATATCTAGAGCAACAGAGTCCTCCTGGAAAACCTGTTTTCGCTCAAAGGACCCCATAAATTTACAGGCTGAGATTTAGACAAACTGCAAGTGGTTTGCTGCACTGAAACTGGTGTCTGAAGCAAGTTTCTAGCAGGCTTCTGTGGTAATTAGCAAGTATTCCAGATAACAGGGAAGGAATCTTAAAAATGGAAGACCTGGACCGTGTGGGCATGAACGGATCAATGAAATGTTTTAAGACCATATAACTCTTCCTTGAGGTCTTTACCAAAACCCCTGAAGCTGATGAAAAAAATTGAAATGGTAAGAAGGCAATGGGCTCATGAGTTGGCACCAGTGGCAGCTGGAGAGGTCCTGTCCTTCTGTAGCTATAATAGCAGAGAGTTTTGGACAGAAATGCAGTGATTTGGAGCAGGGAAATTATTGATCTGAAACTTGGGCTTGTCTTCAGATTTGTCAGCAGGGCCAGTTCTCTGCTCCAGTTCATCAGTTCAAATAGCAGCACCTATAGGCACAAAACACGGATAATGAGCTGATACAAATGAAAGCTCAGAACAGAAGGGAAAATCCCAAACTATATGTGAGGCAGTGTGAGACAGGATGAGGCAGTGAGGTAGAGCAAAGAGAGATGTACTTCACAGCCTGTTGCTCTGCAGAATGGAGATGAGCAGCCTGCCTGCATGGGGTCAGACAGCATAAGGGAGAGTACATTGGGCTGGAAAAATAATGTTCAGAAAAAGGAAAGGGAGGAGGAATCTGCTATTCAAGTGTCATTCCATTTCCATAGGTTTTATGATTTGGGATATACTGCCTGAATGACACATAATGTGAGATATTGTAATGTGATCTCCTGTCCCTGGAGATGCTCTCAGAAATTAGATGATTCCATCAGCATGGCTTTTACAAAAGTGAGCAAACATTGTAATAAATGAACTCAAAGAGTGAGAAAATCAAGATTAGACACTTCACATCTGGCTGGGGGATTTTTCCCACTTATTTATGCTCTGTGATAAAGCTTAGATACATTAATTAACTTGCCGAATATGTTTGCAAGATACCTTTATGTTTTAATCTGTAAAACATACAAATAGGAATGTTTACACAAAAAAAGACCCTGTGGAAATCATATATGTCCACCCCAGGGAAAGAAGACAGAAGACTTCTTTGTTTTGTTTTCATGTGTCCTTTTGGTGGTTCTGGCAAAGGGAAACCCTAGCTTCAGTTCTTGCAGTGAGTGTTATTGTCTGCTGAAATGCTCAGTTGGACATGACACTGGAAACAGGGATCTTCTCTGGTTCCTCTGAATTTCATGTAATGGTCAGCAGACAATATGTAAGACTGAAATTAAAATTTTCCTTTCAATTACAGGGCTAATTGTTGATCCTCAGTGTATCTCAACTCCTCTAGACAAACCAGGATCTGTCCCTCACACAGGATTTGCCACACAGTTTCAAGAGCATAATTTCCCAATGAATCATTCCTCTCTGTTCCTTACACTTCACTTCCACGTTCAGTACTTTTAGGGAGAATGATTATTTTACATCCTTTCAATCATCATTCTCATCCAAGGGCTCCAAATATCAAACCAATTTCAAACCAACATGGTTATACTGTTCAGCTCACAGATCAGTGTGCTGTGGGACCCCTATGCAAAGACATCGTGGATGGCTCCCAACTCCTGCTTTCCATCTCCCTCCTTGCCTGCATGGCCCAAGAGCATCTCAGACAGAACCCAGCTCTAAATGGGGGTTCATGGCCTATTGCAGCAGGTTGCACCAGAGCTTTGCCAGCTTGGGGTGAAATCTTGACCTCTCTGGCTGGGAAGCTTAGCTGGGAGAAGAATTTCTCTCTGAAAGTCCTAACAGCTCTGCAATGTTGGAAAAAAATCCCTATGGGGGAGTGATCCCTTCTGGTGCTTTTCAGAGGCTGTTCTTCAGAGTAGGAGATATATTTATATTGGAGGTGGATTGCTAAGTACTGTAACTACTACACAGGAGCTAGGCACAACAAACCAGCTCCCCAGGTTGATGCTGTGCTTGAGCACAGCTACATGGGTGTAGATGGCTGCACAGCTCCATAACTGTGACAAAAAATAAATCCTGAGTAGAGAAATATTTAAGGTAACTGTGGCACCTGGGGGTTTGTCCTGTGAAGATGCTCTGCAGGAGCTGGTCTTTCCCAGAAGTAATCGAAAAACCAAAGAGTTTTATCAGGAAAGGCAACATTCTTGAAGTCTGCTGGTACAGGTCAGAACACAGGGTATGTCTTTGGTGACACAGCAGATAATGGGACATGGAATGGCCTGACTCAAAGGGGAAAAGGCCTTGTCTTACCTGGTGTGGCCCCAAATTGTAGATTGACTACACTTATGCAATGTGAGCATTCCAAAAACTTGTGTCAGCATCAAATCCTTGACTTTGCATTGTTCTGGGACTTGATGCTACATCCAGGAGGTTGTTTCAGCATAGCTTCCTGGAGGATTAAGCGAATGTATTCTGCCTCATCCATTCCCCCTACAACATCAGTGAAAGAGGAGCAGAGGATCCGATGTGCTGCATCTTTCTGCACTTCTAGCTGAAAGTTTCATTTGGGAAAGAAACAAGCTAAACAGAACAAACAGGAGGTAAACCTGAGAGATCTGAGTGGCTGTGACTGCAACCTAGTGAGCTGGTCTTTGAGAAGTACTCTGTTCACTAGCTGGATGCCAATTGCCAAGTGATGCTATCAGTTGATTAAAACACAGCCTGCCAGCTTCCTGCTTGATAAAACTAAGTACAATCTGATTGGGAATTCTCAAATCCATTACAGAATGGCTGGTCCATCACTTAAATCACCATACACTGCTTGCCCATGAATCATCAGCATACTTTGGTGATATATTTGCAGCAGCTAAGCCCTGACAAAAGACCTGACAGCTCGTCAAAAACGGTCCCTGAGTGCCGGATTCTGGGGGGTGGGAAATGGCAAGAGCTTTGGACCATGAGGGTTTCCTGTTGTTCCCTGCTCAGCTGGGTGAAGGTCATTTCCTCTCTTCTCTCACGCAGAAGAAGCTGAACCCTCAACCCTTGAAGGTATGTCCGTGAGCTCCTAGAAACAACAACCAGCCCCTACAAGGAGCCCTGTCCTGCATGGCCCCCCTGACAAGGCAGGATCACTCCCCAAAGAGGAGTGCTGGTCACTACACTTGCCTCCCTTCAGGTAAATAAGGCAGTCCCAGGCTACAGAGGAAAAAAATACCATGAACTATTACAAACCAGTCTCACAATTTATTTCTTCTGCAAGCTGTAACACACACAAAAAAAAAGCCAACAAAAAAACCCAAACCCAGGGCTGCAGAGCCAGGCCAGCATTCCTGCAGAGGAAGGAAGGGGGCATGCTGCCAACCCATTAAGAATAATCCACTAGCGGGTTGGGGTGTTTAAAAAAAGCCCTCTTTTGTTGGCTCTGTGGAGGGTTTTTTATCTGCTGACTTGGAGGTGGATGCCCAACTCAGTGTTTGCACATCAGCTGCAATGTATCCCTGATCATCCCAATGCGATAGATGGAGGTGTTATGTGAGGAATTGCTGAGGGACACTTGCTAGCTAAATAACAACACTGAAATACCAGAAGAATAAGTCAACCCCAGCAAAAGCACAAAGTCTTTGTGACTTAACAGAAATAAGAACTTAGGAGGGGAACAAAATGATGTAAAATCTAAAGAAAGCGAGCAAATGCAATAAAATTTGGAGGCCATTTATTACTTATCAGCTAAGCAACAGATTATAATGAAATAGTGAAGTGAGAAAGATAAGTCCTAATCATAGGAATGCTCAGATAATGCCTCGATAGCCAATGTTATCCTCCAACTCCACCACTTCCCATCCATGTCCTTTCACCTCCTCTCTCTATGTCCCTTCTTTGATTCTCCTTTCCCTTCTTTTTTGTTTTTTTTTTATAACTAAACATTGCAAGACCTACTCAAGAAATATATGGATAATACAACACATGTCAAATCTCAATACAAATCCTTATCTGGTGTAAAGTCAGTGTAACTCCATCTCTGGTCTCAACACATTTTATTTACAAGAAAATGCACAAGCAGGAGACAAATATCTATTGTTCGCACAGTTTCAAAAACATAAACCTTAACATAAGGGGTTGTTTGTGCTCCCCCTTAAACTGCTGAGAGTCGTGGAAGTCTCTCCAGAAGTGAGACTGACTTGGAATAGGTGTAGTAAAGCAGAGATTCACAGACACAGTTTCTTCATTTAAACTGACACAAAGTGAGAGGACAAAGAGGCTCCCAAAATTCTGTCCTTGCGGTTCAAATTTGAATACATGTTTTTAAAGCTGGCCAAGCAAATGAAATTAAACCTCGTGTAATTAAGTTCCAGTAATTTGAGCAGAAAGTAGTCCTGGGAAAGTTAGCAGGCTGAAAACGTTATGGCCAAGCAGATATATTGAATTTTTTGTGCCATTCCTATCACATCAGAAGTCCACAAAGAGGACATTTAGGGTAAGTCAAGAGTTTCCAGTCTCTGGCATGCAGACCCCAGAGGTCCATGGACTAAACCACACAAGCAGCCAGCAGGATGGTGTGTTCCCACCTGAAGATCTCTTCAAGTTTTCTGTGCAGGACCGTGACACTGCTCCAAAGTCTCCATCCTCAGGGGTGCTGCTGCCTTCTTCTCGGATGCATGTGGCATTGCTCTCTGTTCCTTACACCCACCAGCAGTCCTGGCTTACCTCCTGCTGCTGCAGAAACTTTTGGCCTCCTCATGGTGCAGATTTATAAGCAGTGTGATCTCCTCTGCATCCAGGCATCACCACTCCGGGTCTTCTGGGAGACTAAGGTTGGAAATTGGAAAAGGGATCACAAAAAGTGATAAAAGTAGAAGAAAAAAGATCAGCAGCAAGGTGGAACAGCTAGAGAAGACCGTGCAGTTAATAAACAGAAAGGATAACGACCGAGGAGAAGCCTTGGTGGAAGAAAGAGGAGTAGAGGTCACAAGAGCTGCCAGCCACCAGCAAAAAGTGTGTCAATAAAGCAGTTGACCCTCTCTATAGCTCGAGCTCCACTCCAGGCTGGCATGGGAGCTCTGGGCAGTTTGACATCCTTCCTTTTCCAAAGCAGGGTTACATACACCCCGAAGGACTTTGTGGTGGTGTGGCTGTCCCTTGGATCAGGGCTGAGTGTCCCACCAAGCCCTGCCTGCTTTCGGAGAGAGGTCCCCACTGGCTCTCCTCTGGAAGAGGAGAATCTGTGTGCACTGAAGCTGTTTTGCAGCTGGACCAGTGCCCAACAAATGGAGGGGGAATACTGCAAACCCATCCCAAACGGAGACACAAGTGCAGACAGAGCTGAAGCATAACCCAAGAGAAACAAAGCTACTGTGAGTTGCCTTAAGTTCACTCAATATACCTGAGGGAAAACTGTAGGGTATTTAGAACATAAAAATATTGAAAACCATCAGAATTTGTTGTAACACACTGCTGTTTTACTAGGTCATATTGTACCTTCAACATTTCCACACACTTCAGCTAATATCAGTTGGATCTGCACAAAATGAACAGTGAAACACAAAGTTTGCCCAATGATGACTGAATTACTCAGGAGGAACTACAATTGATAAGACAAGGATTTATGGACCTATTGTTTTCTAGGCTCTTGTAAATAATCCTAATTGGTGTTAATCATCCACCCTCTGCTTAGTGTTATCACCAAGCAAAGTACACTTCCTAAAGAAGCTATTTAGGGGCATAATCCTTCTGAAAGGCAAGACAGCTATTGACTTCCACAGGACCTGGATTTGAGGTGCTCAACCAGAGGAAAGAGACTCTGGAATACGAGCAAAACACATCACAGTGTCTTTCCTTGTTCACCTTGAAAAGTTCCTTTTCAATAAACTCATAGTAAATTCAGTGTGTTACAGTAATCCCTTCCACGTGGGCTTCATGCAAGGACTCTCCAGCCTTTCTACCAGCTCGGAAAGGCACCACACAGGATGTAAATTTGCTGATGATATTTACTGCCAGATTGCAGCTCTTGCCTGTGCCCCCTTGTGATGGGCTGGCTGTGTCATGTCTGAGAAAGGATGCTTCGGAAGAGCAGACACCTGCACCAGGACTTGGTGTCTTTCTGTCTCTGATTTTATTGTTATCCCCTGAAAAAGTACTTTGATCTCTTGGTGCTTCACCGTTTGTCACACCGCGCGCTTGTCATGAGGGGACTGTGGAGCTCGAGACCTCCTTGCTTGCAGGCTTTAGGTGTAAGTTTTAGTGGGTTCAGTTTTAGCATACAGATGAGCTTGCTTTGACCTTAACAGGTCTGCACTTTAAATAACGCTTAAATAGCATTCTAGAGAGTACAGTCACACGCTGCTTGCTTACGGAAACTACAAGGAAACCAGACAGCTTTTCAATTTGTGTATCAAAGGGAAGGAGATTTACACATAAAAGGATGAATTATTTTGATTTGTAGTTTTCGAGCCACTATACATTCTCTGACATAAATGCTCCCTTGTCTCTGGTTTCTGATAGTTCATATCAGGTTCGGTGGCCTAGATTTTCAAAAGTGGTAATTTCGGAGGACAATATTTCTCAGTGCCAACTCAAGGTGCCCTAAAGAGACCAGATATTGTTAAGATACTGCCTGTCTTTGGAAAATTTGGGCCATTTTAGTACCTCTCAAACTTGACACCCCAAAGTGACAGCATATAAAATCATCAGGGGTGGGTTTGCCAGAGGAATAAAGCCCTTTCCCCCACCACACTATCCCTTCCACTGCATTGTTCACACAGTTCAGATCTCCATCGCTGCTTAAGGTTCCTGCAGGGTCAACATCACCAGTCCTTTTTGACATTCTCAACCACCAAACATCCTCCATAACCTATAAAAAGAGCTCACTTCCTCAGCTATTTCATCTTTTAAGTAGCTATCAGAGGAATGTCTCCTAAGGCCTGGGTCTGGATAGCCAAAATCTAGCTATATGGTATTTGAGGGAGAGGAGGGGAGAAACCCTATCCCATTATCTGCATTATCCTGTTACCCTTGGATGTCTTCCATGTACTTGGAAGAACAATGCCCCATTCTTGAGGCTTCACATTGCAGCCACTGCCTTTTTGGCAGAAGAAGGGTGGAAGTGGCTCCCTTCAAAGTCAATCAATGTGACATCTTTAATCAATCTAGAAGGTCACCACTGCACTTCCATCTGAAAGGGCTGGGTACAATTCTCGCTGAGTCCTAATTGTTTGTGGGGGACTCAGGTTGCAGTGGGTGTTAGAAAAAGTCTTTTCTGGTCCTGACCTCAGCACATCTTCTATTCCTAGGCTCTTTGTAGGAATTTACAATCAAATAAGAATTATACACAGGACTAAGATACAATGATGCAGAAGTATGTATAATGAAACCCCAAAATACACAAAACTGACTCAGTTTTGTGTTTCTTTATGGCTGTGAACACAATCCAGTTTTGCTGAAAGGTTCAGAAAGCTCAGGGAGCTTTTGTGTGAAGGCAGGTCACACTTTGAGCAAGCTTACAATGATTTTGAGTTTCACATCACAATCATCTCTGAAATGTCATTGTTCATCTGGGATGTCTGTGAGTGGTCACAAAACAGAAATCTATTGCATTTCAGGGAACTGTGAATAGGAGGGAGGATGAGAGACAGGCATGGGTCAAAACCACTTAAACCTGAAGTCAGGACCCTTTACATAAACAAACCCATCAATACAAAAACACTGAATCTGTTAAGCCAGAAAATTATTCCCCCAAGCTGGAGTCATTTCATTACCACTCTGGCACAACTGGAGCGGGATCCAAAGCCCAGTAAAGTCAAGGGTAGAATTTCCATTGATTTCCAAGGAGTCTGGATCAGATCCTAGATCACATTGTCACACTGCAGCAAAACCCAGCCGTGTTGCAGTGTACCCACCTGCTCTCTAAGGTCTCAGCTCTTGCCGTTCAAATCCACTGCAGGTGCAATGTAGGTTATTCCAGCATTTACTTGGTGCATTTGCTAAATAAATACTGTTTTATCAAAATCAGCAATACTGGTTCTTGTTAGTAAATTAGGCCAACTAATGAACACTTTTTCTTAAGAGGATTTGTCTGCTTAAATCAAAACCTAATGTCAAAAATCCTTATTCTAGCAATCAGATCAGTGCCCTCCTGCACTGGCTGTGGACTAGGGCTGGCTAAAGACACACAGAAAAAGCAAATGAAGACCTTACAATATCTTTTAATGAGGTACTTAGGCTTCTTTTACAACAATTCAACAAAATCTGGCTAGGTAAGGGATCAGCAGCTTTTGTGTACCCAAGTAAGAACAGAAGAAAGAAAGCAAAAAGAAAGGCAGGCAAGAAGGGAGGAAAGAAAAAAGCAGGGAAAGAAGACCCTGTGTTTCATTTGCTAATACTTCATGTTGACAAGTCACAAAAACGCAAAAACCTTTTTAACCTCTTGCTTCCTTTCGACAAAATCATCCACCTACAAATTAAAATCACCTCCAGACATTGCTGAAATTATTTTCTTAGGCAGCACTCTAATGTAAAATGCTGTGCACACTAAGGAAATTATTTTAAAAATAAGACATAGAGATTTATTTTTTTCTTTCTCTGCAAATCAAAACAGAAGTCTATATCTGAGAGGAATTTCTGGGAAGAACAAATAATCCACCGGAGCTGGTACTAGAGTAGGTGCCCTAAACAAACCTACAGAAGGAGCATAATGAGGCAATGATTTATTGCATGCTATGCAACTCTCACTGCTGTGCAGAGCGTTGTAAGAACCAGCAAAAAGGAGAGGCAATAATCATACAGCCTCCTCCTCCTCCTCCTCCTCCTCACGTGTTTCTGGATATTACCTGCTCTGGATATGAGTGTGACACTGAGACAGGGCTGCAGCCTCCCTGAGCTGCAGGACTGGCAAATGATCTTTGTGCTGCACCACTTTCATCTCATATTTAAAGCACCATCTCCCACTACCTACAAGAAAATTAAAAATCTGTCTTTGGATATTCTGAAATGTTGCACAGTTATAAAATGTCATTTGTGTGGAATGTATTCTTGCTCTGTGCGTATAAAAAAGGATTTTCAAAAATGTTTCCATCAGCAGGTGGAATCCTGGATCTTCCAGAATCAATGGTGAAAACTTGCCTTGGCTGCAAAAGGGGCAGCATTTCACTTATGCACGAGGGACTAAATACAGAGAACAAATTCTGCCCTAAGAAGTATTTGTAGGAAAATCTTGGTCCTAAAGAATTGCAATCAATCAAAGGAGGAGCAGAAACATGCAAAGTAACCAGCATTGCACCAATCAATACAAATCAACATGAGCCTGACCCTATCTGGGTGGTATTTGCAACTAGCTGAGCTTTTTTTTCCATTTAAAATTCATTTGGGTTCTTGTAATGACTGGTGGGTTTCTTGCACTGCTGCCCATATTCCTCCCAATTTCTCCAATTTAAGAATACAAAAAATTCTCCCCAACTAAGAATTAGTCTTCAAATGTGTTTGGTGAGATATTCGTAATAAATAAATATGGAAAAAATTACCTGCAGACTACTTGTGCTCAACTTCCCCCCTCCCCACCCCCGCCCCAAAAGGCTAAATCAGTGAAATAAATTAATTGCTATGAATTATTCAGCTCTACCTGTGGCAATGAAAAATAGCAAGAGCATTAGGATTCTTCTTTGTGTACTAAGCCTCTAATTTATAGAGAATGCATATTAATAAAACACAGGATATTCATCAATATTCAAGTCACTGGTTGCCTCACTATTTAATCTAAAATTACCAGCCAGCTCAAAACTCTTACTAGTTAATCATGCAATCTAAGCCATTCTGATATTGATGGTTAACATTAATTGCCCAACTGCCATTTATAAAAACCTCTCCTACATCTTCCCTTTGCCCAGAAGAGAACCCTTTGACATGTTAAACTTTCCAGGCAAGCTGGAGTGGGTCAGCTCATCCAAGCTGTTCTTCAGCCCAAAATGTTGCTTTGCTTGTTTCCTGTGAAAGGGATGTTGCCTCCTGTTGTGGTCTTGCATTTTGAACATGATCAGTAAAAACTCTTCTTCATTATAAAAACCTTTGGAACATTTCTCTCCTTCTGCTGATGTTCTGCAGGTGGTGAGAAGAACCAGCTGGTTTTTATTCCTCACTTGCCAGCCATGTACTCCATGAAATGCCACCATCAGCCACCAACCTCCCCAAAACCTGACTTCACACTCCCAAGGGGTTGGCTGGCAAAGAGCACTGATACCTTCAGACATTGCCAATTTATGCTGCATGACCTGCTCTGCACATATCAAGGTGCAACAGAAAAATTTGGGGAATATTTTCATATAATAAAACTTAGCCAAAATTTAGGCTCAAGCTCCCAAAGTTTCTCATACCAGTAAGAGGTGCTGATGAAGGGGATGGCAGTGACAGCTTCCTAAAGCTGTGCACCTGAGCTAGTCTTGATATCTTGATACTTTTCATCTATAATCTTTCTTCAGTCTTTTTATTAATTTAATCAGATTAAAGTTAAAAAAAAGACAGAAAAATACCCCACAAACGAATGAAAACCTTTCAGTTATTTTAATAAAACATTAGGATCCTGGAAGTTATCTGTAAATCAGCAAATCTGCAAAGAACTCACTGTCTTCACTGGGGCAGAAACTTCAAACTACAAACATATAGAGAGAGAGTCATGTAAATGCTACTGCATAATTTTAAAAAGAATTTTCACAAAAAACATTCTTAGCCACTTTCAAATTATTCTACCCTTGTGCCATTTAAGCTGAAATTTAAGTATCAAAGAAAAATTTTGCAAAAAATGGGGGAGTATTTTGAGTGAAGAATACCCTTTTCTCCGTGTACAGAACCTCTGCAGACCGAGAGAAATTTTCTGAATTTTATAATTTCGCCCCTCTGAAATCCACGAACTACCAACAAATCAGTAATTGTATCTTCCCATTATCTGAGGGCTGCTAGAGAGTGATGACTGGCCAGACAGGGCACGTGGTGTTGCTCCTACTCCCCAACTGCTCCGGCACAAAATCACCCTCCTGGCCTTGAGGCTTATGTAAGGGACCCCATCCATCACAGCCATGTCAATAAGAACTTGAACCTGAGTGTTTGCAGAAAGCAAACACTCCTAGTGCAACAGCAGTCTATCCCAATTCATTTCAAAGTTCCAGTAAATATTTGGGAACGATGTTTTGTGGCGTTCGTGCGGGTCCCACCAGCAATTAAACACACGCGGAGGCTCCCGGTGAATCCTGAGCTGCTGAGAGGCAACAACACGCTGACAGCAAGGAGAAAAGGATGACTGCAGAGTGAAACACAGCCTCAGAACAGGCAAAGACTAAATAAACTCTCAGCACACCCCGGTAATTCCTTGTGGCAGAAAAAGTGGCTCGGGCCTTGTCTGAACCGGGCTTTTACCTAAGTTGGAAAACCATGTTTAAATTAAATTTAAAAGACCATTCTTCTTAAAAGCACTTCTACAATGCTTTGGCTGGACAGTGTGTTTTTCTAACCAATGTTTACATAGTTTGACCCATTTTCACTTCTCTGCTTTAACTGAAACTATTAATTAAGCTATTTAAAAATTAAATTGAGTATATGCCTGCTTTGGACTGGATCTCAGGCTTCACTTAATTGTTGGTTCTCGTGCTGAGTTTGGCTGTGAGGGTGTGTGAATCTGTCTCCATTTGGAAATGAACTCAAAATTACAAATATATTTCACAGAGGCTACGAGATTGAGTAAAATGCTAAAGACATGCCCTGCTTTAATAGTTTTAATTGTTTGGAATATATCCCCACAATATTAAAAATTACATCTGCAACAAACATGGTGACATGAGTCTGGTGTAGCTCACTGTAGAAAACGGTGTGAAACTTTAGGTGGCTGAGCTGGTGTTAGAGGCATAAACCAAAGTTTGATTTTGTGAGCACAAAACCAGTCACACATTGCATTTCTTGTGATTTATATCCAGCCGTAATCATGCTGGATTTTCAAGTGGAAAAGGTGCTTAGGAATTACTGAAAAAGGGTCATCTCTATTTTTCTATTTGCATCTATATAATTCAGGGCTTTCTCTTGTAGGGGGGCCCAATGTGCATACTGAAGCCTGATTTCAATTTTCCCATTGAATGGCTTTTCTGTACAGAAATCTCATGAAGGCACACTGATCCTTTAAACTTCAGTGTTGATGCTGAAATTATGCTGTGTGTCAGAATTACATCAAACAACTGCACTTATTTCCACCAGAAAATTTTGATTATTTCACTCTCATTTACATTACATTTTTTCCCCACTGTAATGCTGACTTGGAAATTCCCTTAGGTCTGGACACCTCCGAGTAGACTTTTTCAGTAGAAAGAAAGCTTTCATTATATTTCATAATTTTTTTCCCCTTGATTTGAATGTTATAATTGGATTGGAGAGATATTTGTTGCGAACTTCATGTTTTGCCAGGCTCCACGAGCAGCATCTTTTAATTTCTCTCTTTTCAGTGAACCTTTTGACTTGATAAAAGTGGCTCTAAGGTATTTTTACAAAAGAGGCCAACAGAGCCAGCTCATTTTAAACCCCTCTCTTTAAAGTATCTCATTTCCTTATTATTTCCTAATAGAGGCACTATCCTGCAATGTCATAAAGAATGCCGCAGTTGACTTCAGTGGGATCAGGATCACTCCCTACTGTAATTAGTTCTATATTTCAAAATATTAGAGGTCATTTTCTTCTTTCTTTTTTTTTTTTTTTATCTGAGAAAAGAAAACATTTGGAAAAAAAAAAAGGCTTTCAAGTGTGACTGTGAGTAGAATACTAAAAATAAGTTGCAGGCATTCCACTTGCTACAATTTATGTTTCTAATGAAATTTTCCCCTTCTCATTTACTGCAAATTTTTAATGTAAGCTTTTACAGCCATTGACTCAGTATCTTTAATCTTCCACCAATATTAGATAGAAATGGAACTAACTAGGGAACATCTATCTGGTTATAAAGCACAGTGTCTATAAAGTTGTTCAGTTCATCCAAAACTGCCTTTTTTTTTTTTTTTCCCCAGAGGGTTGGATAGGATCAAATTATATTTTGAAATACTGTTAATACTATTCAGAGATTAATACACTTGTAATTAATAGTAAGTTTAAAATATTATGACGCCTCTGGAGAAATCAAAGGATCCAGTGCCAATCACCCTGACTAGCAGCACCGGGCAAGATCCCACAGTGCCAGGTTCTGATGCTTTTAATTGAGTTCAGTAGCAAAACCTACTCCCTGAGACCAGTAGGCAAAATTCAGCCCCAGCCCAAACCAGGGAGGGAGCACATAATTTCCAGCTACTCATTTAGACGGGATCTGTCGGGGTTTGCATGAGCAAAGGCCTGGGAGCCAGTCTCACAGGGAGAACACAGCCGAGCACCCACACCCCGGGTCACGGCCTCTCCGTCCTTCCCTTTGCCGCGGGCTCGCCGCAGGCTCCGCCGGCACCGCAGTCGCTGTTTTGCAAAGAGGGCTGTGCTGGTTCACCAGGAGCTGTTGGGCTCCATCCTCTGCCCCAGGCTCCTCTCCCCAGCCCCAAAACCACCCCGGAGCAGACACCCTTTGTCCACACGGTCTATTTATAAAACCCCATTTCCAAAAAACATGTTTCGGCTGGCGTAGGTCAACTCCACAGCACCAATTATGGCAGCCAAGCTGCACAGCAGGAAGGTGCAGCACCCCAAAGAAATGGTCCAGGGCCAGTAACAACTTGACCTCGAGCAGCTCTAGCAGAGCAGCACGTCTGACCGTGCCTTTTGAGCAGGGGAAAAACGTGCTTTTCCCTCATGACGATCGTGTCAATGCTAAAAATATAAAGCACTTCAACCCTGCGAAGAACTCAACTGTACCCCATGGACAGCCCCTTTAAAATCCATGGATCTCTAAGTAAGAATGAAATCCCGCACCCGCTGAAGTGAATGGAAAAACTGTCCTGCCCTGCGGGGTGCCAGGAGTTGCTTCCCAGGGCAGGAAAGTTAAGGACATGTGCAAGACTCTGGCAGGACAAGAGACCTATTTTTGGACGCTGCCTATTCTAAGTATTTCTCCCAATCCCGTTAACACCATCCCAGAACACATGGGAATCATTCATGCATTTACTAATCATGAAATGAGAAATGAAGATTGCCCAAATTCCCTGATGAAGAACAGGAGCAAAGTGGGGTCTGTCTGTTTGGGGGCTGCTCCCGCACACAGAGCCTGGCTGGGACATGGGTACACCACACAGCCCAGAGCAGCAGGGCATGGGGATGCAGACCCTGAGACAACTCCTCTGCCTGTTCCATGCCCATTTATTTACCCTTCCCACATGCTCTGCACAGCAAGTAACAGATGAGCCCCCAGCAAACACTCGCCTGAGTCTCTGCAGCTGCCATGCATGGACAGGCATTCCCACATCCTCGTGGGAAAGCAGTGTGCATCCCTGCAGCCCATTGCTGCTGAGACCTGACTTGTGCACTTCCCACCCTGCTTACTTCTCATCATGCACAATTTCATGGCTGGGATGCAGAAGGACCTGCCAGGAAAAGATTGATTAGTTCACACACTCACAAGGTTTTATCCAGCAGCATATGCCAGCCTCCGGACAAAAAGCTCTCTGCTGTTTCCTACAATGGATTAAAGTGTTCCCTCTGCACTGGCCAGTGTGGTCTAGAGCAGTGGGGAGGTGAGCAGCCTGCGTGCCCATGGACATGACTTGGCACACACAAAGCACCCCAGACATGCACAGCCATCCTCTTCACCTGGTCTGGGCACAGGGGCAATTTAGGAGCTATGTGCACGTGTATCTTTTCTCCTCCATCTCATCTCTATCTGGCACAGGGAAGGAGTGTGATCTTCTGACAGTGTGAGAAAAAGTCTCTATTTATTCTGTCTGGAAGGGCGTTGTGTGCACTGAAAGCGTCTCAGCTCACGTGTGTGCTCAGAGAAGACATCACTTGGGGTGCTGACAGATGAGCCCTGGTGTGCCCCCCAACCACAGGGGGGTTACCCACAGAGCACAGCCAGCAGAAGGAGGCATGTCTTCAAATCCACTGTGCCCATGTCCAGCACCCTAATACTGCCCCTGAGCAGCTGGTGCCGAATTTTGGCGGGCTGGAAGTGTGGGCACAAGCTCCCTTCTGCTGACTCGGCTGAGCCCGTGGCCCCTCAGGGCCGGCAGCAGCGGGGGCACTTCTGTCAGCACTCTGAGGAAACAAGTTAATTGACATATGCTAACACACTGCTAAACATAACACAGTCATGTTTAAAAATATACTAGCTAGTTGGATCAAATGCATTTTTAAATATGCATGCTTTTTCTTTTTTTTTTCTTTTTTTTTTTTCCCCAAAAAGGAAGAGGTTTTGGTTAACATGCGCTAGTAAAAACGTTTTTGAACATGGCTGAGATGCAGGAGATGTGAGAGCTAGAGCAAGTATCCTGTGGCCGAGTGTAGTCTGCAGGGAAAGTTGACTTAAAAAACAGGTTTTCCCTGATAATGTTAATTTGTTTACATCGTCCAGTTCACAGGATTTCAACAGGAACATGCAGCAAAATGTTTATGCACAGCATAATACCCATGTAATCCATCCGCAGCGTTTGCAAATTCGGCCCTGAGGCACCACCGCAATAAACACCATCATCGTGTAATACGATAATAACAACTCCCCAAAAGCATTACAACTCTTCCTGTCAATACAGGTATCTCTTTAATGACATGTTAAAACTGAAAGCAGAATTAAAACCAAGATGTAGTTTTGTGTCTTTAGCTATTGCTATAACATACATCCAGGCAGAGGACTACTCCCTCTGAAAGGAGGCCAGTTTCTGACTCTGTCCACTTTGGTTTTCTTTCTATGAATTTCTACTGCTGGAAAACATGCAAACCTCTCCTCTTTGCATGCTCTTCAGTTGCTGGCTGGTCCTCCAGCACTCTTCAGCCCAAGGATTCTACTAAGTAAAACCTGCAATAGCTTTTAACTTGTACTTTGAAACCGGGATCCTCAGCCATACGATCGTTTCCGGTGAAGCTCTTCACACCATCACAGGCCAGCGAGTGTGATTCTGGCTGGTGGATGAAATAGCAAGTGCAAGAGAACACGAAAAAGACAAAAGGCTTTCTTTCCATGCAAATGTACTGTGGGACAGCAAATGGAAAATGGAATAGCAAAATCTAGGTCAGTGAAAAGCTTATGGTATGAAGAGACAATAAGCAGAATTGCCTCTAAATATAACAAATACTTACTCAGGTTTTTACCGAAAGCACTGAGGGTTCTTTAAACAATATTGCTGGGGCCTGATTTTTAAATCTGAATACTCAAATACCATGGTGCAAAATGAAGTCAAGATTCAAAAATTAAACCATACATCAAACTCCTGGCAATGAATGTACACGAGGGTACCCTGTGATAGTCCATCATCTGTGCCCGAGTCAGTGCAACTGCAGAGCTGCACAAGAGGGTTTCAGTCAGGCCTTGGGGATGAGGTGAAGAGCTGAGACCCATCTCTGCGCTGGAATCACAGGGACTAAAGAGAATTTGCACCAGTACTGCTGAGATTTCTATTAGAGTAAGTGACGGTGTTTTAGGGTTTACATTGCATTCTCTGTGCAGGGTTTAAAGCACGGGAGAAATTAGGACAAAGATAACTATGGAGATGAAAGGAACCTGAGGGGCACTTAAAAGCAAACCTGTCACTACAGAGATGCCTGGGCCAGGGGTACCCCACCTCCAAGCACTGCCACATGCAACGGCAACCTCTGAGCTCAGGAATGTCTGTCCTGGGGCTTGACTCCAGGCTGATGGGCATATCATCACAGAGCTGGGGCCAAGATGACCCTGGTCATCTGAGCTGGTTGGACTCAATGATCTTAGAGGACTTTTCCAACCTAAATGATTCAGTTATTCTGTGTGCTGCAACCCAATGCCATGCCCTCGTACGCCCATGAGATGAGGAAGGCAAAAGAAGGCTGAGGCTGGAGCTTAGAGCAGGTTGAACTTGTTCTCTCAGCAATAACTGTTATCAGAAAGAGAAAGGAGGAAAACGAAAAGAAAGAGCCCAGGCTGAACACTTATTCCAGGTTCCTGCCCTTTCCACACTGTGCATAAGAGGAGATCAGAGGGCTGCCCCAACCACCTCTGCCCTGGGGCAAATGCTCCTGGTGAGAGGATCTGGTGAAAATCTGTGAGGTCCTCCGACCCTGCTATTCCCCAGAGGAGATGATATTATCAGATTTTTAAAAAGAGCAAGCAAGAGAAAAGCCTGCTAGCTTATGAACTTCCTTAATCTGAAGCTCCACAAATTCTTTCCATGGTTTTGGTACAGCACCTTATGTGCAGGGTGGAAGGGGAAGCTATTGAGTGTTGAATTACAGAGGGGAAAAACATCTCAAATTCCTTACTATTTATACTCACAACTTTCCCAAATCATTATACACAAATCCCCTAGCCTCAGCTGAACTGCTCATGGGTTACAGGGCCAAGAAAGAGGCGGAGCCTTTATAGCTGACACTAAGCCTTTGAGAGACTTGAAGTTCCTAAAAAATGAAAGCAATGAAAATCACCGTGCCAGGCAGAGAAGATTCAACCTCTACAGCGTCCCACAAGAACAGAATTAACATACAAGACAGTAGGAGGTTGCTTTCATAACAGGGAGCATAGGTTGCTTATTTGTGAGAAGTTTTCTGGGACTACCTTCATTGTCAAGCTGAGGCTGACACGGGGTGCAGAGAGACAAAAATTTGACAAAAGCATTGAGCGACTGGGGGTATTTGAGAAAAAATCTATTCTGGTAGTCCAGACACTAGGCTGGGACTTGTTAAGTTGTGAACTTGTTAAATTCCTGCTCCACCAACGGCTTCCTGCATAACAAGAAACCAGAGCCTATTTCTGCTGGTACAAATTCTCCTTGACTTTCAGAGACACGGCGGCCTTCGTGTGTCAGCTCCTCACCCATAAAGCTGTTTGATGACTGCTTCCCCTCCTGCACATGAGCTCCACCGAGCACCCTTGGGATTCATCAACACCTCTGGACAGAGAGGGGCTCTAAGCTCAGGGGACAGGTCCGGGTGCAAACTCTGAGAGATGCATCTTTGCACGGTGCTTCTGCACCTCTTCACACAAGCCTGCATTTGGGATGGCTTAAAACCTTACATAACTCTTTTTTTTAAGTCCTTTTACCTCTGTTACAAGTAGTGATGTGGATGGTTTTCAAATTTTGGTTTCCTTGTGATTATTTATGGTGTTTCCTTGTTTTGCCTATGTTTCATTCATTGTTTTTAGCCAAAACAGCAAGTTAAATTAGGAACACCCATTTTTACTTCTCTTTCTGGACTTTTTTCACTTCATGGCTTTCAAGTTTTAGCAAATTGCTCTTATTTTTGGATTTTCAACACTGAACAGGGCAATAGAGACATTAAAGTAAGAAATATGCTAATTGGACTATATAATAAATGTAAAAGTTATGAGAACTCTCTAATCACATGAGATTCAGAGGCTCCCATCTCTACCCTAATTAAAAATCTCAGTCCTATATGATTCAGCATGAGGCTCACCAATACTGCTCACAAGTACTACGTGCAAGAATGAAGCACCCCATGGGCTCCTCCAGAGAGACAAATGGCATCTTACATGAGAAAATTTAAGGTTTTATAAGCAGCAGTCAGGAAACTCCACCAGAAGAAACAATTGTGTGGACCTCAGGACTGTATCTGGGTCCCAAGGAGGACACACAGGATCCTTGAGAGGATTGAATGGAAACACCCCATGGGGTGATCCAAAGGGGTGGTTTCTGTCTTCATATCTTTCTGGGGCAATTGCTGGAGGGTGATACCCAAACTCTTCACAGACTATCCACTACACCAAAAAGTCTCCAAACTAAAGGAGCATTGATGGCCAGAGAGATGGCTGCTCTCCCACTTTCTCCATGCAGGATGAATGGATCCAAGCTCACAGCTTCACTGCCATGCACAAGGTACTGGTGGAGCCAGTGGGGTTCAATGAAATGTGCAGCCACTCTACTCTGGTATGTTTATCCACACCCAAATGCTTTTTAAATATGGACTGTTGAGTTACCCAAAAAGCACCTTAGCCAACTCTCAGATTTCCAACCAACAGCCCTTAAAAATAGAGTTTCACCCCAGTTAAACCAGTAAATATAACATTACTGGAGGTCTGGAGCCTTTTGTGCTGCGCTTCGACCTACAGCAGTATTTCCCTGCTAGAAAAAAGCAGGCTGGAGTTGGTGACATAACACCAAATATACAGATGGGACCACACTATAATTAGCAAGGGAATGTCATTCCTGCCATCTTTGCTTCATTTGTAACTGTGCCTGTAAGCTCTGGGGAATGGTGTGCATTTCACACAGTCTGCACAAGAACGAGGATTGCCAACTGTCCCAGTTCTGGTGGGATACCCTTGGTCCTCTGACCCGAGGCTTGCAGAGGTGCCAACAGTGCTGCAGGAGAGCGACGCCCCTCGTGACACCCCTGCCAGGACCCCTGGCCCCAGGGCAGAGGGGAGGGATTTCTCTGCATGGCAGCAACACCACAGCTCCCTCTAAAACACCACGTGCTCCCACCCAGAGGGCCACTGCCCATTACTTCTTGACAGGCTCCTTCACAGAGACCCAAAACTATCCTTTTGCCCATCACCAAGCCAAATGCACAATCTGGACCTGACAACAGAGGCTGGTAACTCTGTTCCCCTCCACACTCAGCCTGCTCCCTGGAAGGAGAGGATTTATCCAGTGCAAATATGAGGGTTTTCACTGGAGCTGTGCTTTTCAGCATCTAACCACTATTTTTAAACCTCTCTATGGCTTCAGGTAAAACCCCAAATCAATGTTTAAGGTTTTACTGCTTATTTTAAACATTCTCAATAACGTAAGCCCAGTTGTGTTTTAAACACTTTCTCATCCTCTGCAGGTACTTAGATGAAAAACTTACTGTTGGTTCTGCTCTGTCTATGGAGTCAAGTGGATTTTTTGGGGTTTTCACCAGGCTGCACGAACTGGTGAAACCAGCCAAGGGAGCAAACAAACCCATAATGTAATATATTCCTTGTCCTACGCACACAATTCAAACCAACTTCCTCGAGGAGGCGAATTCATCCTACTGAGTCCAAAGGGACCTTGCCTCTGAAAGTCTCAAAGCACATTAGGAACATTAAGTCGTACAGATTTTTAACCTTAGGGATTTTAAACAGAACAGACCCCTGTGATCATCTCATCAGTGCCTTCTTCATGACACACAAATAATTTCCCTGTGCATTTCTTGCACAAACCCTGAATTATGAGATAAAATAGAGCATATTTTTCCGGTAAAGACTTCAGACTTGGTGGAAAACTTCAAATGATGCTGAAAGCACCACATAAGATTCTCTGATTTTTCATTTTATTTTGCCACTGAAAATCCACCACCTCCAGCCCCATATTAGCTGTTGAGATGAGTAAACTGAGGCATGGAGGAGTGAGGATTTCCCCAAGCTTGCAGTGCATCTTCCCACTGCTATTTTCAGCTCAGCTAGGCTCAGGGTGCAGCTGAAAGGGCTGCTTGGTGTACACGGCCTGTTCCTGCTATCACCTTCCCACCTGCCCCAGCCCACATCCCTGCTCCCCTGAGCAGCCCCACGAAAGGGGGAGACCCCCCCCACTGCTCCCAGCACCCCCAGGGCTCTGCTCCCCAGCACCAACGAGCTCAGAGCCCCTGGCACCTGACTGGGCTGCAGCAGAGGAATAAGGCAGTTCACTGCTGTGAGCCTGAGCCACCGTCCAGGAGCCTGGAGACCTGGGGTCTGCTCGCAGCTTCGCCGCTGAATTTTTGCAGATCTGCAGGGAAATCACTTATTTCCCTGGGATTTCCCCATAAATTTGACAGAGTGCCTTGAGATTCCCCAAGGAAAGGCACTGTTCAAGTACAAAGCTTAATTATGATTGTTATAATATAGTCATGCCACTAATTCCCACTAAGAACTGCAAATCGCTCCCATTCCACTCCTCCATCCCCCATGCTTGTCAGTGCTGGTGGACAATTAATTCCCCAGAAAGAATATATTAAACACATGTGAAATATTTTCTATTCGCAGGACAGCTCTGAGCAGATTGCAGTTCCTCTCAAACATATTTGTGATTTGAATGCGTCAAGTGATGTTATTTCCATACTTTTTTTTTTTAACAGCTTGACAGAATTTATTCAAAATTCAAATTGTGATTGGCCAAATAAATCTTGCAATATCCTTCCTATGCCTGTGATCAACCAAATTCTTCTGCCATGTACAAATTTAAAATCCATTCTCTATTAAGCTTGCATAGTTGTCTTTAGAAATCATATTGAATGAGCTACTGTTTGGTTTTTTTCCCAGTTAAATTTAGTCTTTTTGAAATCCACAGGAAGCAATCTCAGGAGGAGTGTAGAAGGCTGAGGTGAGTTCATTGAAAACCTCAAATGAATTAAAATACATTGAAAATACCTTGCATTTTTTGCCCTGCAATAAACACCAGGGCTGTCACAAGAAATGCATCAGCCTCTCTCAGCCAAGCTGAGCCGCAACAACTGTGACTTTCCATAAGCCAAGGGGTTAATGAAACCCCTGCCCTAAGGGTTAAAGGATAAATTCAGCTCTATGGCCACTGCTCAGGGAACATTTGAAGGTCAGTTCAATATCCCACCTACAAAAATCAACCCCTCTGCTGTCAGCCCTGCAACCAGAACAAGGAGCTCCGAGATCTATTTGTGTTATATTAGGCCTGAAAAAAATTACGAGTTGTGATGAAATTAAAGACATCCAAATTTTTAGCCATTCTCTGCTGATAAAGGCTCTATTATTACCATTTACAAAGGGGAAACACAGCCAATTATAAGCTACTTCTGGCACATGCCAGGCCTCAAGTAGAAGATAAGCCAACACAGCAGAGCTTGCAGCTGGAAGCCCAGAAACCTGAAAATGAGCTGACTCATGGAAATATCCTCATATAAAATATTGGATGGTTATTTTTCTCTGCCTCCTTTCTGTGTGTCTTAGGAATGATATATGAATTGCCTTATTTACTTTGTCCCATAAAACTTACATTTTTTTATTAATGCGCTGCCAGCTCCAAGAGCAGTCGGTGTGGGAGTGGATGGAGGTAGGGAGGCAGGGGGGGAGAACTGATCTTTTGGGGGCACAGCAGGGGAAAAGTCCCCTGCAACACTGCAGGTCCAAAAGCACAGCAGCCAACTTTCAGCTGAGCTTTGTCCTGCTCCCAGAAAGCAAACCAGCTCCTCACTCTGCCCTGATTTCACCAAAACCAGGAGGCTGCCTGCACTGACAGTACACCGGGGAGAATTAGTGCAAAATGAGGCTCCCAGAATTAATGCTTCTACCAGGAAACAATTTGTGAGCAGAAGAGATTTCCTCTGGTTTTGCCCTGTGCTGCCCATCCCAAAGCTCAGCCCCAGCAGCAAACTCGATGCCCAGCTCCTTTGGTCCTCCTGAACTTACCTGCGTGGCACAGACACCAACAGGGAGCTTTTTCTTGCACTTGCCTCAATTTTCATGAGGAATTGTAATGTTGGAGATGTCTTTCCCCTTTCAAGCCCACTTGCAAGGCATTCACACGTTGTTAGGAGAGGACTGGGTCCGGGTGGGTGGGTGGTGGGATGCTATATGCCTCATTTCCTTAGGAAACGAGGTTAAAAAACCCTGCTCTCCCCCTGTTATACTGCACTATTGAATTAAGGATGGTGGATGCTCATTATGAATATAATTAAAAGTAACAGCCTCATCTAACAATCTATTTTTATCCGTTCCTCACCTAGACAAGCAGCAGAAGGAATTAAAATCTGAAGGGAAGAGCCACAGTCAGTGGAGTTTTGCTCTCCACTGGATGGAACTATGTTGAAAAAAGATTTTAGTAAGACAACCTTCCTTAAAAACTGCTTTCCCCAAAGAGACATGTTTTGGATGCCTTTTTTTTTTTTCCTGAGAAACCCATGTCTAACAACTACAAGGGCACAGACTGGGAGGATATTTCCATTTTATGAGGGAAGAAGGCATGAGCTTTGCAGTGTTTCTTGCACCAGCTGCCGGCCTCCGTGGCGGCAAGGGTAGGTAATTAAAAAGGACATCGTGTAACAGATAAATGCAGGATAGTAAGTAGTCATTACTTGATATATAGTATATCATCTATTATTAGAGGCTAATAATTCTCTAACCTATTCATGTTAGTCTTTTGTCCGAGGAGCTATCCGCTTGGCACGCTCTAAATTTCTCAACATAAAATTTACTCGATGTTACAACTCATATCTAATCCCGAATTTCTGTGCATTTCACTGCAGTATATCATGTAGCGAGGTAAAAGCTCAGCACTAAATCCTTTGCAAAAGGGAGAACGAGCCAACAAAACTCCACGTTTTCACTTTCTTGCCAGAAAAAAAATGGTGTAGTGAATATTTTTCTTAGCTGGAATTTTAACATTTATTTCCACCTTTAGAATGTTGCAGTTCTAGAGATGCTCAGCTGTACTTCACACAGCACTCAATAATGCACTTTTTGCCTACCATCTTTATTCTTGTGGAAATAACCTGCATTTTAAATACATTTATACATACATTTAAATTTTTTTTTTAAATGCACTCCAAAGGCAACCAAAGGAAGTGCTATTGTGTTTAATCACAAGGAGCAAAATCCTCAAGTCATGTAAATCATCATTTCACAATCTGCTCTGCAGTATCCTATTTTGGAAAGTGTATCACAGCAAACCAAGCTGAATTTATAAAGGATTCTTTACACGTTCAAAACATTCATGTAACTCAAGAGTGTCAATCTCCATCAGACGTCCTAGATCACTCCAAGAAATAAAAGTAGAATTCTTTTTATTAGGAACTTCATTTCTTTTCCTCTAACTACTGATGCTTACTCTTTTTTTAATTTTATTTTATTTTATTTTATTTTACTTTAGTTTCTTATAGTTTCTTTTACTTTACTTTATTTTACTTTCCTTTCCTTTCCTTTATTTTACTTTATTTTACTTTTATTTTATTTCCAAAGCCAAGTCTAAAAACTAAACCTGTGCTATAAAAAAAAGCCAAGCCATCCAAAGTACCCAATTACAGCGTCTCCAGAAGGTTTAGGAGCCAGAACAGCGCTGATAAAAAAAGCCACATGGGACGAAGCAATAACGCCGCGTCCTCCCGCAGGATCTCTGCTGATGAGCAGCTCTGCAAGGACTCCACTGATAAGGGTTCACAGCTAGAAACTGTAGTAGCTGCACCAAAAATGAAACCAGATCTCTGCTCCTGTCTTCTGCAAATTGTTTTCCAGCGAGGCACTCTTCTGGGAGGCGGGAAACACTTGCCGCAGGTTATCGAAACCCCACACTCTCAGTTGACCTGGCTGTGCCGCCAGCCAAGAGTGGCTCGGAGATGCAGCAGGAGGACAAAGTCTGCAAACCGCCGGGAGAGGCTGGAGCAGACCTTGGGAAAGGAGCAAAGGGGCCCTCCCAGCAGCTTCACATACAAATCATCCCAAAGAGCTGTGGATTTACAGCCGGACCCAACTCCAGATTGAAAGGAGAGTTGAGCAGTGGAGTTAGGAACTGAAACAGAAAAACAGGGGAAATCCTCTCCTAGGCATTACGAAGCATTTGGCATTCAAAATGTGTGATATATTTTTTATGTTGTTTGTCTTGACTACGTAGCCTTCATATAAAAACAATATTTTGTCCACCAAAGGCTACTAAAGCCTATGTTCATTTTTGCAGTACCATGCTGTCTGTTTTTGTCCATCAGCAACTTTGCATCTGTGCTCATTTGAATCCCACTCCCCATAGTTTTCCCTGGAATTGGCACCAGCCGCCCTCTCCTATAGAGGGATTCTGTACACTGAGCTATAGCTGCTATACTCCACCCCAGAGACTGCTGCAGTTCGGCTCTGCAAGGTTTGCTTTCAGGTTTCCTATAAGAGTACAAGCATTTTGGGTCCTTTCCATGTTTTAGAGAGGGAATAAACACCCTTTGTTATGACTTAGAGCAGAAATACAAAGGTTCCCATAACAAGAGGTCCTGAGGCTCTGGCTCTTGGAAAGATGCAGGTTGAGCACAGGAGAGTGACCAGCCTGACCAGACCAGTACTAGTGTGATTACAAAAGGCTGATTTCTGAAAAGGAAAAGTTTGTGCTGATATTACAGCAATAGCAAAGGAGGAAAAAGCCCTCTCAAGTGTCTTAAAAACACTTGACCCATTTCAATGTAAACCGACAACCCCTCTCTTTTTCCCTGAGCTCAGCAGCCTCCACCCCACGTCACTTGTGGTCTCCGAGGACCTCTAGAAACTTTCTCCCTGCCATATTTAGGAGATGGGAAATATTTTCCTACGGCTCAAATCTCTCTTAAACCAACCGAATTTAAAAAAAAAAAAAAATTCAAAAAAAAAAATTACTTCTAACAGATGCACAAGTGCACCTTGGGATGAATGTGTTACGGAGTCCAAGCTATTGCCACCTGCCTCCCAATTACATTTGCTGCATTGTCCCTTGTGGTGTGCACCTGTGACATGTTGGCACGGAGCGGGGACGACTGGAGTGTGCAGGCGTGGGCCGAGCCGCACGGTATTTTGCTTTGCAAAAGCCTCCCAGCAATTAGTGCTGTGCTTTCTTAAAGCATAAGGGACATTCTGCAGCAGCTGACTTTTTTCCCCTCCTTTCGATACGGTGAATTAACACGGGGAACTCGCGATCTTGTAAAAAGTGGCAAAGCCATGAAGCCGTAATTTAAAAAACTCTTCACCTTAGGATACCAAACGTCCAGCTGGCCGGGGACCAATCTAACAAGGGAAAAGGTCATTTATGGGCTCCCTGCTACCTCTCCTCACATATACACCTAGGCAGCCAATTAACTACCTCTAGAAATAATTCCCATCAAATTTCAGTATGATTTTTACAGCTGAAATAATAGAGGAGTCCACAAAGCTGTGACTGTTTGCAGCAAGAATGATGTACAAAGGAAGACTTCCAAGGTTTTAGGCTCATTATATTCGTGCCAGTATAACATACTGGGTTTTTTTTTTTCTTCTTTCCCCTGGTAGTGTTACAGCTCTTTAAGTGGCTGAACAGCATCTGCACCAAGAGGACCACATGATGAGAAGCAGAAGCAAGGAGACATGGTATTATGCATATTGTAAGGGTACGCTGAGCAATGCACTTGCAGTGACGTATATACTGACAGGATTAATTTGACACTGGCAAGTGAAAACTTATTTTGTCATTAAACTATCATAATTATACCATATCCAGAGCCACCGGATGCCCTAGCTGAGAACCCTACATATGCTGTCTTTGCAGCAAGAGGCTGATACGGAATTTTAACATCCATCTATTTTTGATGGGATCGGTACAGGAGAACAGATTGGGACACTGATGGTTCCTAAGTGCCCCACGACTACCTACGGGTAGTCAAGGTGACAGCGGCACTGGAAAATGGCTGAGGGGCATTTGCAGTCTGTTAATGGGGGTCCTGCTTCCCACAGTCTAAAAAGGCACAAAGACTTAAACAGACTCTAAATCCTTTCGTATTGCAGCCTGGCTAAACATTGCTTCTGATTCATATGTTTTTAGCAAAGAGGATATTTCCTCATAAAACAAGGACAGAAGCTACATACACAAAAGAACCCCCTATCTTTAGAAGACAGATAAACCATGAAGGTCCTTTGCATGTGACTAATATTCAGAAAAATCAGTCTTTTGTCTCTGCCCCTGTCGTTTATTTGGATGATTAGATATGCCTAAGAATGGAAAACCAGAAAGATTCCAGGACAGAAGAGCTGCAGCACTGTTAAGTATGTAGTACTACAATATTTATTGCTGCTGAGATAGGAAAAAACAATGGAGTATCCAAAAAAAAATCTTAATGTTTGCAGGATTTAAGTACAGCAGTTTTAGGTTACCTTAAGGTGACAATTTACAAACAGAATCAAAATTGTGTAATAAGTTAAGCAAAAAAATCAGTTTCATTCTTAGTTCATGAACTCCTCTGCCAATGACAAAATATGCTATTAGTGGCCTCAGTATGATTGTGAAAATATCCCTCAGTTACAACTGAACGTGCTGGGTGTTGGGGTTTTTTCCTTCATTGTTGTGTGTTGTTGAGCTAAAAATGACAAAGCCCTGGATTTCATCGTTCTCGCAATCTATTCTTTTCCCCTGACTTCCTGTTTTCATGAAATTTTAATCAGGCATTTAAAATAAATAGCTATGCAGAGTCTCTATGCCTCTTTGAATGCTTGGGATGGATGTTTTGGGTAAAGTGATAGTCCAGAGACCTTGAGAGCATTTAATCCCATTCTAACTTGGCAAGACAACAGAAAATTAAACCACTGATCTCTTCATTTCCAGCAACTCTTGAGAGATTTTGGGGGAGGGATGAAGGCGAGCCCGGTGCGTGGGACAGGACTATAAAATAACAGGTCCATCTCTGTTCCCCTTGCTGTGAATACTGACAGCAATCAGATCAATTTGGAAAGGTCAGCTCTCTAAAAAAGAAGAAAAGATCACTTCTTTAAAAAAAAAAAAACAACGACAACAAGAAAAACAAACCAAAAGAGAGAGGGGTGATGCTGCCTTTGTGCCTTTTAAAGTTCCTTGTGCACCCCACACCCAGGGCGGGCAGGAGCCTGCGTGGTGTTCACCCTGGCCCGGCCTCACCCTGTGGTGGTTGTACAGCACCCATGACACAACACAGTTGGGGGGACAGTACACCAATATGGAAAAAACCAAAAACCAGATTAGAGCAGAAAACCTGAGAAGCAGGGAGGAGGACAGCACCAGCCAGCAGGAATCTCACGGCCTCTTAAGAGTTTGTAGTTGACAGGATAAAAACTCCAGATTTTGGGAAATCATAGGAAAGCTACTTGAGTTTCAGGGTCAGTGGTTCAGTTATTAATGAAGGTGACATGATTTGATATGAGAGTCAATGACCTCAGATCACAGCTAAGCCTGATCCTTGAGCCTTACTCTAATTCAAACTTCTGTGGGATTTTTATTATCAGACATATTAAGAGGTAAGTGCTCCATGGTACAGACAATAAAACAACAATGTACAAGTCGGCCAAAAAATTATTACTGAGTTAAACCTCTCATCAGGGACTAGTCATATTCTCCTGGTCATGGTTTCCTGGAGAACTGTGTTTAAATTGGAGAGATTTAAACACAGTCACTTCTACAGTTGCCTGTGTGTTTTGGAAACATTTCACTTCTGCTGGCATGGGGGTCAAGGTTTTCACTTGAACCAGGAGGAAGATCGAATTGTTTACTCTGTAGTTGTACACACTGCCCACTTCTAATGAGGAAGAAAGAGCTCACGATCAGCTGCCACCTCCGGAAAAAAGAAGTGAGAGCAGCTAAATCATGGAGCGAACTTACAAGAGCAGCTTATAAAAATGAGGGAGATGCAGCCGCTTTCGAGATGTGAATGAAAGTAAGAGGATTATGGAGTCCTCTTGAGGGGAGACACACTTGGCAGGGCTCACGAGATGGCACAAACAATATCTTCTGTTGAGAACAATACGAAAGAATAGCGACGAGAAGTTCCGGGATTTCACGCCTAATGAGCACTTTCCAATTTTGGGGGTCCCTTTTCCCTGAGTTCTGCTTGACTCTTGTATCACCCCTACCTGCTCCACTCACGGCCCCAGCAGCAGCAGTTTTTTTCCACCTCTTGCCGTGCAAACCTTTCGAACCTGCTGGTGGGTGCAGGGAGCATCATTTGCTCTGCGCGCCACCGCGAACCAGCGCGGAAACCTCCGCGATGGCCAGCTCGCCAGCCTCGCCTTGGCACGGCCCCCGACTTTCACGTAGCAAAAAATAGCAAGATGGAAATGAAATATGAAATATTTTCATAGCAAAAAAAAAAAAAAATATTCCAAGCAAAGCAAAAAAAAAACCGGAGCGACTCTTGGCTCCTTGTCCTTTAACATACATATTCAATGTGCAGGAAGCTGGGAAGAGCTATTCATGGGGTTTGGCTTGTTTTTGTTGGTTTAGGTTTGGGGGGAGGGGGAGCATTTTCAATGCACACTGCATCCTCCACAAATTTTAATAAGTGCTTTAAACCACAGTGAATCCTTTCCCTTTCTTTTTTTTTTTTTTTTTATTTTTTTTTTTATTTTTTTTTTGAAACAACGTTTTATTTCTGTAAGGACATTTCACTTTAAAAGGAAGAAAGGGCTGCACCATAAGGGCTGTGCAGTGCAAAGCTTTTTCTAGTCATTTCCAACAATATATTTTGGAACTGTTCCCAGCAAACAGGCCAGATTAGCTGCCTTTGGTTCACATTTTACATTGTTCGTGAGATAGGGGAGCTCTGAAAAGCAGACTCTGTCCATACTGTTTGGTTGCAATAAAGCTAATTCTATTCAGTCCTATAGCAGTATGATAGCACTTGTGTAGGATTTCCCTTCGCTTGCATATTTATAGGGTCTTGTAGAGCTCTGCTGTAGCTCAGTGCCAGCATGAAGAAATCAAGCTGTCAGTAGTTTCTATTTTTGTCCCTACCTATAGTTTCAGTAATGACAAGTGAGTGAGGCAACATATGCATTTCCCATCTACAGGAAAAAATTACTGTCTTCCTTCAGTGTCTTACATCTGTGCTACAACCTATTTTCCTAGGGCTTCAGATTATGTTAGCTGATAGTTAACATGTATAAGCACTGGTCAGGTGCAGTTGATTCCAGGCACTGCATTAGTTGAACCACAGGAGGAAAACTTCCAACGATTCAAAGTTCTTGGTGCTTTTCCCTTCTGCCCTTAAAACTAGGAGGAAAAAAAACCTCCCTGGGAAATAGCTGTTCTTGTATGGCATCCCAGCTCCTATCATGCTTTGATCAGCACACACGTTCAAGCAAATGAGGATTCTCCTCCTAAGATTAAGGGAGCTGCTGATTATATTTAATGTCCTCTTCTTGACCCCAGATGGTTAACTCGTTGTTGCAGCTTCTGGGGGAGTTGTTTCAATGGGAGCAGATAATATCAGAGCCGAGCTATGGTCAGCAGTGCAATGCCATACTGCTTTGTCAGAGCAAAGGGAAGGGATCTGGGGACCAGGCTTCGATCCTAACAGAGAGACAATGTCTCCCAAAAGCTGCTTAATTATTGAGGCAACGCCTGCATCATTCACAACCTTCTCTCTTCATCTTGTAAATACTAATTCTGCATTTACTAACTCTTCAACCCCACCAGGGAATGGTCACCCCATGAGTGTCACCAAAACCAGGCCAAAATTTGGGAAATGCTGCTCGTGAGCCCCAGCATCTGGAAGTCCGATTCTGAAGGAGTGCCAGGGGTGGCAGACACCCACCCTTACTCACAACTGCTTTGGCTTGACAGCATCAAGGCATTTACAGCCTCCGACACGACTGCATCAGATCTTCAATGACAGCTAATAAAACGGAACTACACCCCACTGCTTTGAAAAGCTGCAGCTCAAAACTCCTTCAGAGATTATACTTATTTAAATAAGAGAAAGACACTGGGCTTTAACAAAAGCTCATAAGGAAAATAGCTTGACAAGTTTGATAACAAGTAACACGCTCTTTTTCTTATTCTTTCCTCTCCTTCCCAGCTCCATCCTCTCCTTGCCTTCCCCACAGCCTAGAAAAGCAGATATTTATCCTGCACTTAGTGCTTGAAGGGGGATGTGCTCACCACAAAGTTCTACCTTTATCCTTGCTGCTCCTCCACCTGAAGTGACATTTTTTTGTAGCCTTCTGGGGCTCCAACACAGCACAAGGAACGGGCAGAATTAAGATAGGAGGGGAGGGAGACAGGGGACAAAGTAAGAACTGTTGGGCTAGGTTGTAAATAAAAAGCAGACAAAATATGTTAAAAAATACAAGGCAATGCTATAAATCCCTCTCTCAGGTGTGAGCAAGCTACTGTGTTACAGAGCTGGAGGGGCTGTGAGACTTCCCGTTACTTTATAGTCCATGACGATCACCCTCTTACAGTGCCACAGCATAACAAGCAAATGTCCCGACTCCCAGGAAGCCGCTCGTAAAAAGAGGCACTACAGCCTCTGACAGTCCTTCGAACAAGAGAAGCAAAAAGAATTCTTTTTCCTTTCTCCCCCCATGCACTTGTACTTATTTTGCTAATTTTATTTTAATTGTGTGCTGGAGCAGAGGGTGTTGTAAGCTGGGGAGGAGAGGGAGGGGAGGAGAAGGAGGGAGCCTGAAGCCAGGGAGCCTCCTTGCTTGTTAATACACAGGCAAAATGATATGCACATATACAGCTCCGAAAGCCACCACGGGGAGGGAAGGAACACAAAGGAGCCATTTATTGCCTGAAAACTGTCTCTGAACAAACCCATTGTGTTAAAGTAATACAAATTCACAACACCTTCCTGCCTCTTTTTCCATCTGGATCTGGGCTAGTTTGGGTAAAGGACCCTGTCACCCGGCACAAGCCCTGGAGCCTCGGACCCCGGCGGAGCTGTGATTGCTCAGCGTCCTTGGAAGGTCCCCTCCCAGGGCCAAATGCCATGCTGATAACACAGAGGTGAGAGAGAGGGAGGAAGAGAAGGAGAGAGGGAATCATTTGGCCAGTAGACTCTTAAAAATCCATCAACTCATTTCTGGTCAGGCTGCAGGTTTATCGAGAGAGGCAATTTAAATCCAAGAACCAGAAGGAGGTATCTTTTGATGTAACATTTTGTTCTTTTTCTGAATACAAAGTTATTCCAGGCAATGCAGTTGGCCTGAAATAGTTATCAGTTACAAAACCAGGACTGCTCCTATCTCCCCTCCTTGTGCAATGCAAAGAAGATCCTCCCGCTGAGCTCCAAAGTAGGGGAAAAGCTATTAATTAAAAATAATTCTCCACGTTAAGTCTTGCTGCCTAAAGCTCAGCTAATATTAAGGAAATTCCAGCCGTTCACTCCCTGCTGCTGGAGGCTTTTCTTTCTCTATTTTGTTTTGCTAAGCTCTTTGAGAAGAAGGGAATATGGATATCGCCTCAACGTCTCCAGCCCCTTCCCTCTCCTCCCTGAAATTCAGGCTCCGCTCTTTCCCTCTTTGGGAAGGACCCAACCCATCAGACTGGATCATCCCAGAGGGTAGACAAGGTTTATTTGCTTTCCAACTTCTTTTTGACCTGAGGTGAGGAGAGGGATGTCCCCTGACCTTCGTTCCACCCAAGTGATCAGCACCAGCCAGAAGAGTGAGCTTTCCCGGCTCAGAGCAGGGCTGCCCCCCACCCCCCTCCAGCCCCACACTCCCGTCGAGCATCACAGCTCTGCTTCTTGAAATACCTGCCCTAAATTTTCAAGCCTCATGCACACTCTCCTCAGCCAGTGTCTCTTCCCGAGGAACAGCTCATGTTGTGCAAATCCACACCTGCTTCTCTGGCTGCTTCCAGAGTCCCACGGGTCCTCTGCCCCGACCTCTGGGACACAGGACCTGCGTGATAACAGCTAATATGGGAAAAGTATTTCTCAGTTCTGCTTTTTGATGACAATGTATTTCCTCACAGAGATGTTAAACATCACGGAAAACTTCCAAAACCACCTAAAAAAACCCTTTCACATTTTATCAGGTATTGCCGTAATGTTTGGGAATTGCAGAAAGAGTACAAAAATGGAAACCTGAAGAAAACAAGAAACTAATCAAACTTCAAAAACATTCTTTTCTGAGCCAGAGAATGGCTGAAATTCCGTGTTTCCCTATGCCTAAATAACACAGAGCTGCAGCAAATAGGCTGATTTCAACAGTGACAATACTACTGCAAAATTCCTGCCATGATGGTATCTCAAAGAACATTTTGCACTCCTATTTTCTTACCAGTTCCATACAGTTAAAAACATTCACTCCATTTTCATGATCTTTTTCTGAATTCATGTTTCATGCAGGAATCTTTTAGAGAATGGACCCCCAAAAGCTTGTTTCATCAAATTCTAACTTTTACCATTTCAAACCCCATCATGCTGAAACTTCATATTCAAGCTGTCAGAACAAAAGCCTCATTTCTTCCGTGCACATATTTTGAAGCCATTACTTTCATTTTTCAAGCACAACAGCAAAAAAAAAAAAAAAAAAAGGAATACCTTCAGTATTTTTTATGATTCAAAATTTCTTTTGAAGTTCTTTAAGCCTAAAAAAGGTTTAGTTAAAACAATTTCTGTGTTTTCAAGCAGTAAGATTTTAGTGCACATTTTTAAGTGTGCTTTTCTAAGTATTCTTTTCTACTGAGATAAAGGTTAAGACAAGAGAGTGACAAAGACAGTATGTGATGGGGAAAAGTATTTCGTACACCACTGCAAATTTACATATAGCTGTCAAATGTGTTATGCCAAAAAGGATTCCACCAGGACAGACAAATAACCTCTTCATTCTTGAGCTTAAGTCTTACAAAGATGTGAATTTAGATCTTGATTCATTAAAGTGATAAGTCTATACTTACATAAAACTGTCTTATTCAAATCATAGAAGCTGGGGACCAAATTAATTGTTTAATTACATGGCAATTTTGGTCCAAAAAACCAGCAAAGCTAGCACTAGAAAGGACAAATAATCCATCATATCCATACTTTCTTTCAAAATCATGACTGTACCACAGTGCCAACACAGATCCAGTAAACCCAGATTAATGTATTCCCATGGGAATTGAGGTAGGACTCCAAGCAAAGATTACCTGGAGTTGGTTATGAATCTCTATTCACCCCTGATGTAGGATTCATACCAAACAGGCACCTCAGAGAAGGAAAGTGGTGCTCTAAACTATGTCCTAACCAAAACCTGACTTGTTTCCACTGATATTCAGCAGTGGAGATGATGTAGCCTGAGGTGCTGATCCCTCATGGTGCCTCTGTTACTGCCCCTTTCACACAGAAAATTAACCTCTGTATTATTGCTACTATGTTAATGCATTATAAATACTGCTTAAAATCACCAATAGCATTTGAACATATCTTTCAGCCAGTCATGTAAATTTTACTCTTGATTTTCTAAGTTCTCATCCTTCCCTTAAAACTGACTGTTTACCCAGCCTGAATTCACACACATTCACATTGAGTGTCTCAGTGAGTAATTCAGGTTGTTCCACGGGCTACGTGAATTCATCAGCACAACGTTAACGTGAGCTATTTAGGGCCAAAAACCACAGGATGTTCTACTCGAACTGCACAAGCAGCATCTTTCCCAAAATCCCAGCTGAAAGATGCAGTGCTCTCTGTGAGCACGGGAGTAACTAGTCATACAGCTTCTTTCTCACTTGTCTTCCACGGGAATTTCATCCCAAATGCCCACAAGAGAAATTACTGAATACAATACTACTGCCTACATCACTTTATTTATACTGCAATAAATACAAATCAAACACCACTTTTGACGTAAAAGCTACCAATTGAGAATTTCACTTCCATGTGAGGCTGCTTCCATTTCCTACAGTGATATTAATTTCTAATTTTTCCTCCTGTCTCTGCAATTACTTTTTAAGCTTCTCTATTTCACATCATCAATCCCACTCATAAGACTGCAAGTCACCTAGATGCCATCTGCTGAAAAACAGAGTGATGGAAAGTCTGAATAATACACTGAGTCAGGGTTATAGATGCTACATTTTGACACACTCAGAGGCATAAAGTTGGGGGGAACAGATTAATAATTACTGTACCTGAAACTAAATCAGTTGTTCATTATAGACCTGACCACAGGCTGAAGCTGGTTCTAAAAATACCCTGGCTTGGTCTGAACTAATACAAACACCCCAGGTATGCAAATATTCCACACTCCAACGGCAAGATGCTTTTTCTGATAGTTCTTGCTTTAGCATGTCAATCTGAAACCTTGATTGCTTTTCTCACACTTCTTTGGATGAAAGGACATAAACAGCTATGAAAACCAGTTCTTTAATATGCTGCTCTTCAATTCAATTCAAACATACACTTATTGCAAAAAGAACAACATGAGCTGAGAAAAAAAAACCCAGAATGGAGAGCACCATAATGTAATAGCAAATGCAAAGCAATTTTCATTCCTGGATCCTGGAGGATGCATGTACAGAGCAATTTTTCTACTATACAGTGAAAAAGGGATGAGGGGGAGGAGCACATGGGGACAGCTTATGAAGGACTGCTTCTTAACTCAAATACTACATTTTTGCAAGCTTTTAAAAACCACTGCTAATAATTTATATTTGGTGTGATGGAGAGTGTACACATAATATTGCAGAGGACAAAAAAGTCCTAAATCTTTCTGGCTTGGATTCTTTGACCTCAACAAGTTTAGTCTGAAAACATTTGTTACATGATGAAAAGCTTTGTGAGAATGCTAATAACATTCTTAAAGGGTTAATGATGCCTAACTGATTGGCACTAAAAACTAGATTTCATTTGGTATAGTGACAGGGAAACTCTGCCACCAGGAGTATACGTTCATGCCCACATTATTATAGGACAATTTAGATCATCTTATTTTAAATTTCATGGCTCTGTAACATAGATGTAAATCAAAGTCAGTGAGGCAAATGATGATTTTTCCATAGTGAGATTTTTATAGTCTTGATCTTGAAAATATGCTTTGGGCCCAAGCTGTCTATCAAAATCCTTTGAATTAGCCAAAGGAGTTTGTGTTGCTGCTAGTGTACAATTAGAATCAGAAAAGAGAAGCAGAAAGCTTTCAGAACAAGGCATGTCCCATCATTTTTAAAATCTGGGCTATACTAACAATTACTGTTTTTAAAAGAGCTGGAAACATAAGCTTTTCAGGTCCAGTAATAAGAGAATATTGAAATGGAGACATTTCAAACTGAAATCCTGGGTACACCAAGGAGACTTCAGTAAATACCATATGCTGTTAGTGTGGCTCAAAGCACTGCAAGGAAATGCACGTGTTTATTTTGTGCATGTACATAGAGGCACGTGTGTGCACACCTGCACATATAATTTGCTGCTGAAGGATTTCAAGTATTTAATTGCATGAGTGTAGCACACACATTCAGTCCCATACAAGCAATTCCCTACTTTATTAAACACATTGTGCACTTGACATATTGGTTGTTTGCTTTTTTAGACCTGATTTATCCATCACTTCCATTTCCAAATTTGACTTATTGGTCAATTCCTTTTTAACATTTGATGTATTGGTCATTTTCTTTTCAAAATTTGATTAAAGCACATTGCAAAAGTCCTTTCAGATCTCTTTCTAAATATTACACATATATCTGGTATGTGCATTTAAAATCTTAATTCCAAAACTTTCTTGATTAATAATTCATCTCTTCCTATCTTGGGATAGTCTTTCTTATATGCCAGTATAATCTGAATTACATGAAACAAGCAATTACAGTGGACATAAAATACAGAAAGTGTAGCTTTACAATAAATTGCTCTCTATGAAGTTTTAAAGAGAGTCTGGAGATTTAATAAAAAGCATTAAGACAAAATAGGAAAAAATTGAGTTTTAGCTTCAACATTTTTATGCTCTAGAGTTTCAAGCTGCAAAGGCAAACAAAAGGGAATTCATGCTGTGCAGCTCCGAGTGCCCTGGGGACACCAGTGAGGGAATCTCAACGTAGAAACTTTGTTTGTCACGAAAAAAGACACAGGGGCAAATCTCTGGGGAAACAAGACAGGCACAGGGTTCCAGGAAGGGTTACCTGGTCGCAGTTCTGCACCCACTCAAGCCAGAACAAGTTGCAAGAGCAGCCTTTGAACAGGATGAGAACCTGACGGAGTGACAGACTCCACCGGTGAAAGCAACGCAAGGAGGGAGCTGAGCCTCGACTTACTGGCCAAGCTGCAGCACAGGTAATTAAATTCTGCCTAGCTAAATTCTCTCTGCACTCTCAACAAGATACAGGTTTGTTATCTACTTCCCAATCTGCCCCAAACTGCGGGCAGCATTGTTTTGTACAGCCAGACTGCTGCTGGGTTCCACTGGTGCGTGAAAGGAGCCACATCCATCCATCTCTTATCTGCCTCACAGGGGTGTTTTGAGGGCTAATTAATAAATATTTGGAAAGATGAAAGGTACCCAGGAAGTGCAAAGCATTATTATTTCACACTCACCTCTGAGCAGATCTCTAGATAAACTCTACAACCTGGGAATTCAAACAGTTACATGAATGGATTTTGGGATTAGCCCCCTTGAATGGTCCCATCCTGCCCAAGGCTGAGCACCTCCCAGGAGGAGCTGAGCACCAACACTCCCACTGAACCAGAGAGAAATCAACAGTGCTCCTCATGCACCACTTACAAAACAAGGTTGCCTTTGTGGAAGATTTATTTGTACTTTAAGACACCTCTTCTATGTTTTCAGTAAGAGCTCAGGATGACCACCATCAAAGTGGTGGGTTTAGAGACAGCTTGATCTGATCCTGAAAGGAGAAATGGAAGGAGCAGTGTGAAGTGGGCACAGCTGGCTCTGAGGTCTTTACACAGTTTCACTCAATCTACAGAACCAAAAGTAAGGACTGTGCAGGAATATGAGCTGGAGATGCCAGGGTCAAAGTCAAGGATGTATGTCCCTGCCTCTGGCCCTGTAAAATAAATATAATAGTAATAATAAAATTGACAGTAAGGAGTACAAAACTGGCAGTTGTTGCTACAACACCTTGCTGTTATGATGTAGGGAGATCTCCTTCCTGACAAGAGACTTCTCACAGGACATTTCATGGCAGAAACAATCGGGGCTCCTGGCCTGAGCTGGAAGACAGAGCTCCCAATTACAGTCAATCTATGCTGCACTTGGCAGCTTGTCTCTATTAATCATCAACACAAGGAAGGAAGTTGGCTCTGGATGGCCTGATCCTTTTGGTTTCTCCCTGACATCTAAAAACCACTGGGACAGTTATAAAATAAAACCACTTAAAAAATAAAATACAGGCTTTCAGTTTTAAATGAGCTTCCTTAAAAAGATCCTGCCTCAGTGCTGCCAGGGCCCTGGTGCAAGAAGCTGCCAGGATGGCCCCGTTGGGAGCAGCGTGGCTGTTCCTGTAGTGGTCCCTGACCCTTCCCACAGTGGGCTCCCTCTGCACTGGCTGCTGATCACTGGGGGTCAGTGCTCCCAGGAAACATTTTTCCTATGAAGATGCATCTGTGAATTGCCTTTGGATATACATCTCCCGGACACTATGACTCCAAGCCTGATGATCACAGATCTATCCAAAGCCCACTGAAACTACGGAAAAGAGGGATTTAGCAGGAACCCCTACATCCAGATACTATCACCTTATTTCTGCAGAACAGCTCACGACCAACATACCCCAGAAAGCTGCATTTTGGCTGGTTGACTCGTCTGCTTCCTCCACTGGCTGAGTGCAGCACCACTTGATGTGGACAAGCAGAGAAAGCTATTTTAAATTATACCATCCCATTCAGTTATTAAGCTACAAATAGGCAGCAATTTCCAAAAAATTCTCGGGATGGCCTAAATGCTACTATTTCTTTTATCATAAAAAACTCATAGGGTTTTGTATTTCAGTACTTTCTGGGGTTTTTTTGGTTTCTTTAAATATGGTGATACAATTACCTTGCTCCGCCTTTGGACAAAACAGAGATTTCAGAACTTCTCAATAAATCTATGTGCTTCTGCTTATTAAAATCTCGTTAACCATCACAGAAGCACGTAAAGAATTTCTCAGCCCTTTTCTAGAAAAACTGTCAAAGGAGAAGTTACCTGCTCCCCACAGCCAGGTACCTTGAATTTGGTCAGACCTATTTATTCATTTCCCATAAAGTAGAGCAGCCTATTTCCTGGCCCTATGAAGGTCTGAGTGAGGTCAGACCACTCCTGACAAAGGTTTTCCACCTGAGGACTCAGAAGACACCATGAGATAAAACATGCACCTATACCTCAGAAGATGGGGTCCACAACCATGTGTGTGAGAGCAGGCAGATCTCAAAAGGTGGAACAGTTTGAGTAGCAAAGGCCTCTGGACTTTCACTGGCCCTTTTTTATATGTCTAAAATGATCTGAGCTCTCTGATTTTCCTATGCATCCCGTAATGACTTCCTGTCCTCCTCAACCACTCCAAAAGTCAACGCTACGCTGTCCAAGACAAACTGCCCTCTTAAGAGGAATTGGGAAAAGACTTGTGCCCCAAGTGAATAATATCCAGCCCCCTCTCACTTTCCCAGCAGAGCTTCCCCTCCCTTTTCCACTCTGCCAGCGTTTCCCACGCAGCGCAAATCCACATGCGAACACTTCACACAGCAGGGAGCCGGTTCTCACACCACCAAACGCCAAATCCCCCAGAACACTTAAAAACAAACACGGTGCAGTTCGCATCCTGCACTTGTTGAAATACAAAATGGGTCCAATACCTTGGTTTTCATCTGCTGGCTTCCCCCCGAGACAATGTTTCAAGACAAACAGGTTGCGTGTGGGTACGATGTGGAAGTGGTTTCAGTGAGGTTTTACACAACCCAGTTCCCACTACGGCTCAGAGAGCATCCGAGTACCCTCTGCTTCAGAGGTGTCTGCTCGGGGTGTGGGTGGCTCGGGCAAAAGACAGGGATCTCATTTTTTGCTGACTGGGCTTCTGAGAAGGGGCTCACCATTCACACTGCTCTGCAACAGCCCACTGTGCTTCCAGTGATGAAACGGCATCAGAGCCATCGACTGTCACCACTCACGTGTCAATGGAACTCTGAACATGCTGCCACGGGAAACTACAGGATTACCCTTTCCAAAAATGGACAGGGCTTACAATGTTACTTGAAAAAAGCAAATAAACTAACAAACAAACAAATAAAACTCCCACAACATCAACAAAAAAAAAAAGAAAAAAACCAAAACCCCCAACATTACAGCTGTTGGCTCTCACTCTGTTCACCTATTGCTGCACACAGGGCATCTACATCCAGAGGAAAACAAAGAACAGATGTTGGGTGATTGAAAAACTTGAGCCTTCCATTGTTTTATTGACTTGTCACCACAGAGAAATTTGCTTTAATTTACTTTAAAAGTAAATGACTTGATCTTCATAAAACTGGTGGCAAGTCACAGTTCTTAATGAGGATGTTAAACAAGGATTCTGTTTAACAACCAGAGGCACCAATTCCAAATGCAATGCCTATTTGAACAGACACATCTATCTTCTCTTTTGAAACACGCTGGTTTATTTTCAAGATGTTCAACATACCCAGGGAAAAAAAGAAGCCTTTGAGCCCTTGAAAGCCTGTGCAAAAGCTTTAGGGTTTTTTTCCCCCCTTCATGATACTTGATTGTACCAGATTGTACCAAGTAACTTCCTTTTTTTTTTTCTTCCTGAATGAAGTAATTCATATCTAAATAGAGACCTTTTGAACTCTACTGGCTTTGAGATAATCTACAACGTAACTTGAGGAAAAGTGAAAGAAGGAAAAAATGCCAGGAGTCCAGGGACTTAAAATCAGGCAGACACTCAACTTTTTTAATATAAACTACCAGCTTGTGCCAGCCCTGGTTGCAAGCCTTGGTGTTTTTGAGAGGCTAAACTCAGCTTCCCAGACCCAAACTCCAGCATTGCCAGTCCAAATCAAACACCACTGATGACTGCAAATGGGCATGGTGTCTCCTGGGTACTGGGAAGGGAAAGGTCTTTCAACCACCTCACAACCAGCACAGGGGTTCACTTCCCACCACAGCCATGAATACACCAACAGAAGCAGATAGCCTGTGAGGCAGAAGGTCTTCACAGATGGGAAATAAAGATACTCCCTCCACAAAGAGATAATAGAGAGTTTTCAGAGCCTGGAGAAGAGACTGTTCACCTCCAAATGTTGTTCACAGATTTTGGCTACAACAGGCCTTAGCTGAAGGCTGTACTGGCTCATGATTTTTTCCCAGTCTTTCTTCATACTACAAAATTCATACAACTATGCAAGAAATTTCAGCTGCACCTACTTGGAAGCAATTTGCAGTTCACGACTTACAGCTGTTACTCAGCTTGGGTGACAGCTGAGTTTTCTGCCAGCTAAATTTGCCACACTCTCTGCCTTGGTCCCAAATTTTTGTGCAAAGACCTGGAACAAGACAAAGCAATGATGGACCAAGGCATAGAAAGATGCACTGAGTGCTCTCTGCTTCTGTCAAAGCAGCTGGTGCTGCTCTGAAGAAGAGGTTGTGAGATGTGGTGGGCAGGAGCCTTAGGAGAGGGAAAGATAAGCAGAGCCAGGAGTAGAAAACCCAGAATGTGGGAGCTCCCCTGGCACTAAGACACCCTGATGTTGCCCTGCACTGGTATGTTATCACTGATGGGGGAAGCATGGGAAGTGGCCATTTGGCCAGGAGGTCCTTCCCAAACCCAGCACTTGCTCAGGCCCTGGTTCAGCACAGCCACAGCACTGACACTGGAGTACCAATTTCCCTGCAATTCAGAGAAAATGCCTCTAATTAGTCACAAGCTCTTCTTCCTGCAGCTCCCTGGAAGTCTCTCACCTAGGCATAGACAAGTCCTCAGCAAACTTCAGTAGCCTGAGAAAAGCTGAGCCCGAGGTGTTAATGGCTGTGACTATAATGCAGTTAATTTAATTGGGTTGTCCATCCTTGATACTTGAAAAGTCCCTTTTCAGTGCTACAACTTTTTTTAAACAACTGAGTTATTATTTTCTCCTGAACTCCATTTCCATTTTAATGTTGATGTTCACTTTCTTTTGCAAATTGAGTGAAGTTAAAACTCTCCCTATAATATACCATCCTTTTGAACAACTTATTTCCTTTTGGTGCAGTTTCAAACAGATAGAGCTGTAATGGCCAAAATAAATTTTATCCCAGAAATACAGAAAGCTAAAAGTTAAGCTTAACTTATAAACCTTTTTTAAGAGAGATATAATCATGCCAGCCTTATCACCATGACAGTCACAGTTGTTTAGATTTATTATGCCATAGTAATCAGACTATACAATAAATTCGCTATTGCAATGCATTAATCACTTTGCAAAGAAAAATACAGTACTGAAAGGAAGACAATACATTTTCCCCTCTCTTCCTTCCCATGGTAAGAACTGGTCCTTAACTCCATTCTTTAAAGAAGAAAGCACATATTTTCACTTCTGCTGCTACATCTATGATTTGAGCCAATGGCTCAGAAAAGTCACTCTTGTTTTGCTTTTTACATAACAGAACTCTGTGAATATTTCTCAAAAAATATCTACTTGACTTGATTGCTGTTTTTTCCTGATTTTGCATATGCTTTCATTGTGTACAGCAAACTTATACCCTTAGTTGAAACAACTTTTTAAGCTGATGAGATGGACCACTAGGGGCATACAGATGTCCAAAATGGTTTTATAAGAAAGGGGGTGAATACAATGCAAAGCAGAGGTGGAACCTCAGAAGAAGAAAAAGATAGGGATAAACTTCATTCATTATTAGTAAAATCTGTCACATCTGATCTCCAGAACAGGTGCCTGGTCTGTACGAGTGAGGTGGCAGCATGTGCCACTACATCCGTTGGCACCTTTCAAGGCAGGGTTTGGTTAAGACTCCAGTTAGGAAGCCAAAATCCTGCAAAACTTAAATCCACCTCCAGGAGATCCTCCCTGGTATTCTGCCCTGCAGATTAATCTCACTGTGGGGCAATTTGTACCAGCATATCTGAGAAGAAAAGTCCCTCGGGAATGTTTACTGGCAAGTAAATACTTTTGGTTTGCTCCAGGACATCTCCCCACCTCCCAGGAAAGACACTGGAAAACAATGAGAAAAGCAGAATTAGCAGGCTCTGTTTCCCCTCAATTTTTTTCAAGGCACAAAGAGAATCTTCATTAAAAGAGCCCTAAATTATTTTCCAACTTTTAAAAAAGCACCTTCGGGCCAAGAGCAAAGTGCAGGTCTATGCAGATGGCTGAAAAACCCTCTTTGGTTCACCTTCATCAGTAGCATTTTGTGGAAAACTTCCTTCTGTCACAAAGGAAAAGCTGGGTCTAACCAAACTGGGGATGAGCAGCAACACCAGCAGAGGGAAAGGTGGTGTGCAGATGGCTGTAGCTGCTCAGCTGCTGCCGAAATTCATGAAACCTCTGGGACAAATTCTGCATGGAGCACCTTGAAGGCAAACCCCAAAGCGTTACCTGCATCCACAGAGGCTGCATCCTATCTCCTGTTCTCACTTTTATATATAAAATTATAAAATGGCAAAACATGCTTCCTAAAGCCTGTCACTACGCTCTGGCTGTATGTTGCACTACAATATTACTGTTAACAGGGTAAATTCATGGGGATGCTGGAGTTAATGCTCCCAGGTAAAGAAATGCTGCCTACCCTCCATCCCTAAAAGGACAATATCAGAGTAAGAATTAAATTATCCCCCCTTCAGATGCTGTAAAGCCTCCAGGCAGCATCCTCACAGTCCTTTTCAACACAGGTAAATTGAATTCCAGCAAGTTTACTGTATGTGGACTCTTCAGACAAGATATTAAATAACAACATCACGACCATAACCCACGAAGAAAAGACTGAAAAACGTGGAGCTGTTTAGTCTAGAGAAAAGGAGGCTGCTGGAAGCCATAACAACAGCCTTCAAATATGCAAAGGGTCAGTGCAAAGAGGAAAGGAATGGGCTGTCCTTGGCGTCTGAGGTGACTGGGACATGAGGGACTTGTGCTGCAGGTCAGACAAGGAGAAATGCTTTTAGGAAGGGACAGTGGACAAGGTCTGCCAGGGAGGCTCCACAGAGGTGTCACACTCTCCATGGGGGGCTTCAACGACAGGTTATGCAAATACCTGTCATGGATAATGTAAGACTGCCTGACCCTGCCTCATGGCACAGGGATGGATTACATCACCTCCTGAGGCATCTTGTAACCCTATTTCACTTATAATTTTATACAGCCGAGCCCTCAAGGGTAATTTTTCCCACTGTGCAAGCTTTTCCCTTATCTATTCAGGGTTGCTCCATCAGTTTTTCCCACCAGTTAATTACTTGATTTGGAACATAGTCCTGCAAATGAAAAGGCTGATGACTGCAGGGGTTACACTACTCCGATCCATCCCCTAATTCTTATGGAAATAAGCAAACCAATGGGAGGATGGTTGGTGTAAGAATCCAAGAATTTGGGCCAACGTTTCTTTGAGATCAATTGTGCTAAAAATACACAAGTAATTCTAAAATTTCCCATGGATTTGCCTGGCATCTTCAAGGGTTTCTGCTGTTTGAGGGAAAGCCCAAACAGAGCTCCCCTGCACCAGCCAGGCTTCTGTGGGTGGAGATGGGGTGGATGTAGGACAGGACAGCAGTGTGACCAGCCTGCATCCAGATCCTTTAACTGCTCACCCCCTGAACTGTACAGATGTGTAAGAAAGAGATGCTGGCTGCATCCCTGTGACTCTGGGAAGATGTGGAACTGCTCAACAGAAGCCACTGGGAGGGATCCTGTTGGAAGCAAAATAATCTGTCCCTGTGACACCAGCACCCACGAGCACTGCAAGAGGACCTGACCCCAGGCAGATCTAAACACCGGCACTGGTGAAGGAGAAGCCTTGCACAAACCAGCTCCCAAATTCATGCAGGGCTGCAAAGCCCTCCAAAATCAGGCACGTGGGACACTGAGTGGGGATGTGCTGCCAAGGAGCAGTGAGTCTCCAGATGTGCAAGAGTGACAACCACCCCCTGACAGGCAGAGTTTGCTATGGGGGAGGAAGCAGAGATTTTTGGGTTTGGCTCTTGCTTTCTTGAATTAAATTAAAATTTCAAAATGCATAAAGCTTTAAAAAAAAAAATAGTTTAAAAAAAGTGAAAAAAGTGAACCAGTGCCTCTTCCACTTCAGCCTTCCCAGTCTATTTTCTTGGAAACTTTTTTCTGCCATATATGCCATGACAACCCATAATCTAAACCTTTTTGATGCTTTCTCTTGCCAAACTAGAGAATTTATTTCGCAAATTAGATTAGCTTTTTTGACTGCAAACTGGGAAACCTAAAAGTACATAATAAATTGTAAGAAATGCTTAAAGGGGTAATATATCAATAAATAAACCTTGCACTCAATCTGAAAACCATTAGGTAGTTGGAGTGATGACTGATTTAACACTACCCATTTAGTTTACCTGTGATAATGTTTTATTTAAATCCAAGACTTCATATTAGGTACAATCCGGACTTAAACCTTCATTTGGAAATAATTGTAAGACATTAGGTATTTTTTCCTTCTCTTTTTTTAAAAAAAGATTTAATTAAAAACACAAGATGAAATAAATATTTTAGGCAACCAGCAACAAAACGGGAAAATACCATGTGTTTGGAGTTTTAGTGCCCTCTGAGTGCTGGAATTTATTTGCAGCAAGCAGAAAATAGACAGCAAGCATAAAAATTCAGCAGATTCCCGCTAGTAAAATTATTTATCAAGCTAACAAGGGAGGAACCCTTCTAGTAGCAACAAGCCAGCAAGGAAAAGACGTGCCTTTATATTTTACCTTTGGGTTAGCACACCAGTAAAAATGCCAACTGACAAGCACTTCACATAAACATTTCTTTCTAAATGAGCTGCCTTGTTAGAAAAAAAATCTAAGCAAAGGAGCAGTACAGTCAACAGACAGAAAAACCCAGGATGAATACTACATTGCTCCACATTACAGGAAAATATAAATAAAGACATAAAAATAATGTTGATGCATAAATGACTTTAATGAATTAACACTTCATTTTGCATTTAAATAAACCAGTAGGGCTATAAATCCATCTTAGCTTCAATTTTTCCAAGAAAGAATACGTGCCGGTTATCTATTATTTCGATCTTTTTTTACCTCTGGAACTAAACATATGCACACAAAGTCAAAATAAAAACAAAAAACCCAAGCGTGAAATACGTGTGTGTGTGTGTACATGCATCCACTGTGCTGTTGTTAGCTGTGCTGCTCAAGCCCCACTGCAATATTTATCGTATACTTATTTTACGACTGAAGCCCTGAAGTAGGTTTTACAGTTTAGTTTAACGATACCAAACTTTGATTATAAATTATAAGTGGCTTTATTGCAGCCTGAAGAGGCAAAAAAAATTTGGAGACACTTGATTGCCTGATCCCAATTAAATTTTAAAGAAATAGTAAAGCGACACACATTGGCTGAATAGCTGAGCTCCAAGGAGCACTGCAAATTACTCCTGCCCGGCTGTGCAGCAGGGCTGTACCCTCCGAGGACTTCTTTGCTGGAATGAACATTTGACAATTGTCAGCAAGCTTTAAAATAAAACCAAACTAAACAAAAGAAAACAAAACAAAACAAAAAAAATAATCCCAAGGATGGTTCTCAAGCATTATTATTTTCATTGCAGAAAAAAAACAGCTCGTGGGAGGGTAGGGGGCAAGATCAGACTCAGCATTTCAGATGATTCTATAACTCAGGAAGTGGAACCTGCCACAGTTGTTGACAAAGAGGGAAAAAAGGAAAGTTTTACACTAAGTGGAGCAGTCAGAGGGAAGCACAGGCTGGAGCAGTATTTCTGACCAACCTCAGATGATTTTCTGGACACATTTATAAGACAGACCCTGTACCACTCACTCAGAACTCCAAAGGCAGGGAAGAAAGATGGGGAAAGGTGGTGGTGGTGGGGAAACCCAAACAACTTAAATAAAAAAAAAAAGTCTATTTTGAGCTTTTGCTCCTCTCAAAGCCTGGCATTCGTCTCGCCTCTGCAGCAGCTCACAATGCAGGGAGAGAATGCAGCGTCTCCCACTCCCTGCACCAGCGCCCCAGGCTGCTGCTCCAGCCGGCCCCGGGCATTGCTGGGGATGAGGGAGAAAGTCTCCAGCTCCGAAATTCCACCCTTGGGCCCGATCCTGCATTCTTCTCACACCCGAGTCCTGCAAAAACAATGGGATTTTTGGATGTGCGGAAAATGCCGAAGTGAGCTGGCATTTGTTAGCTGCTGATGGATTACATTAATATGAATATTTGTCTGTAGGGGACAAACACGTCTGAGAAGCGAGTGCAACATTATGGGCAAAACATCAGCAATAATAACAAAAAAGGGTAGAGAGAAGCATCATTGATGTAAACCATGAAATAAATAATATATGTCAACTTTTATGTTTCTTGCCTTTGATCTGGGTACAGCTGACATTAAGTCCAGGAACTGATACCTTTTTAGCTGAGAAGACACAAGATGTCAAGTTATATTTTTTAGTGCAAGGCCAACACAGGAAAACAAAGCTAAAGGAGTCAAAGAAGCGAGCACAACAGAAAACACAGAGATTATCTCTTGTCTTGGGAAAGAAAATGATGTGACTTTCCATGGAAGCTGAGTGGTTAATATAATGTTGTCTCCACTTTGCCATTCCTTCCTTCTCAGAATATAATTTGGGTCCAAGCAATATGGAAAGAGATTGTTCCTGAGCACAGCAAGGAAGTGCTGTGGGTAGAGCCACTGCAGAATGAGGACTACAAGATGTACTTATGTACCTATCCCTCATTCCCTGTCTGCCTCTCATTTTAAGTCTCTTGTAAAGCCGTTTGAAAGTGGAAGCTGTTTGGAAGCACACATAAAAGCATCCATTAAAAGGTATCACATTAAAACTCCATCAGATCCTGCCCAAGTGATACAGAAGCAAGCTGGAGCATCACCACAGATCCCAGGGAGGCTACTCCTGCCTTGGCTTTGGTGGAACCAAGCAAATCCTGCCTTTGTTTTACTTTCTTGCTTGCTTTCTACTAGCACCAGCCTTTTGGCATGGGTCTAAGTCCAGAACCTCTCTATTAGCTCCCCCATGCTCCTGAGCATTTACACAGTAATAGGAAGCAGACTTTGGCCCTAAGTATCTGTGCTGGAGCTTAAATGGGGTTAGTGGGTTGCTCCCATCAACATTTACAGCTGTTGCTGGCTAAAACCACAGCCAGAAAACCGCAGGCGGGCAGGGGAAGTCGGGCAGGCCACCTCTGATTTTCACCTCTTTAAAACACGTACCTCTCCCCAGGGAAACAGCTCTTCCTCCGGGAGACTCCGGATGCGCTGCCGTGCACCCCGCTCCTTTACAGCCTGGCCCCGTTAAGCACTCACACGCCTTCACACCCCCTTTCCTTAAATTAGCCTGCGCCTGAATCCGGGCTGGGCTGCCCGCAGAAGGGCCGGGGAGCCCGACCCTGCCGTCAATAACCCAGCACAATGCCCCTGCTCAACGCGGGGCCGCGGCTTAATTACCTATCACCGCTAACAAAAGCGCTCTTTATTTTGATTAACTTTGAGGGAACAAGGTTCCCCACCATCAGAGTATGTTTAAATAATTACGCGGTGCAGACTAATATGCCTGGAAACACAAAAAGAGGGGGGAGTAGGGAGAGGAGAGAGAAGAAAGGGAAGACATGAGCTCAGCCTTACTTCCCAATTTAAACTAGGAATGACCTCAGGGTCAATTTTTCAGAGTATCTCAGATCAATTCAATTCTCACCTCCGCTGCCTACCTGCTAGCAAATGAACTTACTGTGCCTTCCAATAGACAGAAATGACTAAAAGGAAATCGCATTTAGCTGCATCTGAATAACCATGGTTATTAGATGATGCGTGCAGAGGAAAAATTACCATTTCCCTTCTCCTTCTCCTCCTTGTGATTGTCATTCTCACCTCACTGGTGATTAAGATGTAGGATGCTCTCGCAGATTGTTAATTAGGTGTTAATATCTGCAAGGGGCCACAGCAAGCTCCTACACCTGAGGTCATTTCTCAGAAGTCAGGCTGTCTCCGGTGACAATACCTGTAATTCCCATAGCTAGTTTGATTCCCACTCAACAGCTGGAGCTAGTGTTTCTTTCATGTCTGGTTTCATTTCCTATCTGAAATTATACGAGTGCTAATATCTTTATTATCTTTGCCGTGGAAGTGCAGTGCTGGAGCGGGGCACAGCGTGTTGTTCATGGGCTTTCTTTCTTTCTTTTTTTTTTTTTTTTCTCACGGCATTTTCAAAACATTTCAAGCAAAAATCTTTACGGTTAGCAAATTTACAGCTGAGGACTCCATTACGGATCGGGAGGGGTAGAAGGTAGGAGGGAAACAATAATAATTTGGGGATGGAAGAAAAGAAAAGCTGCACAACTGCTGAATGATAATGGCTCGAACCTTGGGAAATAAAGGTAATGGCAGGAAGGGGAGGAATTACAAGGACAGTGTGACCTCTACATGTCTTGCAGGTGCACAGGAGCTATTCCACATATGTGTGTGAACGTATAGGTATTAAAGATATATTGTCTTTAAGAGAGAAAGGGGGCACATAACTGAGCCATGATTTTGCCTACACTGTGACACATTCAAAATCAGGGTAAAGTTAGGTTATGTGTAATTCAGAAAATTACCAGCTCCCAAAACACCTGATCTTTGTCCTCCTGGCCTGGTACACTCTGGAGACTAAATTCCCATCCCAGTAGAAACGGTGCGTGGGATTTGGGCAACACCAATGATTTCTCATCCCAGGATACAAAGTAAGGTACATGACAAGCACTTCAATAAACAAGCTTTCATTAAAGGGCTTCAAGGAACATTACAGCTATTTTTTAACTCCCACAAAAGCCTAGAAGGTAAGAGCTAATTATCTATGTTTATAACTGTGTAAACTGAGATATAAAGAGATCAACGGTAACAGACCTTTAGAAGAAACCTCAGATAACAAGTTTAAAGTGCTTCAGTATTTTGCTGAATCTAGAATCAAATAACTGGGTCAAAGTCTCACAAGTGAGTCAGACCATGACTCCCAGCTCCTGCTTTCTTCACTCTCCAAACATTGGGACTATATGTGGAAGCCTGAGAAGTAATTTTATATGTGGGATGTTAAATCAGTACTTGTCCTGTCTCATCAATCTCCTGTATTTTGGTACAGTGTGAATCATTTGGTAAGTGGCACAAATTAGAAAACCCAGAAGAGATGTTAAAAATACTACTTTTTTTTTTTTTTTTTTTTTTAGCACTTAACTTAAAATCCTTTATCAGAACTAAACAACACCAAGAGCTTCACCATTAGAAAATATTTTGGAGCTTACTCTAAACACAGGGAAAACTATTAAATTGACTTTGCTGGGAATTTTAGGGGAGCAAAAGCTGTCACATACAGCATATACTTTCTCTTTGCTCATAAAAACTCAAGAAGTTTTCTTACTTCAGATTCACAGAAATGAGCTAGAAAGGAGTTTTATCCATAGTAAAGTTGTGCTTTTTATAAACCCTTTAGAAATTTTTTTTACCTATGTGAAATGACCTGTATATTGTACAAAATATGTTTGGGGAGAGGAAAGGGAGAGAGAGAGGTTACTATGAATTTTTTAATCAAGAATAACATATTGCATCCCATTTGATAAAAAAGATTCTCATTTAGGCTTAATACAGCACATCTGCTTGAAAAATACATACAAGGCTCCCATTGACTGCTGTGGGAAGTTTGCCAATAATATTTCATGGAAGTTATCTTGATATCAGCCTTGGAAAATACAGACATTTTACAGGGAGTGTAAATTCAACAACGGAAAGTTAAAAATAACTCACTCATGCATAAAGAAATTTGATTGGTTTTACAGTTCCTAGCTTTAATTTTCAATTTCATCAGATGTATGGTCTAAGAATAAAACTTAGGTGACAAGGTCTAGTTTACAGTGAAGTTGGGTGGTTTGACACTGCAGGCCACGGCCATGAAAGATGAAGTGATGTCATGGACAACATATGGACTCCAGTGCACATCAAAAATACACATGAACAGCACAAGGATGAAAAAGGTCTTGCACAAAACAAAAATCTCTTTTAAAAATGCATATGAGAATGCAGGAATAGCAGTGTAAAGTAAGTAAATGTATACTTTCAGAGTGCCATGATTTCCCCTGTGTGAAAGGTCTTAGAGGCAAACTGGAAAAGGAACAGAAAATACATTTCTGTTCTTTACTGCTCCTTATTCTCCCCTTAGTTTAGGTCTCATGCATATGGGGAAATGAGGTAGTAAACTATACCAAAGTGCTATCCATTCCCTGGGTGGACACTCCTACTCTAGAATAAGAGCGGATTTTCCTGGTTAATTTATTTTATTTTGAAAGCAGCTTAGCTGTGTTGGTGAGGGGGGAAATCCACCCTTACTCCCAAATAAGAACATCCATCCAGGGAATTCACAGCTCAGATACTGCAGTATGAGTTCAGATTTTGCTTTTCATTAGTATGGAAAGGCTGTAGACATTCCCATCATGGTGGAAGTGTGGAACCCAGGAATTCAAGGGGGATTTTACCAAAGCCTGCAGTGGGGCCAGGAGCCCACCCAGGACCTCTCCTCTCACCTGGGATGTAGGTAGGATGCAGTTTAGATCCCAGGGTCCACCATTGCCACATCCTGCCCTTGGAGCTCTAAAAAAGTCCTTCAGAGCCTCTTTGAAAACTGAAACATTAAGTGTTACACATGGTGATAAAAAACAACAGATTTTTTTTCTTGCCCTTTTTAAGAGAAAGCCCGGCTACAGTTTTTTTAAGTCAGAAGAAAATTCTACTTTCCAACATCATCATGCTGATCAGGAAATAGAGGGATGTTTTGTTCCTGTTGGTTTCATGATGTTGGAGGATGGAAAAGGTCTTCTGCACCAACAAACTACACTGAAGCACAATAAAATACACATGGGGTTACATGTGTATTATGGGGTACAGATGCTGTTAGGGGTTGGAAAAGGCCTTTGGAAAATAACAGTTGCTTTGTAAAATACCACAATGTCCCCTTCGTGGTATTTTATGGGGTAGCAACAAATTTTGTTGCTGGTGTAACAGAGTATTTCATAAACACAATCTTTGTCCTGCAGTGCTTACTCTGAAAACTCCCAGTGATCCCAACAGGCTGGAGGACATGACATGACACCACCACCCGACCTCCACCAACCCTGCTGCCACCTGACCTGCCAGAGACCTTACGGTGAGAACCTCTTAACCAGCAACCACCAAACATTCCAGTCACACTCACAAAACGAATTGCCTTGAAATGCTAAAAGTATGCCAGAAATAACACAACTCCTTCGAAGAAGCCAAGTTAGAAAGTTAGATCATGGAAACTGCTGGCCACTGCTACAAATGTACAGTCTTAAATTCCCCCCAACCAAAATGCCTCCGTGAATATCAAGTGAGTGCACCTCCAGACAGCGCGGAGGATCGGAGTTTTCATATCTAAGCTTATTATTCCTAATATTGCAGAGACACTTCCCTGAATTGTCCTTCTCCTTCCCAAATTCCCCATCTGACCAGATGTCTTTCTCTCTCTTGCTTTCACCTGTCAATCATGTTCACAGCTGAAATTTGATTTCTCTCCCAACAGTAACCTTAGATGAAATATTACCATAGGGGTCAGAACTGTCTGAACCTTGCCATAAAAGTTTGTTAACTCTTCCGAGACTCAAGAGCTATTTGCTTAAAAGTAATGGATTTTGCTGCTGGTTGGTTTGGATTTTTTTTCTATAATATGTGAAAACGTAACCACAAAATAATGGAGGAAGGTTCAAGGAATTGTCCTGGAGAACAGCAGGCTAAGCAAGTCCTGAGATCACAAGTGTTCACAAGCTTTTGTTCTTTATTATATTGATAAGAAGAATATGTATCACTGATTTATATCAATCTAATAGTCATATATATACAAATTGCAGAAAACACAAATGTTTTCCTATGGGATTATTGAAATTAGAAATGTTACACAAGGAGCAAGGTAACGGAATATGTGCTGCACCTTTGCAAGGAAAATACATGCTTCATGTATTTACTTGAGCTGAATCGTGACTTGGTTCTGTCCTTGCAAAAAAGCATATTGCACTTTCAGTTTTCACAAAAAAAAACCCCACAAATGGTCTGGTTTCCCTCTCATTTACAATAGTGAAATACAGAAAAAAACATGCAATTAAGACAAAACCCTACCCAGGGTGTTCCTCAGGCTCAAAATGAAGCTCTTCTGGTGCTCCTTGAGAAATGTATTCCTGCAGCCCATACACCATGAAAAACTCCTCTCAGTGCTATTTATTTTAGAGTTTAGAGCACCAATTACATCTTCCCCGTCTGCATTTAAATTTTAAATAATAAATCTATTATTTAAATTTATTTTTAAGAATAGAAAATAAATCTATTATTTTATTATTTACATTTCTTTTAAAAATGAAAAAATAAATCTATTACTTAGACAAGCCTGATTCCATGAGTTAATAAAATTCAGCTGTTTTCTAATAGCACTTAACCATTGATCAAAGCTCGGCAGGCTGCACGGCAGCCTGTGTTCTTAACTAAAATAGGAGGTTTCATAAAAAAAATTCACACAGGAATCTGTCATTGCAACCTTGGTGCTCATTTAACCCACTTAGTATTTTTATAGTCAAGGTCAATAAAAATCAGATTCCATGCAAAAAAAAAAATAAAGTGCCTCTTTGAGTCCAGCAGGGGAAGGGATTGAAAGTTTTAATTCCCACATTTTCATTAGCAGCATATTTTTCAGTCAATGTTGACAGACTGAATGAACATGAATTTCCAGAGGAAAGCAGTGCTGTGAATTAAACTCTATTGTAATTTGTAAGTACTGAAGTTGTCTAACACAGACTCATGATTTTCATCGAGATCTGAGGGAGATCTTCAGAAGACCCATCCTTAATCCCCGTAGCTGATGTCTGAACGCTAGCATTTGAAGAAAAAGAAAGAAAACATTTGCAAAGGATTATATATGAGTTGTGGGACACGGGAGAGCTGCCTGGCTGACAAAAGTACAAAGCCCCATCACTGCAAACGGTTTCTCGTAGGCACCTGAAAGTCAGTCTCACCCAAAAGCCCAGGAAAACTGCACCACAGCCTGTCACCGGCTCCCTGGGGCTGGAGCAAAAAGCACCATCTTAGCAGCAGAAAACAAAGCAGCAAAATTACCACCCCTGCTGAAATATGTCAAATTGCTAATGAAAATGAAAACATACCTTTTTTTTTTTTTTTTGACCTCAGGTGACAGGGATTTTCACATCACCGTTGTAGATGATTCTCTCGGGTACCTAATTTAGTAAATATATTAAAATAAACCGTTATTAAAAGGAATATTTAACATTGCAAAGCCTGTCTTTTGTGCCACTATGGTACAGAATAGGACCTTTTATATGCAAATCTAAATTAAATTTAGAAAGTCTCTTGCACTGTTTATTAACTCTGAGTGCAGAAGAAATGAACACAGTTTGAAGTGAAACATTTCTAGCTCACACATCTAGTATTTACTTCACATTAATAACAGGAGACTCTTACTGAAAAATTACCTTAAAAACACGTATTTCTGGCTCACCAGTGAATATCAGCTTCTAAGACACAAAGCATGTAGCTTTCTGGATTTCTTTCTTAATGATCATTATTAGCTGCAATAATGTAATTGGCAAAATAATAATCAATTTTTGTACACACTCCATTTTTTTCCAGACAGTAGTTTAATAACAAAAGCAGAGCTGTCATTTCTCCCTGCAGTTACTCACACTGTACAAATTCATCCTGTCAACACATATTTAAAATCTAATTTAAAAAAAATTTCAGCATAGAGTGAATCTTTGTACAATAAGTGAGATAAGTCAGCAAGTCAATTCAGATTTCTTAAATATGGATATTTGGTTGTGTCCCTTACAGTCAACTTTCCCTGAGTAGGCATACACAGGCATATACATATATTTTCTATAAACTGCCTGCAGGAATGCTTCAGCTTCGTCCATTTATTGTAACTGTGCAGCATAATCAGAGCAAGAATAGACCACAAGTCTGACTGACTTGAATAAAAAAAGTAGGCAAGATGAACTATAGGTGCTTTTCCAGCATTTTGATTCCAGATCAGCTCTGAAAACAAAAGTCGGTGGCATGGAGTTTTTGTTTGTTTTATTTTTCTTTCTTTCTTTCTTTCTTTCTCTCTCTCTTTTTTTTTTTTTTTTTTTGAGAAAGGGGACCGTGCTTCCATAAATGCAATACTTGGCACCTGGCCCGGGATCTCTAAAAGCAAATGACTCCCGTGGACCTTTGGTGTCATTTTCCTCAGGACGACCTCTCCTTTCATGCCAATCGGTTAATTCATCCTGTTATTAATGCACGGGGCCCAGAGGAACAGGTACTCCAGCCTCACACCTGAGGAGCATCCAGAAAGCGATGTGGTCAACCTGCTTTTAGTCTTTGCTGTGACCATCCTGGCCCTAAACCCACAACCATTCAGACACAGCACAGCAGAGCTGGAAGGGGAAGCACCAACTCTCTTCCACTGGCAAGGTGCATTGATTCATTTAGCAGCTTTATTTAACTATCAATTTATTAATAAGGAAGCAGTCAAAGACAGTAAGAGAGTGTGAAGGCAGCCAGAGACACTAAGCAGATTTATTCATTTAAGAAGTCTGATCACTTTCCTTCATTTTATCTGACAGAGTTGGTGTAAGACAGTTATACTTCAATAAGTTTTCTACTCTAAACTGTGCTATTTTAAAAGGATTTCACAATAAAGGAAGCTGAAAGACTGTGCACAGTCTGGAGACTGTATCTGGTGTGACATGAATATAGTATTTTAAACAGATTTAATCTTACAGTATTCCCTCTTCTACAATGACTTTGCAGGAGGAAACCCTACGGAAAGGAAAATCTGTTCATCCCACACCACAGAACACTGAATCGCACTGCAGGCTCCAGCAGCTCTTCCTACATATTAAAATGCTTCCATCAGGGAATTTGGAAGCAGTTAAGTCGGGAGGAGGATTGGGGGGGGGGGGGGTGTAGAAAAAAATACTAGGTCTTGTTTGGTTCACTTTCGGGCTCGTTTTTATCGTCACCGATGATGTACTGTCACAGCTTTATGTGCTTGAGAGAGCAGGAGCTGTCTGCAGTGGAGACACCTCAGCTTCAGCTGCTGATACCAACAAATACCCTGATCCCATCCCCATCCCCTTTAACAGTGACAGTCCGCTGCCAAGGCCTTGGCAAGAACTTTCATCTCAAAATTGGAGAAGCAGGGTTCAGCCTCTGGAAAGTGAATCTGCCTGCTTTCTTACAGAAAAGGGCTTTAAGTTAATCATACACACATTCCGAGGTACATTCACATAGAGTTGTGAAACTCAGCCTCGGCAAACGCCGCTGACCGTACTTCAGATTCTTTAAAAGCCATGAAATGTAAATCCTGCCTGCTCCCATTCCTGCTCCCTGCAGAGATATCAGGGCCTGATCCAAAATGTCATTTAAAAAGCTCCCTTTGGTTGCAGTGGGGTTTAGATTAGTCTCTGTATGAGCACAGATGTAAAGGAAAAAGAAAGGAAGGAAAGGGAAAAATGTAAGGAAAAGAAAGGAAGAAGAAGGAAAGAAAAAGAAAGGAAAAGAAAAAGGGAAATGAAAAGAAAGGAAAAGGGAAAGAAAAAGGGAAAGAAAAAAAGGAAAGGAAAAGGGAAAGGGAAAGAAAAGGAAAATAAAAAGGAAAAGAAAAAGAAAAAAAGAAAGAAGAAAAGGGAAAGAAAAACAAAAATAAAAAGAAAAAGAAGAAGAAAAGAAAAAAAGAAAAAAAGGAAAGGAAAGGAAAGGAAAGGAAAGGAAAGGAAAGGAAAGGAAAGGAAAGGAAAGGAAAGGAAAGGAAAGGAAAGGAAAGGAAAGGAAAGGAAAGGAAAGGAAAGGAAAGGAAAGGAAAGGAAAGGAAAGGAAAGGAAAGGAAAGGAAAGGAAAGGAAAGGAAAGGAAAGGAAAGGAAAGGAAAGGAAAGGAAAGGAAAAAGAGAAAAGAGAAAAGAGAAAAGAGAAAAGAAAAGAAAAGAAAAGAAAAGAAAAGAAAAGAAAAGAAAAGAAAAGAAAAGAAAAGAAAAGAAAAGAAAAGAAAAGAAAAGAAAAGAAAAGAAAAGAAAAGAAAAGAAAAGAAAAGAAAAGGGAAAAGAAAAGAAAGAAAAGAAAAAAAGAAAATACTGTGACCAAAAGCGAGGGAAGTGCTCTGTGGACATACCTAGGGCCGGGCAGCCCGCGGGAGCCGCCGGGTGACACACCGCTCTGGATGCGCGGACGGACGGATCCATAGTTCCGCCCAGACTCCCCTTTTGTTCCAGGGATGGGTTTTAGAGACAAACAAACAAGCAAGCAAACAAACAGACGATGCGGCCCTCACCTTCTCGCCCCTCCCGGCCCGCCCTGGCCGTGGTGGGACCCCGGGCTGGGCAGCCCCTCCAGCCCACGGGCCCGGGGGAGGGTCGTGCCCGGGCCCCCCGACGTGGCGGCCCTGCCAGAGAGTCCGGCAGCCCCCAGAGACCCCCGCCGGCCGCGGCCCCGGTAGGCAGCTCCTGAGGGAAGAGGGGAGTTGCATCCTTGTAAGACAGCCCCAGCCAGGGTCATTCTCGTGCTGCTGGAAGCAGGGACGTGAAAATCCGCCAAAACCCTCCCAAATCCTGCTGCTCTCCCGGCCGAGGTGGTTGCCGGGCTGGCGGCAAGGCAGCAAAGGTGTGTGGGTACTCAGCCACACCCCACACCACACTGTCCCGACACCCTGCAGCCCTCGGGGACACCCACGTTTAACACCGAACCCCAGGGTCTGAGGGTCAGGGTCAGGGAGACGCCTCCACCTCCAACCTTCGGCATCTCTGCTGTATCAGGGACAAGCTGGGAAAACGTTGCTCAGGTTTGTGGATCTCTATGAGCTAACAAATGAGAGCAGCACGCAGGGACACTCCATCCTCTACCCCCGTTGGAAACTTGAGGACACTGCTCGATTTGCTATTTACTGGGGCTTTTCTTTCTGCGTGGTGGAGAAAGACCACTTCTAGCAAAGTTCTGCTCTGGCTTTGATTCCCTCCATACAAGATGTGGTATAGAGATGCATTAAAAAATAGTTACAATGATAATAAGAAAAAGAAAATCATGTCACAAAGTCCGCAGGGATTCAAACCAAGCAGGGCAAGCTCCGTCCTCGTCACTCACTGCACCACGGCTACAGGCCCGCACACTTCACTGTCGTCAAAGTGGCACAGGTTTAAAAGCCAGACTTCGGGGGAAAAAACTGGGTACAGCAATAGTGAAAGAAAATTATCATTTCAGAGAGCAGTGAAATACAGGCAGTGGGCACTGAGGGTACTTACACATTGCCACACTGTGCCGGGTCAACCTGATAACGGTGGTAGATAGCTGGGGATGGAGCTGCCTGTCTGCCAGCTACAGCCTCGCAGATCCCTGGCCTTTTGCTTTTCACTTGAAAAGTTAATTCACATCCTGGACTATTTTTGCATTGTGTTGGCTTAGAGCTCACATATCTGAATGCACTCAGCCCTCAGAGTGACAAATGTTATTCTCAGTCCTCCCCCGCAATTTCAGGCAGTCAAGAATTAGATGCGGCAGAGTGTACACTATTTTAATCTATTGATTTGTACCTGCTGTGCCTGAAAAAATTCATTAGAGGAGCCTTAAAATTATGAAGTGGTTGAATGCTCAGCTCCCTCCCAAAAAGACAAATTGTCTCAATAGCCGCTCACCTCTGCCACATTCTGGGGTGTGCTACATTGTGTTATTCACACTGAGACCTGCACTTAAAACAGATCTTTGAAGCATTTGGTTACAGGCAGTGTGCGTGTGTGCGTATAAGCAGGATTGGTTTTTGTCTGAGCTGAGCAAACAAAATCTATCCCACTCTCCATAGCTACCCCTGGAATGGCCAAGCGTCATGGCAGCCGCTCACAACACAGCGATTCGGAAAGAGGGAGGGAAACAAGTTTATTAAAAAATCTTAATTCCTAACATTGAAGTATGTAGGATTATATTTTTTTTCCTGCGTGAAATTTTAAATTCAGCCATCTGAACAGGTGTCAGAAACAGTGGGTCCATTTAGCTCCTCTGATGATCGGAGTAATAAATATAGAGGATTTCCTTTCAATGCAGCACATGCTGAAATGACACCAATGTAGTTCTGGCATCTGAGCAGATAATTCTGATATATGCATCATTTCCTCCCTAAATCCAGGAAGCAGCTACACTCTCTATCTGATATTAGTATATTATGTCAAATAGAAATTGGTATTAAAATTATGAATGATTCTAGATCAAGAACTTCCTACACACTACGCAGAGGGAGGGGGAGGAAACAGCTGCACAAAAGCTTTCGGAAGGGAAAGGAAAAAAAGAGCTGGGAAAGTTCATTTTTTAAACTGAAAATTTGCTGCCATGTTTCGGAGGGGGAGTTTTCAAGTGACATTTTGATTCAGCGCTGGCATTTTTGTTTTAAAAGGGTGAAGGCGGCTTTCTAATAAATAGAAGCTGTCCCCGCTCTGTTTGCAAACAGGCATTTCTCACCACAGTGACTAGTGAGAAATTGTTCAAGAAATAAATATACACTGGTGTGACTGGGATATTTCCCTCCCTTCCACCCTCTTTCTTTTAGGATGCAGTCCAGGATGACATTTCTCGGGCAGGGAAAATGCTGCAGCAAAAACAAAACTATACTCTTGGACTCTGCTCAGCAGAAACCCAGAGGTTGGGCAGAGGTTTGTGTTTCATTTTAGGGGAGGAAATAAAAAATTCTTAAGGGCAAGATGGGCTGGGGAGGGAAGAGGGGCTGCACCACAGTTGCACACCATCCCCAGACAGCAAAGGGCTGCTCTCTGTGCACGTATCTCCCAGCACCGGTCACATGAAAGTTCTTTGTAATGTAGTTAATAAATGGGAAAGCACTATAGGACTCTGGGAAAAATAGGATGGGGAGATTGAGACCATGCACACCTTCTGACACACGATTGCCTGGCTCGGGCAGCACTCCCCCTGCTTTAACCAGAGAGGTACCTGTGGGAGAAGAGTAGGATCCTGCTCTCCTTTGAAATCCCCAGGGATTGTACCTTCGAGTTCAATGGGAGCAGGATTGAGGCCAGAGTCAAGCAAGGGGTGATTAATGAATGTAGGTTATTCAGAGCAGAGCGGTTCCAATTAGTCCTCAGCAAGCAGTCCTGCGGCAAAGGTGGGCGCTCCCCTGCAATGATTCATACACAGAACCCCAATACTCACTTCACTTTAGTGAATATTAAAATGTGCACCTATTTTTTTTCCCCCTTTAGTTGGCCAGTTGGTGTGTTTCAGGCAGAAATTCAAGTGCAGCCTAAGGAAGGTTGCATTTTTTTCTTTTTTTTTTTAATATGCAACACAAGATTGTTGTAATGACGCCAGACTGGGAGAAAGCCTTTTTTCCCTCTCAATTTGAGTGTGTGATGGGAATTTTCCCTTTTGCTCCCTATTCTTGGAAGTCTGTTTCTAGGAAGGGTTTCTCTTATCACTGTTTAAATAGGGTGCTTTTTCTTTTTTTCCTCCAAGAAAGAAGATACTTCAGGGAGGCAGAAGTGCTCTCCTTGCTCTTCACTACTCAGTCAATTCACAGTACTTCTAAAACCCTATTGCCTGCTGCTGAATTTGCCTGTAAGGAAGCCCAAAGTGACAGGGGAGTGGAGGGATGAGGCTGGACCAAAAGTGGGTCCCGCTCTGGACAGCTCTGGGCTCCGTGCTCCCTCGGGAGCTGCAGCGCCACTTCAGCGGGGGCTTTGCTGAGGACAGGCCTTGTCCCTTCCCTTCCTTAGGACAGGGCTCCTTTGGGAGCTCTCAGCAAGGGCAGCAGTAAAGCTTCTAAGTGAGCCCCTGTGAAAAAACCTGGGCATTGGTAAAGGCTCAGTCAGGGAACGGGAGGTGGGAGACAAAATAACGAGCAGCCTTGTCTTTATGAGAGGAGATAATTCCCTGCCCGGCCAATAGCAACCAGTTTACCCACAGATTACACATTAACTAGAAAATGGAACTCAAATTAACCAGAATCTGGAGCTTGAACCATTACTCAAACCCTGGTGCAACAGCAGGTCAGATGCCAAAGGGCAGGTTGGTGCCCCGGCACTGGGGAGGGGTGAGACACAGCATCGGCATCGGGGACCACAGCCACCAACACCTGCTGTTACCAACAGAGAGGCCGGTGTCCATCCCCTCCAAAGGGACTTCAGCAGGAAAAGGCTGACCTCCAGCAGCACCCAGTGCCCACTGACACAGGCTCTTGTGGGTGCAGGTGCTGCAGGGGGGCTCAGAGCATCACCTCAACCTTGGCACCTCGACCCTCAAGAGCGGCTGGACCAGCTGGACAGAGGAACGGCAACAGGTTCTCTCCCTTCAGTGCCACCAGCACCCAGGAGGGATGACCTCACAGCTGGGAAAGAGTTGCATCAACAGCAGGGGGTAAAAAATACAAAGGGAAAAAAAAAAAAAGTTGGGTTTATGAGCCTGGGTCTGGAGATAAACACCCCGTCCTGAAGAGGCTGGAGCATCCTTTGGAGAGGCCTCTGCCTCTCACATAAACTGGGCAGATAATCCCATTCCAAGAGCAGGAGCGGACTCTGCGAATGGACACTGGAGGCTCTCAGGGAAAGGTGTCTTTAAACAAACTGGGTCAAGAGTTTGAGGAGCCTTTCAAGTCAAAATGCCCTTTGACATGGAGAACTGCAGTGAAGAGAGGATCGCTCAGAGACCTGAATGTTTCTAGCACATTAACCTTTGGGATTGATTGTTTAGAACAAATAACTCTCAAAAGTTGGAGGAAGTCCTTTGGATTTTTTTTTTTTCTGCTCCTCAGCTCTCTCTGGGCTTTCCAAGGCCTGTAGCAAAAAAACCAAACAAACAAAAAAAACCCAAACAAACAAAAAAAAACACCAAACCCCAAACAAAAAAAAAAAAAAAAGAAAAAAGAAAAACCCACAGGGCAAACAAAACAAAAAAGAGGGGTAAAAAAGCAAAGAAAAGAAAAAAAAGGAGGCAGTATGGACCAAAATGTCAAGAAATCTTTCGATATAGCATTAAGTGGTTCTGTGACAAGCCATGCCTGATGTGGTGTCATCTCTTACTAGAAACAAGTATGCTTAGCTGGGATCAGACGATAAGAGGATGTGAAGTCTTCCCTTTCACTTCACTCCATCATAAAACAATCAAAATACAGGGCCATATCATGTCATCAGGTTTTTAAGCAGACCTCCCCTTTGAGATCTCCTAAAACTTGGTGGGATGATCTGAGTCACTGAAACTGAGCTCACTGCACTACTGAGAAGTCAGAAGCAGCACCTGAAAGCTCACGTTTTTCAACTGCCTGAAAGAACAACTTGATTTCTAGCAGGTGACAATTGTCCAGTTTACACGAAGCTATCCTTTTCCTTCTGCCCTCCTGGTCATTGAGCCCAGCTCTTGGATCAGCATCACCCCTTCGGCAGGCAGCACGCTGAAGTGCTGCGCTCTCGGAGTTATTGAACTTTAAACTACAGACTAAGAAACTGAGTACGGAATCAAAAAAATGCAGTTTATTATTGTAGATTATTCTCTCTTTTGATATAACCATAGAGTTGAAAATGAAAGAAAAGCACATAGGAACATCACACGTGGTTAGTTAGTAACTCAAGATATAAAACAATTTTGCACAGCAAAATATGTAAAAGAAAAAGTAACTGACAAGATTTTTTTATATTTATTGTGGTAAGATTTACTTTCCATTTTTTTTTTTAAAAGACAGGATATCAGTCCCTGAAAATAAAATTTACTGATTATTGCCTTTAAAACTGTGGAATTTTTGAAGTTACAGAAAATCCAGTTCTGCACCACAATACAACTGTAAAAAAATCTGCATCATTTTAAAACTGTGCAGTAATGCCATCTTTATAACTGCATAAATTGTATTAGCGTTCTAAACAGGTTCGTAATTTTTTTTTGTTGTTTTTGTATTATATGCTTGCAGGTTATATCTTAGTGCAATTCAGTCCCAAATACTTCAATTTTGAAAAAAAAAAAAAAACAACCCATACATTTTTAATGTAAAATACCCCTATAGATATAAACAGGGGTGCCTCCCCCTTTTAATACTTTGGTTTTCAAATACAGTCAGTGGTATAGCAAGGACTACATATACCCAACTTATATTTAAGTTGCAAGCACATGCTGCATAAACTACTTTTTAAAACAGTCCCGTTGCAAATTCTACCCCCCTTTACATCACGACAGTAAACAATTTAGTGCATCAATCTTTAAAAAAAAAAATCTACATCTAAACAGACCTAACTCTTTCGAATTTATCTATAACATTCCTTTATCTGTAGCATACATTTTAACTGGGCTAACAGATGACAGAAACTAGAATTAAATTATATACTAGGAACCCAGAGCATTCCACATTTGACAATGACCAAATGCAAAAGGAAAAAAAAAATGGGGCAGATCACTTAAAATTAATTTTAGACTGTTTTTAGGCAACAGCATGGTTTCAATGTCCCCCCCAAGTGGGATGTGACTTTTGTTTTTGAACACCTTTACAAAGTTCTTTCTGTGTTTTTTTTTTTTTAGTACTTTTTTTTGCCACATTAGGTTATCAAAATCCATTCTGGCAGGTTTTTTGAGAGGGAATGCTTCAGTGCATTTAAAAGGAAGTCTGAAGTTTTGAGTAACTCAAAGCAGTTTTAGAGCAGATGCAAACTTTAATGGGGAGGAAGAGGAGGAGGAAGATCAAAGGTTGCACTTTTTTGCTTTCAACCCAAAAAAGTGATGAGGCAATAAAACAAAAGGATGAATGCCATGCCATAATAGTCTCCAAAAGTCCATTTCCAAGCAAAAGAAAAAAAAATAATTATACCGTACATGACCAGCATGCAGGGTTTTTTATTAATATAATGTCTCTTTTTCATAGTCTTTTGAAACAGTTATAGTTCATTGTTGCTAAGACAAAATAGCAAGCGTAATGCATGAGATGAGTATGGGATTCTAATGGCAGACTAAAGTCTCACGTTTGGCAGATTAAGGCCAAAACTCACATGAACACACCGAAGGTTGATGCAGGCTTGATTTTGGCAGGTTGATCTAGGCATATCTCTAGTTTTGCACAACAACGCTAAAAACTGATGGAACTCAGCAAGCTGGAGTCTAAAAATTTCACATTGTTTTTTGTATATTTTTTATTATTTTTTGTTTGGTTTTTTTATTTTTTTTATTTTATTTTTCTTTTTGCAAAGCTCAAATCTCATATGAAGAACTCAGGATGGCAAAAAAAAAAAATCTGACTTTTTGGACACAGCAAGCTCAAAAGAAAAAAAACCCTCATGAACTTAAAAATATATATATATAATGTGGATGGCAGGTTTCAAAGAAGAGCAAGCTTCATATGAAGAACTGAGTTGGTGGCGAGTTGAATCTTTCAAATTAAAAAAAAACACAACAGCAAGCCCCCACAAAAATAAAAAATAATAATAATAATAATAATAAACAGAAAGGAAACTCATGTAGAACTTTAGGTTGGCCAACACGGAGCCAGCCCACCTTAAAAAAGAAAAAAAAAAAAAAAAACCAACAGAAATCAACCCAAAAAACAACTTTGTTTTAAAATTGTTTTGAGTTTGTTTTTTTTTTTAAAAAAAAAAAAAAAAAAAGGTAATAGAAGGTGGCAAGCGGGGTTGTGGCTCTAGCAAAGCCCCCAACAACAACTCACACGGAGAACTTTTAGTTAAGGTGGCAAGGCTGTGGGAACTCACATGAAAAACTCTGGAGAGGAAGGGTTGTCGCTGCTGGATCCGTTTTCTCTGAAGCCATTGCTGACCAGCTTCTCGTACTTTTCCTTGTAGGCGTCCCTCTCCCGGACCAGCCTGGAGATCTCCTGCTTTAGGTGCTCCACTTGCTGCAGCAGCTGGTTCTTCTCCGACTCCAGGACGTGCCGCTGCTGGACCCTCTTGAAGCGGCAGGACTGGGCATAGCCCCTGTTTTTGAGGGTCCTCCTCTTCTGCTTCAGCCGGATCACCTCTTCCTTGCTGACGCCCCGCAGCTGCCGGTTCAGCTCCCGCACCGACATGGTCACCAGCTGCTCGTCGGAGAAGCGGTCGTCGAAGTGGAGGCCGCCGCCGCCGCCGCCGCCGCCGCCGTGGTGCGGGTGGTGCAGCCCCCCGGCGCCGCCGCCGCCGCCGCCGCCGCCGGAGCCGGAGCCGGCGGCCGAGGAGGCGGAGGAGGGCGGCGCGCTGCCCGGCGCCGCGGCGTGGGGGTGCCCGCCGCCGCCGCCGCCGCCGCCGCCGCCGCCGTGGTGCGGGTGGTGGTGGTGGTGGTGGTAGTGGGGCGCGCCGCCCTGCGCCGCCGCCGCGGCGATCACCGCCGACACCACGGCGGCCGCCGAGCCCATCTCCTCGGCCGGCACGGAGCCGCCGGCGGCCGCGGCCAGCTGCTGCCCTCTAGCATAGCCATCGAAGGCGCCGGGCAGCGGGTGGTGGCTGCTGTTGATCAGCGCCTCCACCGCGTCCTCGGGGCTGAAGCCCAGCGCCTCCGGGTTGAGCTGCTGCGGGTACCCCGTCATCCAGTAGTAGTCTTCCAGGTGGGTCTTCTGGTCGGAGCCGGAGCCGGGGCTGGGCGCCGAGAAGCTGGGGGACGGGGGCACGGAGCTGCAGGGCGTGCTCATCGGGGTGGAGGAGAGCGATCCCCCGGCGATCAGGCGGCCGCACTGGCTGATAATGCGATCGGTCTCCACCGGCTCCTTTTTCACTTCAAACTTCATCAGATCGAAGTCATTAACATATTCCATGGCCAGGGGACTGGTGGGCAGGTCGGAGCTGCTCATCGCCAGCTCTGATGCCATCCTTTTGCTGCCGAGAGTCCTCCAGAAAGGGTGCGCTCCGGGAGCGAGGGGGCTGCTCTGAGTCGCCACCGGGTGAGCCAGCTTGATTTTTGGCGAGCTCCGCTCCGCTCTCCTGCTCTGCCTCCGCTCCGGTCCGCCCCGGCGGCTCCGCTCCCGCTCCGCGTTATCCCTCGCAGAGGCTCCGCTGATGCATCAGAGCGCGGGGCTCTCGCTATTCGCCTTTTGCATAGAGGGTTTTTTTTTTTCCTCCTCTCTCCCTCCCTTCTCTCTCTCCGCTCGCTCTCTTTCGCAGCTCGCGAACCGCAGCTGGAAGTGTTAGCTGGTGTTGTTGCGAGTAAATTTGTTGTTGTTGTTGTTTTGTTTTGTTATTTTTAACACTTCATGGTGCCTTTCCTCTGGGCTCTCTCGTGCAAAGTGCAGAGCGAAGAGAGAGGTTCATCGGGGGAGGGAGGAGGGAGAGAGAGCAAAGGCGAAAAAAATTAAAAAAAAAATCAGTCTGTATCGCAACCAAAATAATAATAACAATAATTAGAAGAGTTAAAAACAAAAAAAAAAAAAAAGGAGAGAGAGAGAAAAAAAAAAACACACAACAAGTCGGCCTCAAAGCTACAGCAAGAAGATGAAAAATATTTAAAGGTTTGATCCGGCAGGAGAGTTTAAAGCATTGCGGGGTTTTATAGCGCCCCTGACGTCACACGGGACACGGGCTCGGGGCTGGGCCAATGGGCGCCCGCCGCCCGGGCTCATTAGCATAGGAGTATAGCGACAGGGAAACTTTCCGGGCTGTCAGTCAGGGCTCAGCTGACTGTCAGCGCCCGCTTAACCCCCTCCTGGCCGCCGGGGCCGCGCCTGGGCACGGCACGGCTCGGCACGGGACGGGGCACCCGCCGGGCCGCTCCTCCCGCGCCGCACCGGGCGAGCGCCCTGCCCCGGGGCGGAGTGCCCGGGAGCTGCCCCTGCCCGCCCGCACCGGCACCCGAGGGCGCGGGGGAGCTCCGGCCGGCCGGGAGGAGGGAGGAAGGGGGAGCGCCGGGCGCGGCGGCCCAAGGGGAACCCGGGAGCGCCCGGGGGGGAGCGGGCGGCGCGGGGGCAGCGCGGGGCTCCGCCGTGCCCGGCGCCGGTACCTGCGAGCGGGCGGGCGGCCCTTCCCCCGCGCCGGCCGCGGGCCATCGCTCCGCTCCCCCGCAGCGCCCCGCGCACTTATTGATTATTTCGGAAGGGGGACGGGGCATCGATCCCTCCGTTCCCCTCCCCAGCTCGCCCGGAGGTGCGAGAGCCCCGCAAGTTTGCAAGCCCCGCGCCGCTCCCCCCCACACCTCTCCCGGCGCCGCACTCGGCTTGCCTGCCCGGGCTAATTAATTTAATACATTTAGAACTAATTGTATTTACTTTCGTCTCCTCATCACCTCCCACCTCACCCCCCCCTCCTGTCCCCCTTTCCCCTCCGGGAGGGGGCTGGGGCCGGGCCGGGGGCCGTGGAGCGGCAGCGGCTGGAGAGGAGCGGAGCGGCTTCGGTTCGAACCTCGACAGCGCCATCTCTCGTCCACAGGTCAGTGCCGAGCGGCCGGGCCAGCGCGGGGACGGGACAGGACGGGACGGGACGGGCCCCCCGTCGGGGCGGCGCCGCCTCCGCAGCCGCCGCGGTCCCGCCCGGTCCCGGCTGCACCCGCCGCCTCCCGCCGCGGGGCCGGGGAGACCCGCAGCCTCCCGGGCTGCCAGTCTCGGCTTTCCGACCGGGCTTTATGGGAATATCGATAGAATTAAAGTTACTTGTAATTCCGTGATAAATGAGATGTCTCTAGTAAGTAAGATTAAGTGCGGTGCTATAAAGTTGTTTATCTGAAAAGTAATTCTCAGAAACCTGACTTCTGACACTTGGTCATATATTAAACCTGCTTCTTGAACATTGTACTTCAAATCCTCCCTTCTCCCCGTGCCCGGTCCCTTCCCCCTCGGAGTTCACTATTTATAACCCCACTCAGGGTATCACTCTGTAGGTGCGGGCAAGGCTCTGGGTGATTTTTCACCAACTGTGAAAATCATCATTTGCAATAGCCAAAGAATCTCTGCTTAGGAAATAGCACTTGGCGAGTGGATTTACGAATGGATAACATCTTCTGACTATGCCATTATCAGTGTGAGTGCCAGTACTAACATCTGAAAGTCATACAGCATGTACTGTTCCTGGCAGCTAAAAGGGGTAGGGCATACTGCAAATTTAGGAAGATAACCACATCTAGAAATGATCATAGTGGCAATTCTGTAAAGATAAAAAAATGCTACCAACATCTCTAACAAAATTGAAATAACAATTCTGCACGGTCCCAAAACACACCCGCACACACAGAGCCGTGGACATCTGCTGGCTTTATCTTACAGACTGCGATTCATGACAAAGTTAATACAAGTTAACTACTTGGGCTGGCTTTCCTATTTCTTCGCTTTGTTGGAATCAACAGAACTTCCAGGCTCACGGCATAAATCCCCTCAGGACAGTCCAATTCCCTGTATTTGTTTTTTACCAGAGCAAGATGAATGTGGCACTGTATATCACTTAACATGCTCATCTATGAGAGACATTTATGTGTGCTAATATTTTTAAATGAGAAGGTTATGGCGTTTCAGAATGTACAGTTGTAGTATTTCCCTTGCCCGTGTGGTAGAAGGCTGTGGAAATGAGGCTCCAGCCCCATAAAATAGTTTGTTTGGATGTGAGGATTCAAAGTGCTACATTTGCAAACGAGTAAATTTCCTGAGTAAACTCTGAACTCTAGACAAAGAGTATGAAATTGTGTGAGCTAATGGGGACCGTCTCTTAATTGATACCAATGTAAGCAAGTGCTGCAAATTAATTGAAGCTCTGACCTACCAGAACAGCGAGTAAAATTATTAGTTGTACAATATTGTTCTTGTGTGATTGTTACACAGAACTGCTGCACCAAAATGTCTCTACTGTTCAGCGCAGCAGAGAAAAAAAGATTATTAGCAATTTTTGGATAACCTTCAGAAGCAACATTCTCCTCCCTACACTATATAATTCGCATTTTAGTAGTATTTTTCTTTATTATTTGGCTATTCACAATGGGTGTCTAAACATTTACAGTCCTCTATTAACAGTGTTTCTTCCATAACAATCACACACTTTCATTTCAATTAGAGCTATTCAGTCTTCAGTTTTTCCACAATTATCGCAGGCCAATTCCCTCAGACTGCTCCCTTTTCCCAGCACTGTTTGTAACAATCCTGCCCTGAGCCAGGCAGAGGGAAAACTCCACCATCCCTCTCACAGCCTCTTGCTCTGGCTTGTTTTTAAGCATCTCTGTTCGACGACGTACCGTGGAGCCCTTCTTGCTCCCAGTGTGCCGCTGACCTGGTTCATAAGCCTCCAAACTAATGTATATTTATTGTGGGAGAGTTTTCTGACAGATCGTGCAGGGGGGACGTGAAACATTAACTCCAAATCCACTGGGGTCGGCCTGCGCTGAGCACGCCAGCAGCTGAGGCAGGAACTTCCACCGCTGGAGTGTGCGTGCGTGTGTGTCTATACCCAACACACGAGACTGAGCAGAAACGAACGTGCAGGTTCTGTGTTATATGGACTCAGGGTGTAATTTGTTATAACTTAAACACATATCAAGGCCAACACATTAAGTACAGTTACTGCTCCTTTTGTTTATCTAGTGTCTTATTTTATGGTGCAGAACTAAACAGTGTCCGCTGAATTTAACTACGAAACCAGCCAAATTGATTTCAGAAAGACTTCTTCGGAGTAGCAGAGTGATAAGGCATAAACTGCTCCTAGGTGCAGTGCTAGATAAATCCTTTTAACAGTCTTCAGATCAGTTAACAGGGTAAGTAAATCACATATCACTGTTAGCAGATTTATGGGAGAGAATTAATAGAATCAGACGAGATAATCTGGTAGGGATAAAATTGCTGAGGAAACAGTCCTGCCTTATATTGGAGAGTATGAAACAACAGTCTGATTACTGGGAGTCGTTATGGATTGGTGAATTATGAGCTAAATCATCATAAGAGTAATTCGGTATTTATTAATTCTTTTCTCTTTAAACAACTCACAGACGCAAATAAAAGCCTCTCTCTCTTTGAAGACACATTCTTTATATATTTTTATTGGATGTAATTTACTATTTGCATTACCTGTATTTACTTCATAATTGAACATTTTGCATTCAAATTTATGTAATGCATAATGCTTGAGAATATATTTCTCCCTTATTAGCATAAATAGTCACTTACCTCATGAATTACTAACAAAGTTTATCTGAAAATATAAGTATATTTTTTATTAAGTGGAACACAAACATATGTACAATAAATTCTGATTTGCCAGTAGTTGTTGCAGAAACACAGAACAACCCCGTATCTGAGAAGAGGGAAAAGAAGCAGCAGCGAAGAAGCAGAATCAATTACTCTGTGTGTATATGTGACAATAATTTCTTCTGTCAATGTTTTGTTTATTTTTAATAAAGGGTGAGTGACTCAAAGGTTTGCTTTAGAAGGAGCAGATGAAAAAAGGCTCTCCACAGTGAATTTTGTCTTTCTTCCCCCCGGTATTTTCCGATGGACTTTTCTCACTGGTGCTCTGCCACTGCAGCCTTTGCTCTGGTGGAGCTCCTGCTGACCCGCTGCACGCCATGAATGGATGCTGCTCTACACTCACTTTCTCATACATTTCCCTTTTTCACCTAATCCTGTTTTTATGCTTGGTTTTACATCCAAATAATCAATATAATTTAGGCCCATTCTGCAGTACTAACACAGCCTTGCTTATTCAGAGAAAACCCCAACCCTATTGACTTCAAAAACGGTGGGATTGAATCCTTGATCCCATTGAAACCAATGACAAAACTTGTATTGATTTCAGTGGAAGCAGGATCAGGTCCTTGATGTTAGCAATTTGTTCATGTCAGAGGGCTGATCCTACAAGAAATGAAAGAAAGCATAGATCTGCTGGCAGGAAATCAGGTCCGCTCCCCAAAATTCAGAGGCAAAATTCCCAGCAAACCTGTGGTGGATCTCCTTTACGCTCGAGGTTTATCATCGTGGTATGGCGTGGTAGGACGCCTGTGTAATTTTGTCTGGACGCATAAAGCTGGTCCTCCTGGGAGCATTCAAATGAGCACATCTATAAATGTAGCACAGCAAAATGAGCTACTTTTGCCACTCTCGCTTTTCGCGAGCCCGGTACAATCCATTTCTGTGACGACAGTTTTCTGCCCCATACGCATCCAATACTGCTCTTTTATTTTAAGGCTGAGAAAATCTTCCCTTTAAACTCACGCTGAGCATCAAATTGGACTCCACTTGCAGCTGAACATCTTGGCTGTCTCTTCCTTTCCTCCATCAGCTCCAGTATATTTTATGTAGAATTCTCTCTGTTAATGAAACTTGCTTCCCCTCTCTCTTCACTTTCCAGTTTTGTATTAGTGTTACCGAATCCACCAGACTTGCTGCATTTCAAAACTGTGTAAAAGGGGAGAAAAAAAAATTGTTTTATTTTCCTGTACAGTCTCCTATTTGGCCATTCTGCACAGACCCTGAATATGCAACCTATTTTCATTTGTCTGTACAGTTTCTACTGCTATATTAGAAAAAAAGTAGCTTGAAAAGTCAGGCTTAAACACACATCTTGGTTGCTTTTGTGTTGAATCCAAGAGGGCTTGTGTTTTAGCTCTAGAAATTGTGAGGTTTTAGCAGCTGCTTCGATTTTATTCCCTTGGAAGTGCCTGACAGTCACTCTGTGGAAGACGCAGCATCGATGCTACACCTGAGTGCGTGAGTTTGCTCTGTCTGCCCTGAGTCCTAATGAAGTGACGGCTTTTTAGCAGTCAGAATATTTTCATTGCTCTCTTATAACGTTCATAAGTTGCTAGAAATACTCCAAATAACTTTGTATGATCCAGAAGCAGTTTCTCTACCTCGAGGGAAGACAGCACAGAGGTGCGACTGAAAAGCTGCAAGTGACTCTTAAGACGTGGCTGAAGGTTGGTGTCACCAGATTTGCACTGTGCTTGTTTCATGATGCATGTCCTAGTTTACTAATTGTCATGAACAGCTTTTGCCCAAATGTAAAAATCAATGAAGACATTTTTGATGCTATAAACCCTATTTATTTAAAAGAAATAAAAACTGAAATGGCAATAAAGATTTTTATCAAGCTTTATGGTGGGATTTATCATTTATAACTTGGGTGATCATGTTCAGCTATACAATGTGGTGTTTGCTCTGAATTTAGCTGAAGTGGGTAAATGGAGAACCTGGTAAAAACTCCTGCACAAATTAATCTGAAAACTCTACAGAAGCAGAAAACTAGCATTAGTTAAGGAAGAGAATAAAGCGATTACATTAATGTTATGTATCTGAGCTCTCCTGATAATGTCCTGTAATATGCACGCTGCATTTGTATCTATTTGAACTCAGAAAAAATTATTGCTGCTTTTCTCCCTTTCTGCTCTGCATTAAGTTGTTTCAACAGTAAGAATGGTTGCAGTGGCAGCAGGAAAAAATAAGTGAATTTTGTATGCTATATCTTTCTTAAAATCATCCTTCAGTAAGTGGTGAGGAGGGTACGATTCTGACATGATGTTTTGATGTGTAACTGTGAAGGCTGAGATGGTCTTTATTAAAACCTGTGAACTTCAGTAAATTTTAAGCAAATCTGTGATTTAATGTCTTGAAGTGCGAGATGGCACAAACTCATTAATTTTTGGTGATAAACTGCGCTGCATGCGATGGGCTGAGCGCCACGCTCTGGACTTATTCCCTGTAAACAGTAAAATACGATAACTGCTTAAAGTAACTGATGGGGTCTTTAGCAGCACAAGGTTCTTGGCTTACATGACCTAAAAAGGTTCATTATAACACAGGAGGGCTGGCGTCGAGCCCCGCGGCTCTGGCAGCTCTGTGCGGGGAGGGTCACTCTGGGCGCAGGGAGGGAGGTGTAAAAGCGAAGCCAATTCCAAGCGGCAGCTTTTCCCCCGCTGTGCACCCGGGTGGCGCTGATGGAAACTGCTCCGGGGCGTGCAGGGGGAGAGGGATCGGGCCATAAAAACTTTACACGGCAGCACTAAGAAGGGAGACTTGGAGATGGATGGAGGGTTGGTGACTGCGGCACAGACAAGGAGGGAGCTCCGAGCCCTGCACCCCTGGGCAGGACCTCTGTTGGTCCCTGTCCATCTCGGGGCAGACAGAGTGCTTGCCCACACGGCAAAGATGCTTCAGACATGAGGAGAGCTGTCGGATGAAAGGTGGTTATGAGCACAACGAGTTATAAACCAAAACCCCAGATGAGCTGTACGTATAAGAGCACACAAGGATCTTACGTTACCTCCAACCTTTAATTATCTGACTGAATCTGGCCTAACCTGCTTATCTTCTGAGCATTACTCATTAGGCTCTGGCAGGAGGAGGTGTCAGTGGAATACAGGACAGGTTTGGAACCAACACCTTCGCCAGCTGAACTGGCAGGAGTTGAAGCTTAATCATGGGCAGAAATGGGGAAGGGGAGGGGGGTGAGTGGGGAGGTGTTTCCCCCTTCCCAGTCTGTCCCTCCATAATGGATCCAGATGACTCCAACTCTTGCCCTCTCCAGCCAAGGTAAGCCAGCTCCCATCCCAGCATTCCCCTCCCATTCCCCAAATTCAATAGCCCAACTCCACCTATGATTAAGGATGCCAGGTTTGAGTTCTGTGGCAGGAGCTTGGCTGCTGGATCTGTCTTCTTGAGTATGGTGATATAGCAGCATCTGTCAGAAAATCTATGTGAAAACAGTACCCGTGCCAGCAAATGGAAACTGTAGCTTTCTAATCAGCTACATTTGATTTGGTTTGATATATTTAACTTCTTTTTTCTCCCACGGTTGGCAAATGTGTTATTCTTCTACAGAAATAAAAACAACCTGCAATTTACTGGATTGCTTTACACAGTCTTGGTGCAAAGAAATGTATGTCATTATGACATCTGATATCTTTCAGTGTCATTGTCTTCACCATGTGAGGGATAGAAAGTCTATTTATTTCCTCCTGCTCCATCAGAATTGGTTCACTGTTATGGGGGTGCTGGGCAGACTCAGTTCAAATTTGTCTCCATCCGGAGTCTGGGTCATTTGGAAACTCTAATCCTTAACTAAAAGGAAATTATAAAAATACCCATGAAATTAATTTTCACACCTGCAGTTGGAATTAATAATGGCAACCAGAGTGGCATCCTATTTCAGCTCCCTTGAGGTGACTAACAGTCCTGGTCATTAATATAATCCCAACCACCAGAGGAATTCACTGTCTGAGGGATCTACCATGAAAAACAAATGATCCCCAGAGCTATGCCTGAACAATGGAAAATGGCTTTAGTCATGTATTAGTCATTTTATCACAAGATTGTATTTTTGCACTGGGAAGTATGTGCTCTGATATTAAAAGAGAACAGAACAGAACAACAGCATTTGACTTGGTAATTTGCACACAGGGTTTGATTATGTTTGAGCTTCTTCCCTTTAGAAGGATGTGTGTAAATGACTAAGAGCAATAAATGAAGTCTTCTAAGTGTGAGGCTTTCTCATGCAAAGTTCGCCTGCATTTATTACTGTCTGTGCTTAGCACCAGTCCTGCATATATCTGTTGGTGATGCTTGTAGTTCATCTTGATAAGGGAGTGGCCTGTTGCTAAAATGCTGCTTGAATTTTTTCCGTTTCTGCTTTTCTGCCTTAATTGCAAGGGATGAAATGTGTCAAGTGTCTGCTTCACTCGGCTGGGAATCACGGTACTGCCTCTGCAATTTCCCAGCCTTCAAAGATGACATGCAGCTCGCAAACTATAAAGCTAAGCGACTGCTCGGTGGCTCTGAGCTGCCTTCAAAAGGCATTTGCTTCTAGCAGTGGAGCAGCATTAGGACTTCAAGCAGGGCACAGAATAGGTGTGCACTCGAATCCCTTAGCGGAACTATCTTTCAGAAGGAGTTTCTCTAATTATGTTTATTTAATCCTGCCCTAATGGCCCCACGTGATATGCTCTGAGTGTCTGAAATGTTTCAGCTTTATTCTCCTGTGCTCTAAAGACCAGGTTGGATTGTGGCAAGCAAAAAAACTGCTCCCTCTGCCCCAGGAGCCATCTGCTCAGGGTGTGAGCACATAATTACATATAAAAAAGTCTCTTGCCTCTTCTTAAACATCTCATCTTCTAAGAGGTTTTTTTAAGACAATACACACCTATCACACACTTACTGCATGTACTGTTCTGGGACACAGTAATAGCCTCATGGTGCTGCTGAAGAGGCCTTCCTGTACATGAAGTTGTTTAGTTCCATATTTACTATGTCATACATAGTATGGCCTTAAAGTTCTATAGCAGTGGTGCAGAACAAGAATTAGACTTAGAGGGAGAGAGAGAGAGCTGGAGATACCAGCTTGTCTCCCTGTAATTTGTACGGAGATTTCAGCCACAGCTTTTTCCTCTCCATTTAGAGCAGTTACTAGGATCAGTTACTGTGAATGTAGCTTGTGTTATTCCCTGTGGAGTAGGAGACAGGTAGGGCAGTTTCTCTCTTTATTCTTTCTGTCCTCTCTACAGATTTACACCTTTTATAGCTGTTAAGGTAACTACCAAACTACTTAGAGACTGGCCTCGTGCAGTGGCAGGCTAGCACTTTCTGGTGTTAGTTTAGCCCCAGCAGGTTTAGATTCTGTCCCCTGCAGTCTCTTCTAACAGGGATTCATTTTTTTATCTGCCTGAAATTCAAGGTTCAGCCTAAAGTTGATTCCAGCAGCACTTGGCTAAGTCCTTTTGTAAGAGATGGTCCAAAATCAAGCGTTAAGAGCACTAATAAGAGGGGTGATATACCATAAGGTTCCTGTAATTTTCCAGATGACTCAAATAACCTGCTATTAGTAAATCTAGCCTTGCAAATTTAAAGGAAAGATATCCATCATGCCACATTATTCTACAAGTACAGCTGGGAGTGAAAGGCCGACTGTAGCTGGATGGGCACAGTCTCAGTGAAGAATGGGGATACCCACACCTTCATATCACCAAAATTAAACAGGTCAGTACAAAAAGGTGCACTTAACTCCACAAAGGTCATGTAGTGCCTTTAGTTTCATGGGTCAAGCTACCACATGTGAACCCTGATGCCTGGTCACTGCACTGCTACATAACATTCCTGGTATTAGAAAGAATTTGCACCACCATGTCAGCTCACTCCAGCAGTTGCCAGCTGCACAGATTAATTTTTAACCTCCTTTTCATTTTCCAGGGCTAAGGCAGATGAGTAAACACTTCACACCAAGCCTCAACTGGGCAAACTGTTGTTGGATCAGCGGAGGTGACGGTTCCTGAGGGTCCATCCTTTCGTTTCCCAGACCCCCCTTCTTGATTTTTCTGTCTTCACAGAAGTTTCATTTTGCCTGCTGGCCAGACAACCAGCATGAATCCCTCTGATGCCTGTTTGCAGCAAAGGTGCTGCAAAGCTGCAGTTACCGTAGCAGAGGAGGGCTGCTACAGGATTTCCTCAAGGAAAAACAGAAGTTCAGTTTTAGGCTTCTGGTGGGTTCTCTGAAAGATAACTAAACTTTGCATACATCACTATCTGGAACTTGATCTTGGGGTCAGAAGTACAAGCGTGCAAAGAGTCTGCATAAGCGAGAATGACACGTAACCCCCTTCGTTATCTTCACTGTCACCTGCTTTAACAATACCCAGGTTTGGAGAGGGTCATCCTACTTTTTTAGACTCAGATGGCAGCTGGCAGGGATAGAAGCAGGGCTTCCAATCTGGAGCATTATCTTCTTCACCATTTGAAACATACGAACGAGGTTAGATGTCCTGAAAGTTAGTCCTGCAAACCCAGGCTGGGCATCTGAAAGCCAAAGGTCCAACATTGCCACCCAGACTGAAAGTCTAAGGACTAGAATGCAGTAGAAAACTATCTTTCACTAGTTAGCAGATAACTAATGATGCTTCATAAGAATTTTGCCTTATCTGAGGTTGGATAAAAGCAGAGGAATTTTTTTCAGCATTTGTCCCTTCATTTGGGAATTTCAACTAATAACTCTCTGTCCTTCCTCTGTTTCACAAGTCCCCTGATTAATATACTTGGATGTGTGAAAATATTGTTTTGACTTATAGCCAGAGCTGCAAAGTACAAATCCAAACTTCTTTAGAGGCTTGGAGTGGCTGGGGCAAGGGCAAAATTACAGAAATGAAGATGAGATGTGGGAGACTTGCTCTGAGGAGGGAACACGTGTAGCACATTAATGCTCTTCAGCATCACCAGCCAGCTAGTAGTGAACAGATATAAGAAAAGTGCTTAGTACATCAGACTTTCTGGTTAGGAGCAATTTTCATCTCTATGCTTCCAAATTAGTAAGATATGAAAAAAATATACAATATCCTGGATAAATGTAGCTATTGGTCTCCCCAGAAAACCAAGCAGAAAACTCAGGAATGGGACATCAGGTAGGCAAGCAGGCTGCAGGACAAAACTAAGAGGAAAAGAGTGTACCCAGTACTTAAATTTACCTCTTTTTAGATGTTCTTTCTTCACAGTTCATACTGACAGTTAACTATGTATTTCTGGAAAATATAAGAGCTGATTAGGAGGACGGAGCTACCATCTGATTCCCTTTGGCTATCAAGCCTACATAAAGCATGTGCTGTAGAGGTTTAATGAAACTTTTCATTAGGGCAGGATACAGACTGTCCCACTGTACAGCACTCACGAGTGTCCAGTCATGTGCAATTCAGGGGCTTTGTGGTAAGCACAACATCTGTACTACAGAACAATTAAAGTCATTCTCACCACAGCTGAGCTTGACTCGTGCAGTGAATGTTGTATCAAGACTGTGATGATCTGATGGTTTTAGGAATAAACTTTTCAAAGAAGAGAAGACATTGATAAAAAATTGAGGTGCCACAGAAAAGGCCAGATGTTCAACTTTTAGGTCTTTAAAGGGCATGCAAATTTTTTGTCATGACTGAATGTGCATATTACCCATTGATGTGATCACTTATGCATCCAGCTCATCATCTGAATAGGCAAATATCCTATCTTCTGCAGCAACCATACTCAGAATTTAATGCAAAATTCATTCTTTTTGAAAATCAGTCCCCTAGAACACAATGGTAAATCATGCACGATGAAGTGATATGAAGAGAAATGCTGCACCCCTCTTCTGAGGTCTTTATTTCTTTTCTCTAGAAAAATGTCTCCACCTTGATGCTGAAAGCCACAATTATTATTTCTTCATAGTCACACTGTGTCACTGCTCAGTGGCTCACATCATTGATTGGGCTCCATTATGCTAAATTCTAGAATGCCCATAGAGCTAAATATAAAGCAGGGGACAACAGATACAAAAATAGACATGGACCACAAGGTAACCATGAGCCACAGTAACACCCTGCAGTAGATTTGTCTTCCAAAGGTGCAGTGAAGCAGAGCTGGGGTGAGTCAGTGCGTGACAGAAGATCACAAAGGACAAAGGTTTAGTGGTGGTTCTCACATCACTGAATTACCATCATTGAAATAATTATCCTGCACCATGCTAGATGACACAACAGCTTTCATGTAACCCATGGATGAATGACGTGCAAAAATGAGGGTTCTGATGCCTCACGATAAGCTTACTTGTTCTTTTTTTTTTTTTCTTAATAAAGGTAAGATTAGTCTCCCAGGAACAGTCAGTTCTCAGCTCTGCCATGGCATTTTGACTTGCCTGTCATTTCCTGGCAGATCCAACTGTTATGGGGTTCCTTGCTCATTTCCTTCCCAACCACGCAATGTTTATAGTTATCAGGTTTGAACAAACAGAACAAATTGAATTGCAGATGATATGTAATATAATATAATATAATAATACACTTTACATGAAATGAAATGGACTTTACATTTGTATATCAGCTTGTTAGCAGCAATACTGACCTTAACAAAGATCACTTAGAATCCCATCTCCAGGCACCAGCAACCCCAAGTCTCTTTGGTATGGAAAGATGCTTTCCATTCATATTATGACCCACTGTATTTAGCTGTTTTCTCATACACAACGACAGATGTATGTAAGAAAAGATATGTAGGAAAGCAAACCTGCCATGATTATCTTTCTCTAAAATGAATGCTTACTCAGGAAGACAAAATATTCTTCCCCTTGCCAGGAAAACCTAAGCTATATTATGTACACAAATAACATGCCTGTAGTTTTGGTGCCATAAAACATAAATCATAATTTAGCCCTCTGCAAATAGCCTCTCTGCAGTGAACTGCTGTGCCACATGCCCCGAGGTCCACCTTCTTGGGAATCTCTTCCCAAGCAGAACTGGAGGAGGTGGTGAGGGGAACCGCGGTGCTCCTGGGACCGACCTTTGCCCCTGCCACCCCACATCATTTCTGCATGCATGAAACTGGGAACAAATTGGGATGAAATCTGAATTTGGTTTTTTTTTTCAGGTGGTGTCAATGCAATGCTTGCTTTCCTCTTTTTTAAAGGGTCATAGGAATTCTGGATCCGTGTCAGGAGTGTGATTCCCCCGTGCAGAATGGAAAAGGATTTTTAATGAAAACAAGCTTCAGTTGTGAATAGTTTAACACAGTGCCCAAGTGGTAACAGGATGATAAAGTTTTGATAGGCCTGGTATTGGCTTTTATTTTTTTAAGGGGGAACTCCTCTCTCACTAACAGAAAAAGTGTTTTTAATGCCAACATCAATATAAAGTGCTGCTGGGACTTTTATATCTTTTCAATATCAGGCCTGTGTTCAAGGAGCAAAAATAAATGCAGTGTTCACAACCATTTGATATTATAGCTGAACAGCTTTCAAAAAACTCTTACCATGTTTTTATGCACAAAGTATGATTTGGAGATTGGGGATGGAAAATGAGGGAACTGGAGACGAGGGGAAGCTTTTAGTTAATTTATAGATGCTAGCTGAAATGTTTAAGAGCAATCTTACCAGGGTCACAAAATGGTGTGTAAATTGGGTTATTTTGCAAATAGCAGAATTCCTTCTTCTTTCTGTCTTTTCTTCTTTTTTTTTTTTTTTTTCTGGCAGCATCAATAAATTTGTTTGATGCACTTTAAATGTTTAATTAAAACATTATGTTAGCACATTTACTGTAAGTGATAAAAACACTTTGGAGGTGGTCTTAAAGCAATTGGTGGCTCTGAAATTGCTAGACATGCACTAGTAAATCAGATACAAAGTCCATAAATTGGAACGATTCTCTTTCAGGCCTGTGCCATTTCACAGATATTAAAGCTGCTTAATTTAATTCCTCAGTAATGTGGAATGTGTACAGCGGCTGATGTCACTTCTTCAGACTGATTGTTTAAGGTCATATAAACTCAGGCCTACAGAGCACAGGATAGAAATTCCCTCTTATATTAATACTGTTTATAATTCAGTTCTCCTTCAATCCCTTAATCAGAAAAGAAATGTTTATTGTGTGATATTGCTATAAAATAAGTAGGAATTGTAACGAGTATTTGAAAAAGTAGAAAAAATATACACTAAGTCACAGCTACTGGCACCAACTGTCTCCTCTTTTTAAGCAGCCTTGTTCAACTTAAAAGAAAAAATTGCTTTTAATGCAAAGCAGTCATTTTTATATATGAACTTCAACTCTATTTTGTAAAGTACAAAGTACAGAAGTGAAATTAAAGCCACTGTAAACTGTTCCTTGCGAATGACTTTGTTCCCCAGCAAGTGACACCACCCCATATTTACTAGATGAGATCTATAACCAACTGAAGTCAATGGGTGTTTTGCTGCTTCCTCCCATTAGAAGGGCTCATGCCTTTAGGAATTGCATAGGTAGCATCTTTAGCAATATGCAAGGGATAGCATCTGCTGCTCCACCGCTGGTTTAATACCTGCATTCAAAACACAATAGTAATAAAAGCTTCAGAACAAATTATTACGATTGGCTTCTTTGCCTACGTTGGAAATCTTTACCGAATCAAATTAATACAGAATATAAATATCACAATTAGATTTCACCAAGATGAGCAAAGAATGAATCTTTCTTCTTCAGCTAAGAAAGTAGATTTTCTTGAGAAATCTCTGAGTCAGCATTTCTTGCAAGATGAACCTTTTTCCCCTTCCCCCAACAATGTCAATAGCTGAGAAGTCAATGATTTCCAAGGATGTCACGGATAACTTGCAATAGGAAAGGTAAAAGTTCACTCATTTTGATGTGTACATAACCTATTTCAGTCATCTTTAACAATATGTAACGTGAAATTCTTAGCATGGAAAACTTGACTAGACGTCATGTCCCCTACTCATAAAAAAAAGCTGTGTGACAAGTTTATCCCAGGATGCAGGAGAAGAAATTAGCTCTGTTAGAGGCTTGACGCTGGAGCAGCAGGAGCTCTTCATGAATTGCTTTGCTGCAGGAGCCACTGGGTAGATGGTTTCTTGACACGAAGGTTTCCATGGCTATGAACACTATTTTTTTTTATTATTCTTTGCAGTGTCTGGTGCCACAGAGTCCTCACTCAAGGCTGAGATCAATGCCATGCAAGGGATAAAGCAGCAGTGCACAACACATGCTGATGTTGGTGATGTCAGAGGAGTGTGTTGGTGAAAATGATACTGTCATCTTCAGTGTGTTTTTAATTCATATCTGTTCTCTTTCCTGATGAAACCACGTTTTTACCACCAGCATGAGGTAGAATGGATTTTTATCTCTCATGCATCAACTGAGTTATCAGCACGTTCTAATTACACTGTGTTGTGAGAAGCAGCAAGAGCACAGCTGGATTTTCCAATTCCAGATCTGAGGTGTCTGCAAGGCAGACATTTAAGAAAATAACTAGATACTGAGGCTCATTAGACCATGTAATATTTAAAGTAGAGTTGAATTTGTCTCATGAACTCTGTCCTGTGTGGTCAAATTCCAACTGTATGTCTGCCTGCCCTACTATTAATCACTTTTTGGATTAGGAGACAAAATCACCTCTCCAACATTCTTAAGCAAATGTGTGTTTTTTCCATAAACAAACAAAGAAATCAAAACTATTTATCTTAGCTTGTTGATTTGTCCAAGTTATCTCATCCCAGATCTAATGACTATCCCAAATATTAACAGGAAAATTTCTCTGTAACAGCTGCACCTATTTTAAAGATGTTATTTTCTTCAATCTTATGTTGTACTGGTTGCAGTCTTTAATGGTTAAAGGGTAGCAAAGGAGTACAGCTTGAGCAATCTCACCCATCTTCACCTGACCTACTTTAGATTCTCATAACTGTCAAAAGAAACAGAGAAACCAACTGTTGCCACACATAGTGAGGCCTTCAATAATAAACTCTGACAAAACCCCGTCAATCTTTAAAGTCATTTTCAGCAGAAATTAATACTGTGTAGTAGAGTCATTTTCAGAAGAAATTAACTGAGTGCTGGAGTAATTTATGCCACCATTTCCAAAAGGAAGAATACTTGAATCTCTATTTGTAATAAAGAATATTCATAACTGAAAAATTAACCTCAGATGGTGACAGTTCAAGTTTGGTCATTATGCTTCATATAAAAAAACCCCACAAAACATTTAGTATCAAATACCAGCCCAACCAGAGTTTAAAGTGCCTGCATTGGACAAATATCATGAGGTGTGTTCACAAGTCACGATCCATACTGTGAATTTTGATAATGTATAGCCATCATATCATCCATATATATTATATAACATTTATATTTGTCATAGAGTAAAATGCTCTGCTTAAGCATCAATATTTGTATATAACTGAGTACATCAGTCCTCAAGGTAAGCTTAAGGCCCTCAGGATTTTTTTCCTTGATTCTTGTGGAAAACTACATTTTTAAACAGCTTTGATATTTCATAATATAGTTTGTGACAGGCCTATTTCACCATTCACGGACGTGGGCTGCGGTGTCATCACATAGTCCCTAACACTGTGTCAGTGTGAGTCTATGGAGAAGACATCAAGATGTCAACATACCCCGAAAGGGGAAAGAGTGTCAGTGCAAGTTTACTGAGACACGGTGGTATGTGAAGAGGAAGAAAAATGAAATGGTATCTGTGGTTGTACAACACTGCCAGACAAAGACATGCTCATCCCAGCAGCCTTTTAAGAAGCATGTGCAGTATTCAGGAGGCAGCAACCAGGTAACTGGGATATTTTCGAGTACTAAGGAAAGTTTAGCTTTAAAGAAATTTTCTGTGTTAAAATACCTGACTTAAAACCAGAAGTCTACAGTAGTAAGAGCAGGTGATTGGAAAATGATGCAGTAATGTGTGTTAAAGAAGAGGGTAGATGAACAGTCTATTGGGATGTGCACTACTGTCCTCCTAACTACCCTCCTCATGCTGAGGAATGTCTTGAGAGGTTTCCTTCCTGCCTTTTCCTGGTCAGTGGAGTGTGCAACACCCTCCTGAAGAATCTGCACAACATGTGGGCAGCTCAGAACAGCAGCCAGCAACACCAGGCAAGAGCCTCCTCCTAGAACCAAAGGACCACATGCACCACAACATCAACACACAAATAGTGCTCGTGGTGCATGGTGGCACCCACTGATCTCACAGAGTTGGTTTGGGATCAGTAAAGGCAGATTGAAAGGTTCATTTGTGCTTAAGCAGCTGGCCAAAGCCCTCAGGGATGCACAGCTCCACCAGTCTCTGCAAGGTGTTTGTCTTTCCTCACCCCAACCACGTTCCATAAAATATTCAGCCCTGCAACTCCCCTTCCCACGTGCTGCCTCTTCTCCCAGCTGTGCTGAGCATTGTCCAGTGCTGTGAACAGGATGGCTTTCTATAGCCCTGTTCCTTGGAAAGGACACCCCACCATTTCAGGAGTGCACCTCTGCAGTGTTGAGTTACATTTTTTTAGCCCAGACATCTGGAATGTATCATAGAGAGGCCAGATTTGAGGAGTATCTTCATTTTATGCTGCCTGCAGGAAGGAGGAAGGCAGAGGATTCACATTACTGCAGCACAGATGAGCTCTAATCACTTTTTGTGTAATTAGTGGACAATGCAAAGGTGTATGTTATCGTATGGTCCACCAAAGCCCTTTCTGATCCTCAGTAAGGAAGTTCCTCCATCAACATTTGTTGCATCAGAGCAAAGCTGAGGTGAAGGAATACAGATGCATGCTTGCTGTGACCTGAGTGGGACCAGGTTTCCATAGGTACTTCCAAATTTTAGGAAAAGAAGCTTCTTTTCTTGAAGAGTCTTGAAGGCCAATTGTCTAAAGTGATTGAGGCAACTAAAATTCTAAGGTTCAGAAAGCTTTAGGCCAAGGCAGGATTCCAAAGCACCCAGGTGCCACACTCTTACTTGCTGTGCCAACATGAATCTAAATAAGGTGCTCTCTGCCCTCTCCCCAGCCGACAAATAGGACTCTGGATGTCCAACCACACTACTGGGTGTTGTGAAAATAAGAATAGAACCCATACAATAATTCTTACTGCATTCATTTATCAGTGCAAAATGGAAAACAACCCGGAGTTCAGTGCAGCCAAACAGATGAAAGATGCAATTGTCCTGACCTTGGGTGGTGGTTTTTTTCCCACCCTTTTGCTCTGTAGTGTGCTCTGCTTTCGAATGGAGGGATTTTCGTCATTGCCACAGGCAAGGTCTCCTGGGCACGGAGCTGCGGCTGCTGCCGAGAGCAGCGAAGCCAAACCCACCACTGGTGCAACTCCACCAAAGCTCCCAGCCTCACAGAAGGGACTAATTTGGCCTTGTGTATTTTGAATAAATTGTTAACTCTTCTCAGCATGAAGAAGTGATTATTGAAAAGTTTGCCTCCACATACAAATGCAAATGACAGTCGAAGAACACGTGAATGTTAATCTTCCAAACCAAGTACGTAGACAAATGCTAGTCATTAGAAACATTTCCGTGCATTTATATTAGGCTGTCCTCTAAAAGACTTTTCAGACAAATATGTCATCAAGATATTCAAAACCATGTAATCTTATCCAAAGTTTCATCTATCAACAGTACAGTTTTCATCTCTCGCAGCTGTGTGTCAGAATGTTCAGGCAGATTAGCCAGCTGATAGCAAGGGGGGGAAGGGAAAGAGGGGCTCTGTCATCATCAAGAAATACTGCTGGGGAGAAGAGACTCTTGCTGTTGATTTTTTAAAAAATCTCCCCAGGAACCCTTTCTGTGCAGGGATGCAGGGGATATTTGCAAAGACTTTAATTTTTTGACGGGAGTTGGTGCTTGCCCCTGCTCGCAGCCCCCCCCCCCGCTTCCCCTTCCCTGCAGAGAGTAAGTTCTCATAACAAAAAACATCCTGAGCACAATTGTGTATCTGGTGTCTGTGGCAAAGCGTCCCCCTCCATGGCAGATTAATTCACCAGATTTCTTGTGCCTTCACAGGCCAGGAGAGAACAGGATAAAGTCCAAATCCAGATGGTTTTGAGTTCCAGCTGCACCCTTCCCCTTCCTCAAAGGGCAAATCCCTACACAGGTTCCTTCTCCTCCCAGAGCCAGGGAGATCACTTGGGGGGGGGAAACAAAAAGTTTACCTTAACACTTTTCAGCAAATTCTGTAATTCTGTTGTTTCAAGGAGAGAGATGAATGGTGACATATATGGGCTTCTGATAAAGATGAAAAGAGATAGGACTAAAACATACAGTAAAGCTCTGTGAAATGATTCCCCGATACGATATTCAATATGATGCCACTGTTGTCTATGAGACAATGTCTTTGAATCCATGCATATGAATTCGTGCATAATCTTTGAGTGTATTCATTTTTAAATACATTCTTTCAAGTGGATTTTAGCATTACTGAGGAGCTCTAGCTTGACAGCACTTGAAGAAAATGTTTTCAAAATTGGGGAGAGTGGGGAAGTTTTTCAAAACCACAGGAGAGGAGCGGGGACTTAACATCACTTAAAATAGGCTTGTGATTTTTCTGGGTATCTTTGAAACTGCTTTTAGAAATGAATCCCTAAATATCAGTGTTTGGTGACACAAATCGAGTACCTTGGTTTTCAAAGTCTCAAGTCCAATTTGTGTCTGACTGTATAGAATATTCAACATCTCTGAACATCACCTGTCCCAGCAAAACCAACTTCAGGTTTTGGGATTACGTTTTTCTTTTGTGCTTTTGACATGAAGGTTCCTCCCGCAGGGACAGACAGAAACAAGGACAGTGCTTAGCCATTTGCCAGGGGCTCTGATTTCAGCTTGAAGGGGTATTTCTGCAGAAAGGAGTCTGCTTTGGTGGAGAATCCTGTGACATAGGCACCTCCCTGCACCAAGGACTGACACTGGTGTAGTCTGACTGATGTCAGTGTAGTCACCAAACCATCTGTGGGGATTGGGGCACAAGTAACCAAAGCCATACCTGAGGGAGTCGACCACTAAGGGAGGCAGAGCTCTGTATCTTGTTCCAATTCCTCTGAGCTTTTCTGGTTCCTTAACTTCAATACTAAATCAATCTTTTTAATGGGAGCATAATGGTTACCCTATTTCTGTAACTTTCCCCTCAGCCTTTGAAATGTGCTCTGGAGCCACTTGACTGAAAAATAGTTATAGCATAGAGAAAGAGCCTTTCCAAGCCAATATAGAAGTGTCCTGGAAAGGGGGAAAGAGAGGCTGGTTGTCCACTGAAACAAAACCCTGAAATGCAAAAGCAAAATTTAACATCACTGGAAATGGAATTCCTTAAGGCTTCATTTGACAAACACTAATTTTAAACTCAAAAGCATTTTTAAAATACTTGTGTTGTTAGCTCCTTGCTTTGGAAAATTACCTTTGTTTCCTCTGAAGAGAAGTGGAAAACAAGTGAGAAGCAGGGTGGGAAGGGGAAGACACGTCATTTGATGCAACAAGACATTGCTCCCAGCCTAGGGCTCACTGTCCTCCCAGCAGAGCCCAGCCTGCCAGCTCTCTGCCTGGGCACACACGCCTGCCTGCCAGCCAAGGTCCACCAGGTCAAAAATCAGCATTAGAGAGACTGCCCTGAGCTAGTGTTTACCTAGAGGAGCCATTGCAGCCTCTCAGGAAATAATCCACATTGCCAAATGAGCCTGCGTGCCCAAATATTTATTTGCTAGTTAGATGGTAATGGCTCTAGAGTGGTTGTTACAGTCTTCTGGGGGCAGTGTGCAACTTGTACAGCTACTCAGGGTTTGTGTACCAGGTGAGGTATTAATCTGGTCAGTTGAAGTACTGTGGTCTGTCCACAGATCATTAATGTTGGCTCCAGTGCTGAACGCTGTTAACACACGTACTTCAGGGCTGGTCAGTCAGTCCAGTCTCACAGAACAGATGTTTAGCCCAGAAAGGTCTACAGGCCTTTCCCAATCCCATTTTTTTTTGCTGGCCATGCTGCCAGACCAGCAGAAACCAGTGCAAGGCATGGGACCATGGGTGGAGGCTCTGGAGTTATGGCTTCAGCAGGCAAAGGAGGAGGAGAGCAAGTGATCTGCCAAAACAAGCATGGGTGGTGAGGCTTTCAGAAGACAGGGGCATCGAGCAGCAGGGAGCAGAGCTTGCTGGAGTGGTTTTTAAAGATGGTTTAGGAAACTGGCTTTGATTTTAACAGCCAGTTCTACCAACAGAGACCAAACTGCCCTCGGCACAGCTCTGTCCTTTTTCTTCGCCTACACACCACCACAAGCCACAAAGCACTCACCAAGACTGTACAACAAACTGAACTTCAAAAGACCAAAAGCCACAAAAAACATAATGTCCCACAAGAAGGGAGCAGGAGCATAAAGGGAGATAGTAGTAGTGATTTACTCGGATTCCTTTCTATGAAAAGAGAGAGGTGGGCAGCCAGGAGGTTATGATACACTTCCACATCTTTTCTCAGTTCCCAGAGCCTCTCCAGCTCCCCATAAAGGTACCCAGCTTCAACCAGGGGATACAGAAATACAATGTGGGCTCAAAGTAACCATGCAGAAGATTTTTGCTTCCAGTGAGTGCTGGGAACCTCTTTCTATCCTCACCAGAGCTGTCTCGCAGGGGCGAGCAAACAACTAATAGCAGCAGTGATGCACTCCCCCGGCCATGGGCATCTCCTCTCTGTTCAGCTCTGAAGGACATCAACAGAATCTATGAGGACTCATTCTAAGGATGGGATTCCCTCTCTCAGTCTTGTCATCAGGCTTTTTTCTCATGAGGGCTGAAGTCAAGGATGTGACCTTGACTTTGCCTTTGCCTTTACTAACAGCAGCATGGAGATTCCATTAAGGAATCTGCTCTTGGAGGCTTTTTGGAAAAAGCTGCTTGGAGAACAAGATGAGATTACTGGGTGCACACCCCTGTCCTGTGCCCTGCCACTGCCTTCAGCAGTGTTCACAGTCCCCCTCTCACAGGAGAAGAGAACACAAAGGCTGTTTTTTAGGGAAGGACATTTTTCCCCACGTGCAGTTTCACTGCACTAGCAGTGTCACTGGCAACGAACACAGCGTCATCTGCAGTTTGCACATCACAGACAGAATCCAAACAGCTTTCCCCCTAACTCATAACAGACTTATAAATCCCTGAGATGGATTTGCCATTGGCTGGTTCCACTGCACAGCCCAGATTAAAACCAAAACAGGAAAAAACCAGCGTTGTGTGTAATCAGGGATGTGAACACCAACCCAGAAGTTGCACATCCCACACCAGACAAGCCAAGTCGTACAGAGATAACAAAAGTTCAATAACTCCTTCAGCAGATTGAGCTCTTGATTACTGTGAACAATCTGCTTCCAAGAGCTGCAGCCTTGCTGGTGGGGGTTCATTCACCCTTCCTCAAGCCAGGAGGCCACTTCTGATCCTGCACTGTCTGCTGGGAAGGCTCCAAACACCTCCAGGGACTTGTGAAGGTGCCTTCATCCTGGAAAGGATGTCTTTTCAGACGTGGTGAACTCAACCTGCTTTCAGAAGGCTTTTCAGGCCAACAGAGGCACCTGAAGACTTAGAGAAAGATGACACTGCCAGATGGCACAGCCCAGGGAGAGGATGCAATGAAGGCTGTGGGGGATGCATACACTGATTTCTCCAAAGACTTATAACCACAACGAAGAAAGAAATAGCTCTGCCACAAGAGAGTCTGATGAGAAAAGTCATTTGCTACTGAAATGTAATTTAAAAAATGTATTTAATACCACTTAGCAACACAAGCCTGTAATACCCTCTTATCTAAACTGCTTGTGGATTACTTGCTTTTCACTTACTAACCTACCCACTAATTTCTACAAAAAATAAAAATACAGGTCAGGCTTTTGCTACCAGATTTAGTTATTTTACTAGCAGACAAAGATGAGCCAGAATGGTTATCAAGAAAAATAAGGGGGGAAAAGAGAATTGGGAAATCTTAGACATTGTATTAAAACAACAGTTTTTAGGGTGTTTGATTTACTATTCAACTGTGCACAGCTGCTGCTGTGAGAAATAGGAAGCATGCCAAGGGAAAGAGATGGGGGAAAAAAATTAACGGGTGGGGGAGGTTTGCAGAATCAACTGGTTAATGAGATATGAAATTTTTTATGAGTAAGCCCCTGCTGAAAAGCACTTGTTTGTTTGAACCAGCTTACTGCTTACCCACTGACACGGCAATTCGGGTTCTCTCTCCCAAGGACTTAATCACCAAATGCAAAATTTAGGTAGCATTTGGGTTTTTCATGCACTAGTTTAGATTCTCTGTGCTCTCCCCTCCTTATCTTGGTGCAAGCTATAACCTGCTGGGGTCCTGGCACATGTTTTCTCCTCTCTGCAGGCTGCAGTGCTCTGAATGAAGGGAGCACTTTCCACAGGGAGGGCAATAAATGACTCGAGTCCTACCATGGCTTAGGGAGGAATCTCAACAGGATGATGTGAGAGATGTGGGTTTGAATGCCTTCAGGAGAGGACAGGAGGAAAGCAGTGCTCTCAGCATCCTGCCTCTCCCTGGTTCCATCTTCCCTTCAGCCCCTTTACAGGGCAGAGAAGAGCTTTCCTTTCTCCAATTCTAGGGGAAGGATCAAGTTTCAAATATCCATGGAAGATGCACAACCAGGATTTTTTTAAAGAGGAAAGCTCTCTGCTTGGTCCTGAGGAAGACCCCTGACTCTTTTAAAAATCCATACCTTCACTTGGCATTTCCTATGAGACCACTTAGGCAGTCCTCTGCTGACTGTCCTCATCTGTATGAATCCCATTCCTGGGGACTGAGCACTTTGCAGACACTTCACCTGGAAACCTAAGCACTAAAGTCAGGATTATTCAGCAACCTGAATTTAGGAACTGCTTTGTTGCCTCTTACTCTCTTTTCACATAACCTAACCCTTGTTTTGTATTTCAAGTGGAAAAATACTTCAGTCTCCTCAGAACAAGCTTGACTTGTTTGCAATAATTTCTTACATTATATTTTTCCCAATTTCTCCTATGAGAATTTCTCCTGCCATACCTACAAATGCCTTTGCCGTTGCTTGGTGGTTTTTTTGTAAGTATCAAAGTTTCAACAATTTTTGAGAAAAATAAATGTCCCAAATTCTCTAAAAACAAAACACAAACTCTGAGGTGTAGAGCTTAAGTTTGTACCAAAGCCTGGTCTGTGACATTCCCCGTGAGGATCAGGGAACTGGCACCATCAGAAGTCCAAGATTTCATCTTGGTTTACTCATTGGTGAAAATCTGATGCTGAAGAAACTTTTCAACCTGAAACATTCATTTGCAGTTGATTGATAAACCACCCAAAACAATGTTTTATTGTCATGTAGATTCAACCATATCTGCAGCTATGAGGCAGCTAATAGGCTTGGCCCCAGTCTACTCCTAATGATATTTAATGAAGGGTTCTTTTCTAGAACCTGTTCAAATAAAAACCATTTAAACTAAGGGATTAAAGCAGTAGGCAGTGGTCCTTTACAGCAGCACCCTGTGAATGCCCCTGTTTGCTTGTGCTGCATGGTCAGGAGAATACCCATTGTGTCAGCACTCCAGAAGGCCTCACTGTAGAATATGAGACTTGAGAAATCATTTATGGGGGTCTTATCTTGCATACCTAATTCAGATGTCAGGCCACTGCACTTAAACTGTAACTTGCAGACTAATTAAAGGCAACAACTTAGTGCTTACCTAGGGATTCAGGGAGACTGCATGATGACCCGCCTGTGTTGTAAAGAAAGATTAAACAGATTGAACTAAATAATGTCTGTATTTTTCTGGTGATGCCTGATTTGGGGGAGTAATCCCACTTTATCCCCAAACATAAATCTTTTTGTTATTTAGAAGTGTATAACCTTATGAACCTTTTCACCTGGCTTTGATGTCCTAACAGTTACAAGCCTTAAGCTTTCTGTTTCCCTGTTTTATCTTTCCCTGAATTGTTTCCAAGCTGCTATCTGGTTAGTGGGATAGCCTCACTTTTCTGCAGAGAAAATGGCAAATCAAACAAATAAAGTTTTATATATGGTTTGCTTGCTTTTATTTGCATGTGCATGTTGTCTTCTAACTCCAAACTCTGATCTTTGGGTTGAATAACAGTACATGGAATAATCTGAAACCCAGCAGATCTGAAATGGCAAGTTAAAAGCTTAGGGGTCACTGTTGGGACAAGAAGAAGCAGGAGGCAGCTTTCCTGTCTTCGTGAGGATGATGATGAGGCCTTGATTTCACATGGTGAGGAAGGAGGGAGGCAGACACTAAAAATAAAAAGCAGAGGTTTATTTGACAGTGTTATGGGGAGGGTAACTGGAGGCAAACATTTGACACTGACGCACTGGAATGCTGTAAAAATTTAATTAGATGGGTACATTAGTCTTAGTTGTATTAGGGGGTTCATACACTACATGCAAAAATGCATGCTCCAGTACAAAAGAAATATTTAAGTCCTTCCTGTAAATACCATTTCCCTCATTATTGGGAAATGAGGTCTCGGTGGGACCATTGACCATGTCATTGTATTTACAAAAGTATGGTTAGAATGAGATTAACAGCATTTATGGGGAGGGTTTTCCTACACAGGGAATGATACCTATTATATAGGCAAGGCTGTGTAGCTGAGTTGCAATGAAGGAGGCATATGTGGCTGCTATCTGGTTTAATGTAGGATTTACTTCTATGCCATTAAACTCTCTTTAATAGCCTCGTGTTCCCTTATACAAGGGCTGTTGGTGAGCTCAGATGTGTTGAAGCACGTCAAAAAGTCCTACTGCAATTTTGCCTGCCCCTGGAAGCCACTGGGGTATGTTTTATGGCTTCACAGCTGTCCCAAGGAGAGCTCGACAGACTTGTTCACTCAGTCTTGGTAGTTTAAAAAAAAATTCACAATTTGGTCCTTAAAAGGTGATCCTTTGGGATTAGGTTTATTTGGGAAGATCATCTGAATCTAGTGCAGATCACTCTAGTTGGGGCATCTTATAGTTCTAAGTATGTATCTGCATGACTCTGATCAAAAATTTCAATAACTTGCAAACTTGATGGGTGTTTCCCTAATTTTTAAGTTTCAGATAGATCCAAAATCTTGCAGGGAGTTACCTAGATTTCAACTACCCTCTTCTAATTTGTGGTGAATCAGTAAACTAGTTTAGTCCAAATATTTCCCACATGATCCATATAAAGAACTGGATTACTGTGGGGCTGCTCCAAAGACTGCAGAATCCAAATCTTTGCAGAAAAGCTTTGGATGGTGAGTTGGTAAGCTAGTTACAAAACAAAGAATAAGTAAACCTGTTAGAAATCACAATTGAAAGGATATGCTCAGCTATATTGCTGCATACTCACAATGCTCCCTGCCTCATAGAAGGTACTTGTGTCTTTTGTTGGGAAAAAAAAATGAATATTTCAAGTAATTTGAAAAGATTTCTTTTCACAAAGCCCTGCAGAAAAGGAGTTTGGACCATTTCCCTTAGTTTTCTTTCCCTTCAGCTTTACTACATGTGGAAAATAAGATAACATTTTAATTTGACAATGTTCATTTAGTAGTAAATAAGCAAATAATTGGTCGTGTTTTATTTTAAACAGTGTTTCAGTTGTAGCACCACGTGTGACATTCACAAGTAATTATGAGATTGAGATACCAGATAGGAAAAGGATAAAAACAAAGGGTGACTCAACCAATATCATCTAATAGTTTGTCTTAATCAGTGTTTGGATTGTTCTGATGAATTTGATATCAATGTTACAGAAAAGGAGAAGGCTATGCTAGTGATCAGTTCATTTCCCAGAATTCAGTGAATTTGCAGAGGATGCCATTGTCTGCAATTACCTGTAAGCACATAAAGAAGGAACATGTATAACTTCTGAGCAAGCCAATTGTAACCCTAGAAAATCCCACATGTACATACCAGGAATTTATGTTGGGGAAGGGTGTGTGTGTGTCTGTGTGTGTGTCCAGCATTATATACATAAAATACTGAACAGCAGCCTGAGATTTTGATTGAAACACCAAAATGTGGATCAAAATTCACCTTAAGTCTGGTGTCCTATTTAGAAAAATTGGAAAAAAAAAAAAAAGTGTCAGGCTGGAAAGGGAAGGCAAATGAACTCCAAAACCACACTTTATATTAAGAAGACACTTTCTTTTCTAAATACCAAATAGAGAATCATGACCTCACAAAGAGACTTGCCCTTTACTGTCATGTTGGCTGTTAAAAATCAGTAGATCAGTCAGACCAACTGAATTGCTCTATCGGAAAGGATAACCAGCCAAATGACCACACATTGATTGCAAGGCAGGTGCACATACACATAGTGTTTTTAAACAGGCAAAAAAAAAAAAAAAAAAGCTACCCTGCTCTAAAACAAGAGCATTTTGTAGGGCCAGCAGCATGATGGTAAAGCAAAGCTGAGAGTTCTGAATGACGTCCACAGCAAAGTTTTAACATAGGAACATTATCACAAAAAAGAAATTAAGTTTAAATAGTATGCAGCAACTTATACAAAGAAACAGACATACAAAGAGTAAGAAAGAATAAAATGAGACTGCAGCAGAGTGGTTTGGATGGAAGTAAGATGTATAATAGGTGATTTTTTTTGGACTGTGTGCCCACAAACACCATCTTGACACCCACCACCACCACCTCAGCAGACAGCTGGATGAAATCAAGGTCCTAACATACAGTTTCTCAGTTTACCTGTCTGTTAATCACATTGATTTACTTTTAAGTTCCATTAAAACCAAAGCTCCCACTAACACACAAGCTGCAGTTCTTTAGTGACTTAAGAATTTAAGTCCCATTTGCAGAAGTCTGACAGACGCTTTTGAAAATTGGATTCATAATTAGTAAACCAGACAACTGGCCTCTTAAGATCATTAGAAAGATATTAGGTAGAAACTTCAAAGTCAATGGGATTTGTACACCTTAGTCACATAAGCTCCTCTGAAAATTTTTCCTTCATGCCAATCTGCATTCGAATAATTCTTCTTGCACTTGGCTATAGTGTGTTTGTCGTGGCCACTGAGCTCAAAAAATCAAATCTCAAAAATCCAGTAGGGATAGGAATTAAATAAATGTCTCCTTAAAAAATTTATTTTCTGAAAGGTACAAGAAATTGTGACTATACCACAGAGAGGAAAAAAAAAAGTATCTTGTTAAATCAGACTGAAGTAGTTCCAGCTCGTCCAAAGCCTGTTCCCAAGTGAGTGCTGGAAGATCAGAAGGCTGTGACCAGCAGAGCCTAGGGAGAAGCAGATGTTGTGTCCAGAGCCCTCATTGTGGAATTCAATAGCTGGTTTGGTGAATCATTTGAACTGGTCACTTGGGAAGGCAGTGCCAACTCAGTTTATGCTGAATTTGAACAGTCTGATGTTTGAGCAGCAATATTCACCTCTTACTGGAACAAAGAGGCTGTGTTTGTAAATAAGATGACAATTTGTACCATATTAGGGTCTTTTGCAACCAACAAAGCATTCCCATTTTCCATAGAAAAGGAACCATTTGCCTGGGAAGAAATATCATCTGGCAGTATTTCTGGAGCCATGTTTCAAAGAGAAATTTGAAGCCAGTCTTGTACGATGCACAGGCATTAATCACCAAAAGCGAGATTCTCATAAACAAAGTAATCCAAACCAGTAACACAAACCCAGTCCCTCTCCCTGGCTGAGCACTGGTCAGTGTGGAGCACAGGAAAAACCAGGGCAAACCCCCTTCTCTGACAGAAAGGCACCTTGCCCTGCTGCCCAGGGATCAGCCTTGTGCCCTTGTATCTCAGAGCAAGAGCAGAGTGTCGTTGAAACCTTCCAGCAGTGCAAAACATGAGCAAAGCCAAGGAGACTGGTACAACAGAAATAGCATCAAAGGAAGCAGAGAAAAATGTTAGCTGCCTGGTGGTGGGGCAGCAGGATGAACGGCTGTATTATGGGAGTGTCACCTGAGCGAGCCGATCAATGCTATTAAGACCCAGTCAATCAGTGTCTGTACAAGTATAGCAGTGCTAGAATGATGACAAATCTCTGGGTCCAAAGGGAGACATCCTTCACCTTGTTGGAAAGCAAGGAGGTGGCTGCTGTGATCAGTTCTGGTAAGCCTTTCTGGTCCCTACCTGGGCCATTCCCATCAGATGTCAGGTGCTGATGCTTTATGACCTCCAGTGTGCTGGGGCTGCTGCCGTGCCCAGAGCCTGAGCTGCTGTGGACAACAGTGTTGACTGCTGCTGTTTCACTAAAATGAATAATTATATATCTCCCTCTCAAGCTGATTGTTTGAATGATGCGAGAGGGAGCACACAAGAGAGATGCTACCAATAAGGGAGCTTTTAACACAGTTATGTTGCCTCTGAGGAAAACCAGACTGGAGGAATGAAAGGTAAACTCTGGTCCTGCCATCAGTTCATGGCATTAGTGATGCTTAAGTGGCATGAGGGGACCTTTTTCCAAGCCCATTTAACAGTCCAGTCGGAAAGTAATCTTCTCCTCTCTCGCTGCTGTTCTTCCCATGTCTCTCCTTCTTGGCATGGTGCCTTTTCTCCCCCGAGCAGCAGCTGTGCACACTTGAATAGTAAATCAAACACCCTAAAAACTGTTGTTCCAAAATCTTTTCAGATCTTTCTCTCCTCTATTTCTGTTCTCCTTTTTTCTTGCTAATGATTAAGGCGATTGGCTTTTTTTTTTTTTTAAATTTTAAATCTGGTATGAACTAATTTTGTGTTGCAAACAACTTGATGTATCACAATGTCTATCAGTGAAAGGACCCAGGGGTACACTGAGTTCATCTCCCATCAGTGTGTGAGTTGTTGGGGGCCCATGGTGGGGGCTTCACATTTCCTCTGAGAGCAGATCCCAGATGATCTTGTGAAAGGCCAAAGAAGATGGTAACAGTCTGGATTTCCAGGAGATATAAATACACTCCAGTCAGGGCTGATTTACACTAACCAGGGAGCTGAGCCCAGCATCCTAAATGGCATTTGTTTTTATGGTTTCAAGACTATTTCCACAACAGAAGTGCATAGAGGATTAATATTGTAGAGAGAGGGATGAGGACAGAACAGCAAAATACCAGATAATTAGCACCATGCAGTATATCATATGTTTTTTGTTGAGCTCAACATCCATCACAGAGCAGCAGCGAGTTACTCCCTGAAAAAATGGGTACATTTTTTTTTCCCCCTAGAAGTTAGATTTACAGAAGGTAACTCAGTTGACAGAAATGCTCAAAATACCCAGCAGCTTAACTGTTCCTGTATTTTGAAACTATTGCAAGAAACTGATGTTGCACCTTAAAAAAGATCCAATTTGGAAACAAAACAAAAAAGAAAGTGCATAATTCTGGTAATGCCTATTTTATTTGTTTGAGACACTTAAGCCCACAGATAGCTTATCCCTTTAACACGTACATCTGTGAAAGGGATGTGATGGTAGAGCTTTGGCTGTGAAAATACAATGTATGCTTTATTACAAAGAAAACCACAGTTTGAAAACCAGGGAAAACTCTGATTCACCAGCATGACTCACACATGCACTATAGAGCCTGCAATCCCTTTAGCAAAGATTCAAGTCCAGCAGCATGTAAGTACTTGCAGAGAGAACGTATTTTCCCTAAATGAATGATCTTTTCAAGTGCCTTATCTCACTCTTTTTGAAGACAGTGGAAAATCTCTCACTGGGCTTTGGTAGAGGCCCTTTAGTGCAGGAGGAAAGTCAGTAGACACCATGTAAATATCCACAAAAATGACTCAAAGCCACCATCAAGATAATACTATCACGGGAGATGGGAGGTGAGATTTCTGAGAAGGCTGTTACAAGCCCAGGGAGGACCTGTTATGTTGGCTAGTGACTGATTGTGATTAGTAAAGCTGAACTTTTCAGGAAATGAATACTTCAGGGTTCCCACCTGGTGAGAGAATTTTTACATGTTCTCAATTCCAATAAATTGAAATTGAGAGGGTGCTGGAATTAGATGATCTCTATGGTCCCTTCCAACCCAAACCATTCTATAAAATGTGCCTGAAAGCAAAAAAAAAAATATTCGGAGGATTTTTGGATGTCTTCAGAAAATGGAAACAACTAGACTGGAAAATATACCTGTTTGGAGGCAACAACTCAGTTGGCTGCAGCATGAGGGAGTTCAAAGGATTTTCATATCCAGTGATGAAATGTTTTTGTTACATTACTCTGACTCCTGAGACCACTGGTACTGGAGCAACACAGTGAGAAGTCAGGCTGTTAGGGCTTGCTGCCTAACAGAGCATCCACGAGAGGAAAGAAACCTCTTTGAGGTGTAATTGCAATTCATTTTGTCTGCTGAGGCTACAAAAAGTAGTGTGACAACATGCATGGGCCTTAGAGGGAGGAACTCAAGGTACAGATGCAGGTAAACTTGTTTGTTCAACCCTCTCAAATATGTGGCTCCACTTTCAGAACTGCAAAGCCCCACGTTGCTCTCACTGAACCAGACTGGCAGGGAAAGGAGCTGGGTTAGTGCTCCTGGTTTTCCAGTCACAGCCGTACCCCATGTAAACATTTTTCCAGTGAAAATAAATACTGAAAGGTTTATTTTTAATACATTTAACATATTGGTATGTTAAAGAACACAGTTCTTAATTTGGTTTCTGATATTTTTTCCTTTGCTTTAGAATATAAAACTTTCAGTATATTTTAAAAATTCTCACAACAGAAGGAAACTCTCAGTTTAGCACATAAGGAACTTACACTCACCATTTCTGTCCATGTTTCTGTGGCTGTGTTGAAGCCACCTCTCTGACCTGGGTCTCTATGAAGCCATTAATTCTTTGATATGTTTTCCCATCTACATACCTTCTACCTGGGCACACCTGCTCAGCTCTACTGTCTGTGAACTGCAGGCCTTTAGTTATACGAGCTCATTTTCCCCTGGTTTTTGGACTCTAAATAGCATATTAACATGCCTCTCATCCACCTCTGAGAGTCCCAAATTGGCTGAAACCTTGAGTTTTTTTCTTGAGCCGTGGGAGCATCAGGCCAGAGCTTATGCTATGCACAGTAGCTTGGTGTTCCTCAGCAGGGAAGTCAGATGGAAGATAAAGTCAACCCAGAGCCTGCACACTCATCTCTTAACCACACTGTACTCATATGAAAGGTCATCTCAGTCTCATAAACTCTCATTCTTGTATTTCCCAAGCTAAAAAACTTCTCATTTGGGTTTCAGAGCTGCCTGGAGTCTTTCCATGCTGGAATTGCTTGACTCTGAGGCCGGTGGTGATCATTAATGAAATGTATTGCCTACCATTTCCATGCCATCAGCTGACTTGGCTTTGGACTTCAGTACATTATACATTACTTCTGAGTAAGAATAGAGACAGTCCTCTCCATTTCATAATATTAGGTTGGACCTGCAATCTTCTGAAAGGCTGGAATTGGAAAGTATTATTTCTCTTGCTTAGAAAGAACAGAAAATAGATTAGTATGAAGTGTGTATTAAAGTTAATTAATACCCGTGTGAAACCTCTACATAGGGAATTAACATGAGACATTGAAAAATTGTTCTTTTGTATTGTCTGAGAAGAGAGAGCTGCATTTCCCTCTTTGTGAGTGATAAACATCTGTACTCAGTGTTCCTGGTGCTATAGGTATTAGACCTATGGTTGACCAGAGAATGCCATAAAGCAGAACTGATTTATTTCATATTTAATGTTACTTCTGGGGGAAGAGGGCAGGTGGGAAGTTGGATTAGTGGGAGATGTTGTCTGAGGAATGCTGCACTCGATTTCAGTGGATTTGCCTGATGCTGCTCCCCTTTCTGGCACCCAGCTCGTGGATTCCCTGGAGCACTGACAACACAAATTGAGAAGCCATGAGTGCAGACACCTGAACGTGAAGCTGTTCAGGACCATCTGTCTGCACGATCCGACACAGGGATGTCCAATGAGCTGGCACATTTATTTCTACAGGCCATGAAAAAAAAACCTATGGGATTAGAAACTGTGCTCTTCTCCAGCTACGCAAACAAAACCCCATTTTTGCCTCCCAAATGCTTGTCTCTGGATCCTCAGCAAGATACTTCACCTATCTGAATACCATTCTCCCATTTCACTGTCACCAGCAGCAAAAATGCAGGAGTGCAACAAACAGGGATGTTTTACCCCCATTTCTTTGCTGCTTCTGTGGTGACACTGTGAGTACTGTCCTTGAACACTGAGGAAACACATATAGCACGTGCTGAGTGGGATAACCCCCACAGTCCTTTGCTGGCATCCAGAGCATTTTGAACAAGGGCTTTCCCCTGGTGGGAAGAGAAGTGTTTTCCAGTGTTTCCATTCAGAGATTCCTCTCCTACATTGCTGCATAATGAACTTGTTGTGAGAGGGATCTTATTCAGATAGGCATCTGCGTTTATGCTACAGGAATATTTGTTATTTATAGACAAGACTGTGTGTTCTCCCTCACTGAGCTAGATCTTATCTCAAGGACACACCCCAAGAGAGAAGAGGGAGGAAGATATTCCATTCTGGGGCATCACAGGAACAATTCCTCCCTATTTCTGTTTTGTTCCAATACCAACACCAGATACTCCCATGCCCCCATTCCTCTGTGGACTAGGTTGTGCTGTGGTGGTGCAATAGATGGTCTTTGTCTTTCTCCACCCACTGCTTTTTGTGTCTCAACCAAGTCTCACAGCAATCACAGAAGTGTCTGGCTGTCCCTCCTGCCTCTACAGGAGCTCACAATCCACAATCCAGCTCAGGTACTTGTGTTTCTGCATATGGTTTCGGGGGATTTATGAACATGAACCTGAACAGCAAGATGAGAGAAGAACACACAAAGAGAGAGTATTTAAAAAACCTCCAACAACAATGAACATTTAGAATAAATTGCAAATAGAGGTGCATAATTTGTGGTTAGAGAGAATGAGTGTAAGTCATTATTCAGTACCACTCATTTCTTTCCTCCAAATATACGTATGAAAGTCAGGAACAAATAATATTTTTATACACAGGGAGGAGGTTTTCTTTTTAAAATTAGATTATGTTAAAAAATAATCTAAGATGACTGGAGTGAGACTGTACCTAAAAGGAAAAATTACTATACAGCCAAGTGAATCATTTATCCAAATATAATGTATAACTTCACAGCAAACAAAAGCCAGACATATAAAGAGTGAATTGTTTACAATAGAGAGTTACATATTAAAATGTATGTATAATTGTAACCTTCTGTTAACACCCTCTTGGAGAGAAGAAACACTAGTTGCATGCTTTAAAATGCTGTGTCTTAACTATGCTCAATGAAGAGCTCTATATGCAATGAGAGCAGCATACAGAGGAGGGATTCTTGCAGATACAAAAAAAATTAAATAAAATAAAAAAAAAAAAAAGAAGGAAAAACAGCTCCTATGAAAGTTTTTAGCAGAAGTTGCTCCATCTTCATTTGTCTGTATCAAAGGAATTCATTGTCATCTCCAGAGACAAACTTGGGGGAAAGAAAACGTGCTTTATTGAAAGCAAGACTCATGATTTAATCTGATCTCACTAGAATTTCATTCTAAATCTAAAAAGGTTTCCCTGGTGACATCACACTATGCGTGATGTTCTCAGCCCACAGGCATCCATTGTAAGCTCTAGAAGAAACTTGGCCTTAGTTGGGAATGGGAAAACACACACATTTTGGAGGTCTGATTAGAGATCTTCCATCTCTGATACTAAAAGAAGCCCAGAAAGTTGGCCTGGATTTACACTGATTGCCTCTACCTCCTCTAGAAAAATATCAGAGACATGGAAACACAGGCCCTCATTTGCACCAAGCTCCTTTCCCAAACCTTTGGAGAGAACATGGCAAAAGAGAGTAACTGTGAGGTCTTCTACTGTTTAACCAATGCAACCACCAAAAACTTCTCAAAGCGGTATAGAAAGCAAAGACATCAGATTTCTACCTCTCTTCCCATTAACAAATGGATTAGAAGAACCTTCTCATCACTGATAAAACCTGAGGGGAATGAGAACAGAGGAAGAACAAAGAATCCCTTGAACAATAGATGCCCATTTCACTACAGGATGGTTATGCCCCCTTCAATCCCACAGTAGTAAGTGGCCTTACTCTGTTCCACCAAGAATCCCCTAAATAGCTTTCTCTGCATATTTGCTGCCCTTTGTATGCTTATATAAATTTGGCAATACAGCCAAACCCCAACAATTTTCCTGTCAAGTTCCCTGTTTTCCTCACAGAGAACCCGCTTCTCCCAAAAAACAACCTCCCTGAACCCAACCCTTTTCTTCCCTGAGCTGAAGCCCTCACTCCCCAATACCCTATGCACAAGAGCTGTATGCTATCTAAGCTCCGGGAGATTAACAACACAATTTACTGCACTTTTTGGATATTACAGAAGCAGAAGCCAGGGAATACAGTATTTCAGAAGATAAAGAGGAATGGAGAGATCTTACTCAGAGATAAAACTCTTCCCTAAACCCCATTATATCTGCAAGACCTGTCAGGAAAATAACAGGAGCCACAGTCAATACAATATTTGTGTGTATCACAAGTATTCACATTTCAGTGTAAGCTCCATGCAATCACATTTCAATATTTTCCATCTCACTGAATAAATGGATGTGACTTAAAATCCCTGAGACGATGTGGAGTAATAGTTTCCCAACACAGAAGAAGATCCCAGTCCCTCTTACCCCCTTTCCTAGAGCCAACTGCAGGAAAACTCCTCTGCCAAGTCCTCTGGGCAGGTGATAGACTCACCTGAAGGAAGACAATGAGAAAGTGAAGATTGACTTGCTCGTTATCACAAGGTTCCCAGCTGCCTCGTGCACACATTGGGAGGATAATTTCAGAGGAGCTTTGTTGCAAGTGCCCCTCTTTTCCAATCAGTGGGCATCATCCCAGCCAGATAAGAAGCTAACACAGATATCAGCATTCGAGTCATTACAGTGACATGCAGTACTACAATTTTCTGGGCTATTGATTGCTGCTGTTCTGGCATTGCAACCCAAAACACTGGAGGAAGTCAAGTGGAGAATGAGGAGAGGTGAATTTAGCATGCTGGAGAGCTGTTAAAATACCTTTGCTGAAAAGAGCTGCTTTGTCAAAATCACAACTTTTGGCCAAAAGGTATGAATTTTGAGACAAAGGTTTTACAGGTAGTTTGGGGATCCTTGTCTGGGTCTCTGACCTGCCAAATTAGTTCCCTAGTCATGCAGCTATCAATAATGCTCTCCCAGGTTAAACCTCATTTTAGCACAGATTCATTCTGAGCTGCACAACCAAACAACCAAATTTTTTGAAACATCTCAAAAAACAGTGTATTTTTCTGTCCCCAACCCCTCCTTAGCGTTCAGATGGAGGTAAATAACTCTGTCATAAACTCTATGGGGAGTTTATTGATAACATAAAATGACACATTTTGCTTTCAAGACATTTCTTATTACAGTCAGGAGAGAGAGGATGTGAGTCAAAAGCTTTCTTCTCAGTTTCAGTTGGTTCATTTGTTCACTCAGTTTATTGAAACTTAAGTAGCTGTTAGAGCTAGAAGTCCCAGGGCACATGTGTTCTTTTACACATAACTTAATTTACAAAACAAATAATTACAACTCCTTTTCTGAGTGTCACCCTTCCCAGGAGCATCTGATGCATATGCTAAAATGTAAACACCTGAAAGCTGAAGCTCTGCTGCAGTTAACTGCTCTCTGTTTCAGGGAGATTTACCCTCCAACCCACCACTTCTTCCACTCAGAAAGTCATTTCTACATCTGGGTTGCTTTTAGATGGTTTGCTCCAAGCAAGCAGAAAATGGCAGATCACAGCTTTGTCTTCTACAGATCCCTCCAGAAAAGCCTGACACGTTGAACAGATCTCCCTTAACGTCAGATGGACGTGATGCTCAGTTACCCCACAGAGAAAGCTTTCTGATTTAAAGGTCCAGCATTTTGCATCGTTCAGGACTGGCTCCTCCTCCCTTTAGCTATAACACTGACCTAATTATACAGAGCCCCAGCGCTACAGCGTGTGGAAGTTTCAAGTTCGCTTGTTATGTGATGCCTGCAACAATATTTGTTCACCAGCTACTCCAAACACAACGTGTTGTTTTACCGCGTTAACATCAAAGCCAAGCTTGTAGATGGTATTGGTTTTATTTCTGTGATATGCATACCTCTATATATATGTGTTTATATATGTGTACACACGCAGATACACACACACACTCTCGCCCAAGAGAAAAAGCAGTGCTTATAATAACAGCAAACAACTGATGCTTGTGATTTTGAATCTTGCAGCAGGCACTTTTCATATTGAAATCCATATGGGGAGCAAAGGCAGGCAGCTGCCTGCACAGTGCCTTGCAGCCTGCAGAGATGCCATCCTGTCTGCCCCAGGGGGATCCCTTTTCCTCCTACCCAGGTTAGCAGCAGTTTAAGGCAGAAGTCCCTCTCTTCCAACACCTCTGCAGGCCAGTAGAGATTTTCATCGTACCTTCTTGCACAGGTAATGGCTGGAGGTGGTGGATGGCTGTGTGCTGATCATGAATACATTCCAAAAGAGCAGTGCTGTGTTACATAATTCAAAATGCTTGCCAGAAGCTTTTTGGTGAGTTCTTATCTGCAAGACATCATTTCTGGTGAGCTAAGAGCAAGCTGTGTAGGTTTTCTCCACAGCCGGCTTGGGGTACTGTATACAGTACACCCTGCGTTCCCAAGACCAACCAAACCAGTCCACTTGTACACCTGGAATGCCTATCTGTTCATAAAGACACATAACTTTTCCTTGCATCTGATAGTGGTTGGATTTAAAGAAAATGATGAATGTATACTAATGAATGATTTCAATCATCTCAGCCTTCGCTGGGCCAGTCTATCACAAAGTAAAGCAGTAAAAGTGTCTGTTACCCTCTTTCTGATTTTCCTGTTCTCTGCCTCAAAACTTTTCTTCTTTTTAAAGTTGAAACTCAACTTGAGCAGAGCAAAGTAGATGAAAATCAATATCCATAGTGAGCTATAACATAGAACTCTGGGCCAAGACACATTGAAGAATATTGATTTGTCTAAAATATATGCTCATGCAACCAAGTTCTTGCATTTTGAGGTGTTCTTACTTTTGGACTCCAAAATCTTTTCATTCTCCAAAGTCCCCATACTACTCCTTTCTCCCTCTGTTTTTCTTTTTCAATTTTTTTTAATTTTTTTTTTTTTTGTCTCTGAAGGTCTCTGAACCTCCCTACAACTCTCCGAAGAAGAGCTGTGGTCCAGAAATAATCCTTAGTTCCTTTCTTCCATTAAGTTGTGGGAGTATAAACTGTTTGGTGACAAACAGCCACTGGGGAAGATGAGGCTCAAATTCTCCTACTCCTCGCTCATCAGCATGGGAAAGGAAAACATTAGCTAAGATTGAAGAAGATCTTCTCCTCCCTGTCTTGGTTTGTGCAGTTCCAAATCCATATGTCCATGGTGCCAGGGGGGCACAGCTCAGCATGAGCCAGCAGAGGTGATGTGAGAAGGTGGAGCCAAAGACTTCAACTGGAATAATATTATAAACACTGTTATATATGTAAATACACGTGTACATGGGAAAAACTGTGATCCTTCAGACATTTCCCCGCAGATGCACCATTTCTCTTTGCCAAATCTGAGCTCTTCTTGCACAACATAAAGCTTTCCCAGCAGAGGTGGCCTGGGCAGCATCTTATTTTTCCATTGCCAGCAAGTATTTCTCAGAAAGGCTAGAATATAGTGTGCCAGAGTCTGGAATTAGATACAAATTAATTGCATGTAATTACTCAAGAGCATCAAGTATCTTTGGGGGATTTTATACTTACTGTTATTAGGATGATATTCAATTTGCAAATACAATTATTGTAAATTACTCTATTGATAACTTCAGCTTTCCTATTGTGTGTGATCACCTACTGGTTTTCTTGTGGTCTTCTGAAAAACGTTTTTTTAGCCCTGATGAAGACACAAGTAGGGTTGAAAATTCATTGCTGCTCTCACAATGGCTTTCTGTTACTCAGAAGTGGAGAGTTGGTCAATTATTAGCTTATGATTAAATTAAAATGTCACTGTAACATCCAAGAGGTCAAAGTCATAAACTATTTTTGTCTTTCACCAGAATTCTAATAGTAACAAACTGAAATGTATTTTCTTAGCAGTGATTCCTCTTTGATTTGATTTTATTTCTTGTTTTTTCCTTTTATGTCCACTTGGGTTGCTTTCATCATTTCATGTAAAGTAAGACTGCCAATGCTTCAGGGAGGTGTTGGGAGGGCTAATAAAATAGTGCTTAAAAGCCTTTCAAAAGCTAGTTTTTATTCAAAATAAGTAAGATTGTTTAAAAATGTTCCTTCTTGAGCTTCCTCACCATGTGTAAGTATTAATATGCACAAGCAGAGAAAGAGGTCTGAAATTTTTTTTGTACTGGAGTATGTACTCATCACGCAGTCACTGATCCTGGTTTTGCCTCAGAAATTCCCTGACCATGCTGCATCCTGGCAATTTAATACATTGTTTGGTCAATAAAACCTATAGAAGAAAAAGCCCATAACTATAGGGAAAAAAGCCTCTATAGTACAGTAGGAAGGGGGAATGCTAAGCAGCATGGAGAGGTGCAAAATAAATAAAGTGTAAGGAACATAAAAGGGGGAAGGGAAAACCATTGAAAGGAAAATTCTTACTCTTAGAGACTCTGTTCCTTAACCCCCTGAAAATATTTTCTTACAGCTTTGTGCAGGGAACCACATGTCCTTCTCTGCATGGCCTTTCCTCTTGACCTTCACTTCCTTTTAAGTAAATTTTCCAATTAAACATATTTCTTTTCTTCATCCAACCCCCCTTTTCCACATAAATCCCTTTTTTCCTTCACCATTTTTTCCTTCCTTGGGGTTTTTTTTTCTGTACAGCTTAAACTGGAGGAAGGAAAATTCAGGTCAAATATTAGGAAAATCCCGTTTGATGGTTTGGACATTAGAAGCACTGAAACAGTTTGCCCCAGGAGGTGGTGGAGGTTCCAGCACAGGGTGGTTTTAAGGAATGAATTCAACAAAGATGTGCTGGGGATTTCCTAAGTCTGACTGGTCCTGCCTTGGGGCAAGAGGATGGACCAGTTGACCCCTTCAGATCTCTTCCAGCCTGATGTTTCTGTTATTCCTTTCACCTCTACAGGGTCTGAAGGTATTTAAATGGCTCAGGACATGCCAGTGCCTAATTAAAACTTTACATCACGGGGTAAGTGTGTAAACCTGTACAGACTATTTTTTCCAGGGTCACTGTGCTTACATCCAGAAAGGTGCTGACACAGGCACACACAAACACACACGGTTGTTGTAAGAGGTGTGCTCATCAGTTATTTATGAAGTTTATAATCTGACACTTTAAAGGAAAAAAAAAATCCTAACAGGCTCCAGCATTCCACAGTTGTTGAAATGTCACCTCTCAGATACAGATATTGATTTACAGTTTGAGCCCAAGCACATTGTATTCTGTGCTAACAAGCCAGTACAACTCTACTTGACATTTCTCAGCAAAGGAGAGGGCTAAGTCATACTTGGTGGCATTTGTTGGGAAGTACTGAGTTTGTGAGTGTATTTTAACATTAGGCTATGAACTAGGGAGCCTCTAGACCTGGCTCTGTTCTGCCTGGGAAACAGGGTGAAGGTTAAATGAGAGTGTCAGGTTTTTATTTAGAACCCACAGGGCTGCAACCAGGGTGTCTGAAGGAGCTTGGTATAGGGAGACCCAAGGAAAACAAGGTCAAAATGAAACCTGGTCACTTGGATGCTTCTTTGACATGTAATGAAACAATTTTTATCTCCCCCCTTTCACAGCTTTATTGAGATCTCTGGGCATCTGATTCAGCCACCAGCTGAGAGTTACTCCAAAAAATATTGCACACTAGTATATATTGACCTTTTTTGAATAATCACCTAAAGTGAAATAACCCAGCTGGAATCCACGTTGTCTGAAATGCTAAAAATAGGAGTCACAGGACCTGGAGGACATATAAACTGGCACACAGGGAATAAACCCAAGATGGTGGTGGTGGACAGCTGACCCCTAGGGAGGCAGTGAGAACAATATGATAGCTGTATGAAATACAAGATCCCAAAATAATAATTTTGCTTCATTTGCATGGCACTGATTTACAGATCAGAAGGCAAACAACTCAGTTCCAGCACAGGCAATGAAAAGGTTCCTGCTGACACTGCTGGGACAGCAAAAAAGTTTTCAAGACTTAACTTGAGTGTAAACACCCAAAAATTAAATCCATAATGAAGGAATCTCTATATTTTACATCACATTTCCACTGGCACTGAGACAGATACCAGACATGATTGCATTTGCTGCTGCTTTTTAAGTAAATTTGTAGCTTCAGAATCTGTCTCAGGCATTGATAATTGAGCACATCATGCTGGGCACACGATGAATACACCACCCTTAATGTCCCTCATCCTTTAAGCACAGTGTAAAGTCAAGGGTGGGCTCCCCTTTGTGAGAGTCATGGCTGTGATCTGTTGGTTACTGCAATTTTAACTGCTGTTTTCTAGAACATGCATGCCTGGGAGTCTCACTTCCAAAGAGCTGTACACTGAATCTGATAATGCCCACATCTTCAGCATGATAAAATTACTTACTTTTGCTCTCTGTGAATTTGTTGATAGAAAGACAGACCAAGTTGAGAAGAACAGGTGAATTTCTGGTAACCAGAAGGTGTTAGCAGATGGTCTTAAAATTTTGGTCTTTCTTTCTAAGCTTCTAACTTGGCTGCATGCTTTATTTAAAAATAATAGATTTCCTTTAGGTGCCTTGGTCCAAAATTTCTTCTGCTTATTTAAAGAAGTGGTTGCCTGCTGCCCAGATTTTATTTTGCCAAAGTGTAAGCTGGAAGATCTACTGAAACCTTTTTATCTTATTTCTAACCCAGAGCATTCTAGTGATGTTAACCTTGCTAATATTATACTGAAGTACTTTCATTCAGTCTTTATTTTGCAAAAGAGATTTTAATGTTTTGCTTTCTGGTGCCACCCTTTATTTATTTATTTATTTATTTATTTATTCTTTACAGTGGTGCTTTGTGGTGGTGGTGGGTGCTCGATTGCACCAGTGGAAGGATGTGCAATCAAACTTGCAATGAGACAGTAGTCTCTGATTGTCATCAGCTGCAGCTCATTATTCTCTCAAGGATTCCTTGTGCCAATCGATGATAAACAATGTGTAATCACTTGCAATTGATTGCAAATCAGATTGCATAGACTGGCATGTGGAGTCCTTGACGGAATAACGAGCGGTGCCTTTTGCCCACTCCCGGGTCTGTAAGGCCCACATGCCATCAGCTGGTAGCTCCTCTCCTCGACTCAAATGCTAAGCAGACCATGCGGGATGAAACAGGTCAAGGTTGTGCTTATATTTGGTATAAACATTTGGGCTACTCATTTCATACTGGCTTTTTCTCTGCCTGTGTGTCTCTAGGGCTGTATTTTCGGGGGATGTTGCTCTCTGCAGAGTTGCAGAGATGAAATCTGGGGGGTTTAGGGGGTGTTTATGATTCAGTCCATCAACAGGGCACTAAACCTATTTTCCTTTCTGAAGGTTTCTAAATCTCTCTATTTTCCCCTTCAAAACCGGGCTGATGGCTCAATTTGGAAGCAGTTGTTAGAAAAATGGTCTGGGCCAGTCACAAGCAACAGAGGAATAAGTCCCTGCTGACTTGTTCTGAAGCCAAGCTGGATATGTGGTGAGTTCAGCTGGGTTTTGCTGTTTAGACTTTTACCTTCTAAAGCAATATTAATCAGATCTGGTCTATTGACCACTGGTAGCCTGAAAAATGCCACAAAAAGTGATCAGTGAAATTAAAGCAAAAATAAGAAAATATGGCAAATGTCTTCAGAAGCTCTTTTCTGATTGATGTTCATGACTACATCAGACATAGCTGGCACTAATTTAAAATGCTGGTAACCAAACACTAATATTTTGACTTAAGAAGTATTTTGTTTACCTAATTTTTAAATACATTGTTATTTACCAATCTCACTCCCAGCTGCTGTAGGGTAGTAGATTTCTGGACCAGAAATCTTTTGTTTATAAAAAGTGGGGAGGTTTTGGTTTTTTTGGTTTTGGTGTGTTTTTTGGGTTTTTTTTTCACTAAAGGAGTTCGAGAAAGATCATTTAAAATCAGGTCTCTTTCTGGATGTTTTAGTTTTTAAGGTCTAGGTGTATGTGAAGACTGTAATGTTCTCATTCTAAATACTGATCTTACAAAAGGACATGAAATCCCATCTGAATTCCACATGAAAAAATAACTTAAAAAAAATTTATTAAAAATATTCATGAAGTAGGTTGTTCAACTGATAGTGGGGTTTTTTGACTTCAAGCAAGCAGGGTCTTGGCTTGATCTTTGTATTTAAATGAGAAAAGAATAACATTAGCATTCACTGAATATTTTGTTTGAGATAATAATCTCTATTGATAACATACTTCCTTTTAAACATCTGTAGGGCAATCAATTGGAAACTGATGCACTGGTCTAATCTTACTTAGAATCTGATTCTTACTAAGGACTTGAAAACCATAAAGGACCGAAAAGTAGACTTTAATGGAGATGAAGCCCTTCTGGTAAGTATGCTTTAAAAACATATTTTAATGTTGGTTTTTTTTTTCCTGAAGAAACTTTTCCTTTATGTAAACCAGTGGAGCCCCACAGATTTCAACAGAATTAACTGATTTGCTCAAATATCAGTGAGGTCAGAGAGACAAGTACTAAATGAAAAAAAGAGCACAGCTAATAATTAAAGAGATGGCCTGGTTTTGTAAATCTTTTTCCAAGTGTTTCATTAATAGTAATTGGTGTGTTAAAGTACAACTTTTTGAATCTGCAGTGTAGCTTGCAATTGTTCGTCTATGAACATCACAACAGCCATCATTAAAGAGATAAAGCACATATTTTATCTGCAGCAGGCTTCTAGAAAAATATATATTCCCAAGGTAATTCCCCCTTCAGAAACAAAAAGAGTCATGAAATTATTTAAGTCCATTTTCCTTCACTGACCAAGGCTGGTATGTCAACAAAGGAAGCAACTAGACAAGTTTGATTTTTCGCCTCATAATCTCAGTTTACAAACAGAAATAGAGGGACATATTTTCTCAGTTTTTTTGGTGGTTTTTTTTTTTTTTTTTTTTTTTGGTTTTTTTTTGTTTTTTTTGTTTTTTTTAAGTATGGTCTTATCAGAGATCCGAAATATGTCAAAATTCTCTAGTGTTTCAAAAGGTCACATATTTGAATTGTTGGTTTAAATTACCTATATTAGAAACAAATTCCCAGCAGTTCACCTCCCAAAGCTAAGAACACACTCTAAAACTATGTGAAGCTTTTGAAACATGACATACAAAGTGTGAGCCAAAGGTTTTTGGAAAGGAGGGGGCCATTTCTCGCTGGTGTGAGCCATCCCTGCATGGCAGTGGGCAGCAGCAAGTCACACTTCTGACTTTAGTGGCTTTTGAATCAGGCCCTTACACCCTTTCCCAGATGAATTTTGGTTGCTGAATTGAACATCTTCAATTCTTCATCTCTGAGCGGCACCAGCCCAGGAGAAGGCACTGCCACACGAGAGCTGTGCATTTCTGTGGGATGGTGTTCCCTGCACAGATCCATTGCTATGAGCAGGGCTCCTCCCTGGCAGTCAGCCCCAGAGCCAGCAGGGCCTCAGCAGCTGGTTGTCATTGCTCCTTGAGCTACAGATGGCACCTCCCTCATGAGCCAGGGCCCTCCTCTCTCCATCTGCTCTCCAAAGAGGTGATTTTCTGAAGGTGGGGCTGTGGGAATTCACCATTTCCCTGAGCAGAGCACACGGGGCTGGCTGAGCTACCGAGCTGTAAACCTGCCATGGCTGGCAGGAGAGCCCTTGTGAGATGAGCTCTGCCTGCCCTGCTGAAGAGGAGGGTGGTTTATACATGGGTTTGTGTCTGATCAGTGTTTGAGCTGCACAGACAACTTCACCTTGGCTTTGTTGCCTGTCTCTACAAAGAGGAGAGCTCTAACCAGCCCTGTGATAAAGGCATGATGAAGATGCTGGTGGTACACTGGTATCTTTGCTGTGCCTACAGATGTCTTGTGTAAGAGGGGTTGTGATGTGGTGTAAACTGTGGGAGACATCCCACGTAGCCTTATTTACACCAAAGCTTTTGTATGACAAGATATCCAGCATTTTCCATGTGTCTCCTACGTGAGCCACAATGTTGGCCAGTTTAATCAGAGTGGGCATGGATGTTCTGCAAACTGGTTGGTAAATAATCACACCCAAGTTTGTATTAACTGCCTTTGCTTTCTGCAGCATGCTGATGGAAGTAGGCATTTGGTGAGCATTTCTGATAAGTGCTTGGCTTTTTTTCTGGTTTCGTCTTACTGTAAGAAAAAGCAATTTAATTACAGGCTCTGAAATAGATAAAACATAATTTGTTTCTGCTTTGACATTTGTTAAGGATTTTTAAGCATTAAAGAGTAAAACAAGAGCTATAGAGTTCTGACTATAGACAAATAATTGCAGCAGCTCTGTAAAATTATGAAAGCACTAAGGGAGGACTTAAATCTTCAGTGTGATAGTAAAGAATATACAAACTCCTCTACACTGAAAATTCTTTCCCTGAACATATATTGTTCGCTGGGTCGAGCAACATTTTTAAACCAGAGCTGAACAACTGAGTGCACATCTCAGAATCAGACAAGATTCTCCATGCAAAGGAGCCAGACTGCTTTTAACCAATGTCAAAAATAAATACAGCATAAAATACGGAGTGGTGAGAAAGATGTTCATGCCTGGAGGTGGAGTCAGTTTAGGACTAGTCTGGGTTTTGATTTGAGAGACTTAATTAAGACAGAGGTTGTGTTCAGAGAAATCTTATGGAATTTTAATTCTCTTGGCCAAAAGCTTCTAAGAATCACAGTTTTCATGAGATTATATGTATAACACATACAAATGGTCCTCTGGGCTTGGAAGTGACTTAGAATCAAAAAAAAAAGGAGTTTGGATTTCGGAATCTAAGTTAGGTCATTCTTACCTAATGGTAACAAATTCAAGGAAGAAAAATACATTAAAATATCATGAAAGTGTGAGAAAATATTTAAATTTGAACCACGGAAAGATGATGTCTTTGTGTCACCGGCCTATGCCTATTTAACTTGCTGCTAGCATACATGGTCTTCTGTCAGGCAGTCTTAAACTGTTGAGCAATGTGATATATTGTTGGAAAGTACTTGGAAAATGTTCATGGCTGAAGTGTGATTTACAGGTCTAGTATTACAAACAGCAGCACACAGTGCACGAGAGAACCTTTTACAGGATTTTTGAGCAGAGGCCTTGCCATACTGTGCTTTGCAGGTAGCTTGGCACATCTTCCATCCAACCCATGTTAAGTTTTATTTTCTCCTCTGCAAATCTTTAAAAACTTTTCCTTGAAGATGAGGCCTCTATTAAATGGTGTGTGTTACAGAAATTAATAAAGCTAATGAAATCAGGTACTGTTGGTTCACGTGTGATTCATCAGTCACACATCTCTGTTTAATTTGCACAGGTTTGGAGCCTGCTTCTCACTTACACAAAAGTCTCACTGTTAGTTTAAGAAATCCTCATATAAATAGAATCCATTTTCTGATGCACCATAAAATATCTAAGAGCAATGACTGATTACAGTCACAAGAGCTATTTTGGCTGGACTCATGGTAGCTCCCCAGACCCAGGATTAACACCACTTTCTCTGCATCTTGAGAACAGAGGAATTGCCAGTATCCTGCAACCAGCAATGACTAAAACCAGATGTTTCAGTGGAAGAAACCTCTCATTATGCTTGTAGGGAATGAGCTTTGAAAAACTGGTTTGCTTGTTTGTTTGTTTTTTGTTTGTTTTAACAAAGGGGAGTGCAAATGCACCTGAGTGTAAATGCAAATTGGGCTTTTTGAGTTTTCATGTTGATACAGCAAATCCTAAAGGAAATGACAAAAATACCCAGCCAACAAACAACCCTATTTAGTTTGTGGTTTCAGAGCTAAACTCCAGGCTTTGAGGATCACTGAAGGCAAGCTCAGGTTAGAAATCCTGCCCTTTGGAAATTCTGCTTTTGGTAGTAAAAGCCCCAGATGGATAAGGCAAGTTTCATTGTGAAGAGCTCATGCAGGGCTACCTTTGTTGCCAGGTATTTAGCTCGTTTAAAATAATGTTATTTTGGTTATAAAGAAACAAGAGATGATAAGCTGGAGCTCTAAATGCAGCATTGACACGTGTCTTCAAGTTGGACAGGTTTTTAAACAGTAGCAGCAAGGCAGGATAATAAGAAGCTCAGATCCAGCAATGCCTCCAGTAAAAACACCACCCAAGGAAGAAGGATGGAGGGTGGTGTGTGCTCTGGCTGTGGATAAAAGAGTCTACTTCAGAAAGCAGGCATGAAGTGAGGCATCCTGGCTGCAGCAGTTTGCTTTGAAAGTTAACTCCTCTCTCCAGGCAGTCCTGTTGTGTCCCAGCTGCAATCGGGGCATATTTGCCTGACAACTGCATTGAAATTAGGGTTTGCACCAGGCAGGCAAATGCTGAGGTAAAGATCCAGACCTTTGCAGTCACAGATACCTACTTCAGCACTTCTTTTCCCCTTGTCTGACATCTACCTGGCCATCCATGTAACAGTACAATAGGGGGTTATGGGCAATGAATAGAGGTTGAACGTTCAACTCCAGCCTGTGGTTTAGGAGTCAGTACAACCTGTGAGTCCCTGTCCCGGAATGGTGATGCCAGGACATGCTGCCTAAAGGACAGGTGTGGATAAACACAGGACCATTGCCCTGGCTTGCTCAGCTCCTGGCTCTGGAACTGATGGGACAGGGGGAAGGGATGAGAAGTACAAGCGTGCATGTGGCCTCCTTGCCAATAACAATATCTGTCAGGTAAAGTGACTTCATCTGACTCACGTTACCTCTGCAGACTGGACACTGTAGCTCCCTCTCAGAGGGGCTTAGGGGAGCAGAAGTCCTTTAGTGATCCTGAGGGCTCTGAACAGTGCAGACCCCCACTACAGTATGTGCAGAGGGGTGGCCCCCACCTCCTTCCTACTTGCAGGTTGGAAATCACTGACCCACAGTGCTGAGGCTACAGGGAGAAATATTCAAACCAGAGGAAGGGATCCCCAGGGGATTACTCATTTTCTACAAGAGCAATCCCGTGTGCCCCCGTTGTGGGTCTTTGCCTGACACTGTGTTCCAGGTTTGCAGCTCTAGAGAGGTGTGCTCAGACGTGGCACAATAAAATAGCTCAGAAAGTGCACTGCGCAGCAGTGGAACAGTGAGTTTTGGATTGGGGTTCTTTTCCCATTTAAAAACAAAATTCCAGTGAAATAACAAGTCCTTAAAACATGTATTATTTATTTTCAACAGAGTAAAAGAGCCCCTACAGTATTTTGAAAGAATGTCTGCTTTATAGGTCTGCAGTGATAACATGTTGGAAGTAACTAACAATTATGTTATTTTTGTCCTTACTAATAATGCTCAGGGAGCAATTGATGTTTCTTTTAGAGTTAATAAGAAACATTTGCAGCAAAAGCAGGAACTGTGGAGATAAAGCAATTGGCAAGAAATAGTATGTTTAAATACCATAAAACAGCCAGTATCCAAACAGGTGTGAGATAAAGGGGTATAAATAAACCTCTCTGTATGCAGCCCATCACACAGCAGAGTTGGGTAAAAAATTGCACGAAATAACTTCACTCCTATTCAGAGGAAAATACAACAAAATCGGCCCTTGTGTCTCCTAATTAGCTTTAGCAGCTGAGAAAACATTTCTCATGTGGAAATTTCTGAAAGTTAAAAGTTGTTTTGTAAAAAATGGAAAAAAAACCAAAAGAAGCAGTAAAGTTTGTAAACCTCTTCACCAGTTAAAGCCAGTATCCTGAAGAGACAGTGGAACCTCTTTCAACCTTGCAAAGTTATGTCTGGCTCTTTTAGTTACTCTGCATTGCCTGGTGGCATTACGGTCCTAGATGGTGTCTGTGTTATTTTTGTTGGTGCTGCTTTCACAAACACACAGATATTTGCCCTTTCTTCATCCAAACATTTGGTTGCATTAAGGGTTGTTTGGTTTAGATTAAAGATTTTCTTTTTTTAAGACCAGTCAAAGGCAAAGTAAATCAGTACTAGCTAAGATGACGTGAAAATAATTGCCTGTGCTCACATGACTGATAAGCAGAACTATGGAAAATGTCTCACAACAAAATCCACCTGGCTTCTGTGGCTCCTACAAATGTGAAGCCACAATAGGTTCATTGAAAGGTTTGTCAGGATCCATCAGCCCTTTTGGATAAATGGAATGGCTTTTTTGTTTGTTTGTTTAACAGCATGTCAATTTGTTCAACATGTGAATTTTAGGTGACATAATTTTTGTGAGTCCTACCCACTGTCTTTGGGTTCTTTCAAACTCACATAATGGAAGAAAAGGACTTGCATATGTCTGTGTGCATGGAGATACGAGGTGAAATTGCCAAATTTCAGATGGTTTTAGAAATCAAAACTTTCCAATGTTCCTCACTTGTTCCTCTCTTGTATGTGAATTAGGTCCCTGAACTCAGCTCTATGCAGCCTAAGTTGTGCAAAAAGCCAAAAGAGGAACTCCAGCATCTCTTTGAAGACTCATTCTGTGGCCTGTAATACAATATGGCTTGGAAAAGGACCCTCTTCACTGATACTGTCTGCTGACAAAACACATAATTTGTGTTCTGTATAGCCTGGAGAAGTCCCTAAACACAGAGACATGTTCCAACCCAGTGCCTGGACTAATGGAAACACACTTTATATAACACAATATTTGCTTCTCCTCTGCCATTCTGTGCTGGAAAGACTCAGAAGGGCTGATCCAGAGTACATAACCTGTGTTGTTGGTGTCTCACTCTCAGCCTGGATAACTGGGATTGCTCCAGCCTTCTATAATCAGGAATAGATAGACAACATATCCAGGTGGACACCTCAATTATTCTGGAATCCTTTGAATCAAACATGAGCAGGGCTCCCCTGGCCAAGTCACACCTGAGTAAATATGGTGTTACAGGCCCCGTGGCTCTTCAGGACCTCATGTTTTTAGCTTCTAAGCTCCATTGTCTCAGTGAGCAGGGGTGATGGTGGTCGTATGAGGATGCTCCCATGAGATGCCCACATGGTGCAGCTGGAGCAGCACCATGCTGATCAACCTTGAGGTGCACAGGGAGGGTTGGCTCTGGTGCAGCACCAAACAGATGTGAACTTGGTTTGATTGTCCAAGCTGGTGCCCCTTTATGACACGCAGATGTTAAAAAGCTGCCAGGAGAGCTCCGAGCTGCAATGTGTGACAGTGATGGTGTGTACCTGCTCTGGGGGAGCAGAGATGTTCAGAGAGCAGCTGATGCCATACTGAAAGAACAGAAACGGGAACACCTCTTCTTCTTGTTGGCTCTTTTCAGTTAACCACTGATAGATGTGATAAAATCCCAGTGCTGCTGCTAATAAGCAAAGGAAAGGAAGCCAATGTTCTTTTGTACTCTGACACGTGGCACGTTTTGGTTTCACTCAGGGTAGCAAACCTCTCTTTCTCGTACCGAGCATTATAAATAGGCCCAGTTCTTATCAGATCCTCCTCTTAATGTTTTTCATCAGAAAACCACAGTTAATTTTAGATAATTGTTAGAGATAATCTCAAATTTGTGTGTAATGTATGCCCCAGTTCTAAGAAAAACATGACATTGGGGAAGGTACTGCCTGCCTAACAGCTTTACATTTACAAGAGTGGTATGAGATCTCTTGTTCTTGCCAATTGAATTCTTGTGTCTTAGACATTCAGACCCCTATCTCTCAAAGCAGATAAAATTTTAACTTGCTTAGTATTTATTGTCTTCTGTATTTTGTAACAGCTTCTGAGCAGCATGTTCAGGGATTGAGCACATGTCCTGCCAAACAAGAAGAAAAAGGTTTCCTCTATGCCAGAATTTGCTATGGCATATCTGACTCCTTAAGCTTTCCTGTGGGAGTCAATTTTACTTTATTTGACAGCAGTGGCATTTTCTGCCAGAAGAATAAAGACAACAGTTGTTTAAAAAAGCACATGTGTCACCCTGCACTATCAAACAACCTGCTTCACACCGTGAGAGTTTTAAGACAAAATGAACAGATGAATTCCCAGGACCAAGGAGAAAACGTGTTCCTAACACCAAAGGAGGAAGGATGTTCATTCACCTATGAGAAAGGATTAAAAGTGGACTTCAAGTCCATCAAGCTTTCTGGAAAGGACAAGGAGCAAAACCAAAATATGATGAAATTTTACAAGAAAAAGCATTATGCATTGCCCTTCCAGTCCAGTTTTTGTTCAGTGTAATTGCTGGATATCTCTTGAATAGAAATGAAAATAAATACAAAAATATAGTGGCATTTGGACCTGTAATATGCAAGACATCATAAAGACAAGCAGAAAAAAAAGCAGCCTCTGGCAATGGGCAATGGGGAAAGAGTGGTGCAGTGATTTCCTTGGAATGGTCAGAGAGAAAAGTGAGGGGCTTAGATACCCTGGTCTTCCTAATCCCAGCAAAGACATCTATTTTCCTGAGCAATGTTTGCTTTAACAACCAGGGCTGGATGTTGCAAATATTTGTAGCTGAATTATCTCAACATTTTGAAAACTATGTACCTTGAATGTTGTATTTTTTTCTGGGAAACTGAATGGAAAGAGTTCTTCTTGGCATGCAGAAATGCTAGGAAATTCTAACATCATGCATGAAATTTCAAATCTGCCTTTAGGAAAAGCCAACTTCCTTCATAAGTTGGCTCCTTCTCACTGGCAAAGGTGAGTAGGGTCAGACAAAAAAGCAAACACAATCCTACTTTTAGCTTTGCGAGGGAATTTTAAACCCCATAAATTTCAATGCATTTTGCTTTTTATTGTGAAGTCCTGGCATATTTCTAATAGCAAGTTTCTTAAACAAAGTTCAGCCCTGCTATTCTATACTCTCTGTTTATGATATGTGTGAATGGATGTGTATCCAAGTTTAGAGCTCACAGATCCATCAGAATAGCAGACAGCTTGGAAGTCTGCAGATTTTTGGGGTCAGCGCCACTTCTCACTCCCTGTAGTCCATGGAAATTCATATTTTATAGTTACTAGGATAATAGGGGACCAAGGTGTTTTCAACTAGAGTTAATTGTATTTCAAACCAGCAGACACATACTTTTCCTCTGATGCATACCCAGAAAAACTATCTCACTTTCATGCTTAGTGGTGAGGGAATATAAACTGAAGGTTGATCACTCTATTCATACACAATAACTCTGCTAATAAGCCTCATTTCTTATCTTGTCATTCCTGTCTGGCACCTCAAATGAACAGAAACTGCTAGTAAGATCAGAAGATATAGTGTTTTTAGAAAAGTGGTATATTAAACTAATTTTCACCTGTGATCAGAAGCCTTTCCATGTAGACTTAAAGACATTAAAAGTTAATGTATGTATGACACAGATTAGCTAACTTGAGGTATTGTAGAACACAACATTCTGCTTTTGAGTGCAGGTTATTGTTGTGGCTGCATTAGCAATGTAACAAATGAAGGGAAAATAAAATAAAATAAAAAACCAAACCATGAAAAACACATTTCATGCTCTCTGAAAGATACCCATTAAATCATAATGTATTTACAGCAAAAACTCCCAAATTTTAAGACCTCAAAAGTCAAAACTAGTAGGTTTTCACTAATTTTGATTGGGTCTTGCTGTCACTGTAGTGTTTTTTAGATCAGGAAAACTCTGCAGGACAGCTCATGTCATGAGTGTGCCCCTTATCACAAGTCGTAAACCACAAAAAAATCTCTATTTCCTGTTTTAAAACTACAGGTATTTGTTTGACAGCAAGATAAGTTTGGCCAAAAAGACCATACCAAAAATCCCCAGGGTGAAATTTAACCCTATATAGTTGATTAACCCTTTAATAAACACGCTGGCAAAAAGGCCAAGCCATTCCCTGCTCCCTTCTGGCCAAGGACAAGGATAACATTAACTTTTAAGAGCCACATTTTGTTTGCTGGAGTACGCAGCATGCTGCCAAATGAGATCCTCTTCTCAGAGCAGCTATCACAGGAAGGTTTATAACTCCTATCTCTTGCCTGCACAAAAATCTGGTAACAAAATTTCACACTTATGCAGTGTTACTTCTTTCAAACATCTACTAAGTGACATATTTGCAGAAATACAGGTGTGGATTTCTCCCCCCTCCCCTCTCGTTCCCCCTTGGCTCTCTGTTGAATTGAACTGCGTGGTAAATTAGAACATCTATGGGAGAATCCACTCCATTGGGGCAGTTAGAGGACAAAATCTATCGTACCAGCCCCAGAAGGAACTTTGTCCTTTCCCTTCCATACAGCTGCGAGAGGATGTTAACACTGGCACCCTCACAAATGGTTACAAGCTGCTTTCTTCAGTGCACGGGGCTACAGAGCAAAGGACCAGGGAATTCTGCATCCAGCTGATACTTCTGAGCCACCCACAGCTGCGGGGACACGCATGGGACAAGTCTGCAATTCATCGCCCACCTCCACTGCAATCACAGCACTGTGATGAGGATGACCAAAAAATGCATCCCACTTTCCAAGCGCAGCACAGCGAAGAGTGGTTTTGGCTCCGTTGCTCTAAACAAGGCACTGATTAGCCGGTAATCAGCAAGCGATTAGCAAAGACAGCCGGGTCAGCGGGAGTTCAGCCCGTGCATTGTTTGCTGGGAGGCACCGAAAGGCTCGTGCTCGGCGCTGAGCACACGTGGTGATACCACTGTCCACCACAAACACCCACTCGACGGACTCGGTCCGGGCAATCAGCTCACCTCCCATAAAATTCCAATCATAAATATTGCAAAACGAGACTCGTGATACTGACTGGCTTTATAAAGCGTTATAGGGTCGTTAATGGTTCTGATTAAATAATTCCAGTTCGCAACACGTAATCAGGGACACTGGGATATGATGAAGAACCATCTTTTCTTTTTTTTTCCCCAAGTGTTATGATAAACAAGCTGTACCACGTTGTTCCACAGCTTAGGCACCATCATTCAGTATCAGATCAGAAGGTACCAAAACTGTTGGTAGAAGGTTTGCATAAAGGATAACTATGGAGCAGTTCTTCCTGAGTACAGGCACACAGGAGTCACATGGAGAACCACAGCTGACCTCAGTCAGGTCTTCATTAGGGGCAGCTGACACCCCAGGTATTTGTAGACCTCCTGTTCCTCCAAACCAAAGCTTGGATTGACGTTGGTGAGCCAGAGCTACTTCCTGTGAAACCTGTGAGTCCTAGTTCAGCACTTTTATTCTTTGTGCCACCTTCTAGATAGCAGGGGAAATAAGAAAGAAAGTAATTTTCAACCTCTCCAACAATAGGGATAAATTTGCACCTGAGACAATTTCATTATTTCCACATTACCTGTGGCATTCAGGTTCTCTTAGACTAAAGTACCCATTGTATCTTAGTAGCTCAACACTAGGAATGTTTGAAATCTTCTTTGTGTTTGTGTGAGTTGGAATGGATGTGGTCTCACCTCAGGAGAGGTAAGAGGATAGGCAGTCCCCAAGGATGGCATTTTGGCTATCTGGAAGAAAGCAGGTTTATACACCAACACATTTATCCCTTATTTGTTACACTAGTGAACATCTGTTCCTGCCAAAGAAAGATTGTCCTAATTGTATGGAAATTCTGTTAATTTTGGGAGTTTCTATCTTCTCAGCTGAAAGAGCTCCATGCAAGGATCATAATCTTGAAACTCAAAACTCAGCAATCACAACACATCCATGGGAAAGAGCCTTTCTTCACACTCTGCCTCTTCCTTCTCCTGTTTTGTTTCCCTCTCACTAATAAGACAGAAACAGAAACATCTTGTAACTAGCACGAGCCTCATGAGCGGTGACACTGCATTCCCCAGCACGCTCCTTCCCCTTTGCCTGCAAACACAGAGCTTATGATCTTTCCAGGCATGATTTCCATCGACTTTCTCTGCAGCCAGACTCTGTGCAGCTTTAGGGATGAGCAATGGCCGGGGTGCACGCGTGTGTGTGCACACACACAATGTATACACATAAATTTGGGCCTATGTATATATAAATAACATGACTAACAGTGCCAGAAGCTTGACCCTTAAGACTCCAGCTAAGGGCTTCAATACATTGCTGTACAACAGGCCTCTTAAGTGGTTTGCATTTCCTTATTATATGAATTTGAGTGCCATGGGACTTCTATTCCTGCTTCAGACTTTGTTATTGTTGACTTTAACAAAGATTGTAATGTAAACTTTTAAAACTCACATTTTTGCCAGGTTAAAAAGAAAGAAAAGGAAAAGAATTCCCTGTGAATCTGACCTCTTTTGCCTGTAGTGCTTTTCAGTGGGTGTTGTAAGAAAGCAGCTATTCAGTTATTACAAGTAGTGGCTGTTTTGCTAAAGCACAATATTTGAAGTAAACAGTTATAACAGAATTCAAAGTTAAGCTAAGCCTAGAAACTGGATGCACTGAATTCAACCAGAGTTAAATTAAACTGGAACAAATATGGACAAATCCTCCAGCCAAGAGACAAAATATTTTTTTTTTCCAGTCTCTAGGACACTAAAAATATCCTGGCATGGCACGACTATATAATACTTGAAGCCTGATATGACAAAAAACAAAGTCTGAAGACTCTGTCCTGAAGCCATTCCTTGCATCAGCTCTGAATTTGATCCCCAATACTTGACAATAGTGTGTTTCATAGAAGGGTGACCATAGCCACACTTGGACAGGCAACTGCTGGTTATAGAAGTGTCTTTATTAGCAGAGACAATGCTCCAGAGGTGGCAAAAAGCATCAGGAGAATGCAGAGCAGGGGAAGAATCTGCAGCCATGAAAGGGTGGGTGCAGGAAGCAGATTTTGCTCCTTTACAAAACCCACTTGATTTTCTCCTCAGCTGAAAGTGGTTAAGGAAAGTAACCAAACTTCTCATGATTTTCCAAACAAACCCACCCTTTTCTACTGTATGTGGAATGAGGACAAGGCTGACAAACTGGGCAACTTCAGCATGAACATCCTTGTGCCCATGAAGAGTGTCAATGAAGCTGAGAGGAAGAGGTACTATAAACTCCTATTGCTTAACCAGAATGTTTACACTATTAATTGCAAAACATCTGCATCTCATTGTCCATAAAATGAGCAAACATTTCGAAGACACCCAGGGAAGAAATGAACTCATAAAACTGGAGGATTAGGAAACAGAGAAGCTATTTAATGGCAGTCTTTCAGGTTGGAGAGTGTCTGGGCCATAAGATTTTGCCTCAATCCTATACTTTTTAAGATCATGTAGACCAAAAAGAGGAATATAATATGCTTAAGACAAACAAGGGAAAACTTGAACATGTACTGATCTCTGCACCTTGCCCTTTATCCCTTCAATATATCTTCAATCCTCATTTTTATTTGTGGATTGCCAAGAAGATTATCCTAATAGTTATGATAGAGCTGGTAGGAAACTTTTAATCTATATGGACCACAGAGCCTGCCATAATTTCCACCATGTAGTTTCAGCAGAGATAAAACTGTTCGTGATGTAACATCAAAGTTCTTCAAGAAACAACCCATTTTGATATTAATTTATTTTTATGTTTTAGGCCAGTGTGTCTCTTTTTGCCCCTTTGGAGTCTGATACAGGAGCACATGGAGCTCACAGTCAGAAAACAGAGGCAAAGGACATCAAGCAGAGCTGCTCTCACTCCCAGAGATGCACTAACAGTGTGCTCACTGCTGCACACAGGAAAGCAAGCAGTACTTTCAAAGCTTCTTAAGAGGATTTGGATGGCTCTTTTCCCTTAATTCCAGAAAGTAGAAGTGTTTTGGAGTGGTTATGCAATGACCCCAAAGCTGACATAAGTGAAGGGAGAAACAGCAGAAGGGCAGCCACAAAGGGGAGTCTCTTCCAGGCTTGAGAGATTCTGGCTTCCTACTGCACCGGGATCAATACTGGGATTTCAGCTTTTTGATTACTTACAGTATTAAACAGCTTGATGCATTCTACTGGAAAATATAGCAAACACTGGGCAAAAATGATAATACATGCATGAAGCAAAAGGCAGAGCTTGCATCATTCCTTAGCCTGTTAACTCATATTTGCCTCATGGATTTCCTTGCCTGCTGTTGTTAAAATAATCCTAAAATTACAATTGAGCAGATCTACTAAGAAATACAGCCAGAATATCAGCTTTCACTGTGAGAGGTTCCTGTGCAAATAGAAAATGCCAGCTTCTTGGAAACTGGAAATTCCTATCTCCCAGCCTGCAACTCCATCCTGACAGTCATGTGTTTCCAGCCCATCAGGGTTAATAGGCTCTACAAAACCCAAGGACTGATTATGCTTAGAGCACAACACAGCACTGACTATTATGTAGCAACTGAGCTGGTATATAATTACTTTTGAGGAAAATGCATTGCAGAACAACATCACTTCTCAAAGATTTAAGTTATTAAGGAAGATTAAGGAATTTCACTCTGGAAAAGAGACTTCACTGTGACCTAATTGAAGTTTTTAACATTCTCAAGGGAACTAATAAAAATTGGTTCATGCAAATTCTCCATACTTTCAAAGAACATGAACACAAGAGAACATTATCTAAAAAATTAGGAGATTGAGATCAAAAAGAATTTAGGGGAAAAACAAACAAATGAAACAAAACCAAAACCGAACAAAAAAACCCACAACCCAAACCAGAATAGTTTGAATTAGAGGGGACTGTTCTACCAGGTCATTTAATCCATTCCCTCCTCCCCTTGAATCACAGGAGGATTGATTTCATTATCCTTAAATAATCCCTAATAGATGGGTGTCTAGGTGAGCCAGTGATGACTATTCCACAACCTCTCTTGGCAGCCTGTACTTTCAGAAGAATAAACATATTGAATAAATTATTAAAAAAGGCCACTGTGGGCAAGGAGAATCAATGAAATCAAGGAAGAACTTGTTAATACAGAGTGGGGGATGAAAGACAGGGAGTAAAAATAAGCTCATTAGATGAATGAGAGAAGAAAATGGCAGAAAGGAACAGAATCCTGTGGTGTTGTCCTCTATCCTTGAAGTACTGTTTTCAATTACTATTTAAAGAAGTTGCACAGAACACCTACACATTTGTCCAAGCACGAAGCAATTTCAGGAATGATCACATGAAAACTGCAGCCAGTGTACTGTCAGCCTCTGACAAAGGAAAATGAACAAAAGAACTGCCCAGCAGTACAAACAGGAACAACTTTCTTACCGACAGAAACCAACACATTTGCAAAGGACAATTTCAGGTAGATTCATGATGCATTCACACTCAGGAGAGCACACAGAGAAATAAACCGCATTAGCTAAGTACTTCCACATGAAAGTTAGATTTTCAAGGACACAAGGTACAAATACATAAAGCCCCTCATCCTGCAAGCAGGCATATATTTAACTTCACACATAAGAGCAGCCCTGGTCAGCTCATTGGGATTAATCACCTCCACAAAGTGTTTGGCAGATGAAGTCCCCAGACAGTGCATGGCTCCTCGCTCTGTGGCCACCAATTAACTCTGGGAAATTTTTGTCAGTGTCTTTGGTGCAAGATTGTCAACAGAAAATTGAGTGTTTTCCCAACAACTGTCACCTCAACACTTCCTGCCAAAACACATTTATGATTTCACACTTTAATTGGGGCTGCAGGTGAACCAAATGGGTGCTGTTACCACCCCTTGCTGCTGGGGAGGACATGGGCAAGGGCAGTGGAGACCCAGTGTCATAATGACCCACGAGTCATAAAGAGACTGTCCCATCAGAAGAAAAACTCATCCAGTTTTTTCATGGTTTTTCCAATACTGACTTGATGTGAAATAATCAGGAGATACGCTTGCAGGACAGCAGGAACACTCCAGAGGCTGCAGACTGGGATTGCTGGAGCTTCCCTGGTTGCTCATACACATTGCAGGTGGCTCTCTATGCTCCACCTGACCTCTGGGTGTAATTCAGATTATTCACATGAACTTTTACATTGGGGTGTCACTAGCAATGCACTTTTACCAAAATGCCTGGAGATGATTTTTTCCTAGAATGGGATCAAAACTCACAGCTCCTCCTCACTTCCCTTTCCTTAAAGTGTCTGTGGTGGGTTGTTATTAGATGTAGGTGAGTCTCTGGAGAAGTAAGAGAAGGATGTGGCTTGATTGCTTTTGTTCAGATGGGTTGACTAACTGCTCGTGGTTATGTTGGACCTTCAGATTATTTTCTTTTTTGTGTTTTTAGGAGTTTGGATTTTGAGTGGGGTTGAAGCACTTCTGACAGACATTTAACAGAGACTGAAAAACGCAACAAATATGAAAGTGGAAAAAATCTTCACCGCCTACAAAGTCCTAAATAAGCATGCTGTGATTAAAGAGGGACAGATGTAACTATCAAACACTTAATTATTTTTGGGGTTTTAGGCCTCTTCCAGATATTCATATGCAAAGTCTGCAGTACATGCTCACTCACTTTATACCTAAAATGCTGGATCACTCTAATTCTTACTGTCACTCTCATTTCCTAACAAGAATGTTTATTTTTCATTAGCCTTTACTTCTACATCTTTCCTATTTATTCAGGCTCTTATTCATAGAGCCTGGTCATATTCTCTTTATGGACTGTCCCTGGAAGGCATTTAAGTGACCTGCAAGCTGTAATTATAACTGTATAAGCACCTTTTGTCACTTTTACCACACATATGATTGATTCACAAGATTGTACCTGTTTTATTTTTAAATGTAGCAAAATTTTCCTCAAAAAGAAAGTTCCTCTGGTTTAGGAACTTTTCTGCTCAGTTTAGCCTGTATTTTCTCAGGCTTTAGCTGTTATGAAGCTCTTGCTGAGATTAGTTTAAGTCTACGCAATGGATGAAGACCAAATTTTTTTGTTTCTGATAGGTAAAACTATACTTCCCTAGGCATTGAGTGCTTTCAGTCTTATGCAGTTTTATATATTTGCTAACTCCTTTGGTTTTGAGATGTGAACTCTTGTTCTACCTTGAAACATATTTTACACTGTACTTGGACCGTTTACTAAAATCCAAATGACCTCATTTCAGTTTAGGAGACATTGTGGGAAAAAGATGATGATTAGGACATAAAGATTTTGTTTTCTTGCATTTATGTTTTCTTTTTCTCCTAAGAAATATTTAAGTGAAATTGAACGTAACTTGACTTGAGGTTTTTTTAAGCTCAGCAGTCATTGGTTTATTGCAGTTACTTTCAGAGAATTTTTATCTCAAAAATCTTTGGCATTAAACCAGAAAACATTCTAGCTTTCTTCTCCTTCGTCTCTAAGCTTATGACTTGCTTGTGCAATTGTTGCATGAAAGCAATTCTACATTTTTTTTTTCTCTTATAGGAAAACAGATGGAGAAGAATTTATCTACAGTTGGGATTTGCTGCTTATAATTTATTTCACAGGATCAAGCAAAAGATAACTGTGAGCTCACACTAGTCAAGCTTCCAGGGCGCTGTCACTTCCAAATTATATGTATTTTTGAGATTATAGTTATGAAGAGACACGGATAGAGAGCCATTGAGGCATTTTTGAGATTTCCACGGGGTCTTAATGGTTCTTTGCAGCCCTACAGTACATTCCTAGTCCTCCCTCTTGACTGGGTGGCTCCCATTAATAGAAATATATTTCATATTCTGTTTCCCAGCTTTCTGAAGCACTTGGTATGGAAGAAACAGCCTACACACCTACAAGAACTGCTCACTTTTCCACAGTTGGCACAAGGTCGTGTCGCTCTGCCGTACGCTCAGATTTTGTGAACAGGAGGGAAATCATTCTGACACGAGCTTATTGCAGAGCCCCATCCCTCAGTGGAAATTTTTCTGGTATGTCCTATTGTTTTAGCATTACATTTTATTTTTTTTTTTTTCGTTAATACGGTAGGAAAATCACATTGCTTCCAGAACACGTTGATGCTAGTCAGGACGCTCTGGAGGCTAACAATGAGTCAGGACTCTGGACTGAGACCAAGCTTTTCTTCCATTGAGCCCCGCTCTTTTTTCTTCCTCCTCAAGGAACTGGCTTTTATTGGCCTCTTTAGCTTTGGATTAACTTACATCATACATTTCATAGTAGATATATATTCCAGTAAAAGAATACAAACAGAACCACGCAAATTAACCTCCTAATCAAATTAAAAGGTTGAGTGACATATATAGAGCAGAGTGGAGAAGAGGCTCTGCACGTCAACGTGCCTCAGGAATCAGGCACCCACAGTGTGCTCAGGGAGTGATAAAGCCAAACTACACTTGAGTCAAATGCTGAGAGAGTCGTGACAGAAAGTTGTGCAGTGAGCAGTCATTCCCTGCCCAATGGGCTCTAACACACTCGAGGGCAACACTGAGTTAAGCACCAAGTTTAAAAACCTCCCTGGGAAAGGTGTAGGAGCGTACCTGTAACCAGGCCCTGGACTGCAGACAGCAGCAGCTGCTGGTGAGCACTGCCTGCGATTCTGGAGTGTGGGCATCATGTGCACCTCTGCTCTCATGCTGGGAAGCTCTCCTACACAAACAGGGGCTGCATTATGGCAAAGGTGGGAGATGAAGTAGTGCCAGCATATGCTTTATGGCAGGTAAAAGCCTCCCAAGACCACTTCAATGCCAACAACGCTGTGGTAATTCCTCTCTCCTCCACACCTTCAATTGTTTCACTTCTCAGCAACATATTTGAGTTCTGTGGCTCCATTAGCTTTTTTTTTTTTTTTTCTTTTTTTTTTCCTTCTGCTCCTAAGCACAGGGTCATTGATTGCCTTAATCAAATCTGATACCATAATGAAAAGTAAAAGGCATAATGTAGCATTTAACAGACTGACTGTGCCCCATGCTGACTGGCATATGATTTTCCTAAAAGAATGAATCTTCGGTGAGACCCGAGTGGTTCAGTTCAGGAAGAAAGAGAGGCCAAATAGTCTTTCTAATCACAAACCTTTGCCCCGTGGGGTCTAAATTCTTACTTTAAGGACCACATCAGAAGATTTATGAAGTCTGCTGCTTTGTTCCCACTTTTAGGAACCACTCCAAGTCACACTGAAGCCAATGGGAGTCCTTTCATTGACACGATCAGGCTTTCAAGCAGGTCTACAGAGATTGTCACTTTTCTATGATAAAGAGAGAACAGCACTGAAACTACCAGCATTTCCACTGATGCCCATGTAGAGCGGAAAGTGTTTTTTTCTGGATGAGTAATCATCCTGCACAGTCTGTAGAAACACTAAGCAGATACAGCATATCTTCATCCCAGTTCCTCAGAGCAAGGCAGTACAACACCACAGACACAGTTTTAAGAACACTTTAAGACAAACTTTGGTAACCACTGAAATTCTCAGTTTCTCAGCTAGACCCTAACAATGTTTTCACTTGGCCAAAACACCAGTCTTTAAAAAAAAAAACAAAACAACAAACAGAGAATACATTACAAATTACTGCCATGTTTGCCTGGATTTTAATATTCTTTTGTGGCCCAAATACAGGTGATAAAAAGCATTGTGTTAGCGTGTGTTAGTTTTCTAGGCATGAAAATCAGATCTGTGTAATGCCTTAAACCTCTGGATCCCAGGGCCCCAGAAACACCTCAAATGTGACACCTGAGACATGAGGAGCAAAGTGGATGTGCTTTTGTTGTGGTGTTTTATAACCATCCCTTCAACATGAGCTCATTGTCATAATTACCAACACCTTCATTCACTAAATGACAAAAAGTCACCTGTTTCCTACCAAACTATTAGTAATGTGAATGCAACTAATATTACTTCAACTGGACAGTAGTTTCTCTCAGAAACGTTGAAGAGCTGACCCCCTTGACAGAGGAATCCTGGACAATGAAACCACTTTAGTTATACCCCCGAAATATTTTGTGTCCTTAGAAGAGGAAACTGAAGTTGGCCAGAAATTAATGTGGTTGAATTACTGGTGCTTTTACCAATGTAATAAAGAACAGAAGACCTTCACTGATGAAGCACTGTGTTACAGCAGCAGCAGCAGCAGCAGCTGGGTTCATCTCGTTCTCCAGTGGGCAGCAAGAGGTTCCATCTTCTCATTTCACTGGGGTTTATGAGTCTGAGACACCCTGTTTTTATTACCCATTGATAAAAAAGATGTCATTACAAAGAATGTAACTGTTACAAAGGGAGGAAAAGAAACAGAGTCATCCGTGGGAACACTGTGTTATCTCGTTCACTCCCAGCTAGAGCATGCAATCAGTTTTTATTTACTTGCAAGTGGAAGGTGTGCCATTCCAAATACTCTCCCTCTGATGGATGCAGGCCACTGCTGGATCATGCTGTTTAACTCTCTCTTTGGGGCTGTTTGTCTTTGGTTTTCAACTGTCTTATCATGATATATGTGTACTGTGCATACCATGGCATGTCAGGCTAGATCAGACAATAACTTGTCACAGGGAGCAACAAATTAAGGCAGTATGAGTGAGCTGCAGATACATATCGCGTGGCATTGGGAAGTTAATAAAACTTAGTTTGGTGGAAAATATTTTGGTGTGTAGTAAGCATCCTTTGGATCATGTTTCCCTCTCCCTTGGCTGGTTAGAATTTTTTTTTTTTCATGGGTACAGTTTGAAACCTAAAAGGTAATTAAGCTCTTTAGAGGTATATGTTTAAATTTATGTCTTTGTTGTTCCCACTGTTCCCTGAACAGACTAATTGTTAAACTAGTCTTTGCAAAATTATTTCAACTCATTTTTATTTTATCACTTATTTTGCATTATTATGAGGAGCTATTACAAGAGGATGGAAAAGCTCTTGGCAACCAGGAGAAGTTATCTGTGTATTTATTTAAAGGTAGTTATGCTGAAAGGAGGAAGGAGAACATTTTAGACTAATATAGGAAACACTGAAAAATTTAGCCCTGATCTCATTTTCAAATTCACCCAGGTATTTCTTTCAGCTTACACATTTCCCCAGTTTGGGTCATAAGCACTGAAGGCTGCAAAAGGAAATAATTCCCCTTTCAGCCCCCCATTTTTCCTTCTTAAGCCTGATGTGTTGCAGAGAGCTGGGCAAACCTGGAGGAGGAAAAGGGTCTTGAACTCAGAGCACCAAAGGGCCAGCCAGGATGCTGGGGCTCTGCACCAGGCTCTGCCCATCACCTTGTTTGACTTCCCAGAGTTTTCTTAGGCACTGGTTCAGGGAGACTCAAAGCCACGTGGCTGACTCCCAGCACAGGTAGTTTCACAGGAGTCAACCTAAAACAATAGGGCTGTTCAGCTGCTGGAGTCAGAGCTGTACAAACGTGTTCCCTTTGGTCTGGTGGCTGAACAGGGAACTGAAAAAATGATCCAGGTAAGGCTGAACCCAAAACACACAGTGTGTTGGTGGAAGAGACACAAAAGCCCCCCCAAAATTTTGTTTTGGGCCAGCTCAGAATGAGTTGCTCGATTTAGAATGGAAATTTTCATATTGTTTTTTAACCCAAAGTTCAAGCAACAAACGTTCCAGCTGAGAAAACCTTCCATTTCAAAACATCAAAAATGGAACTTCAACCAGTGACAATTCATCCTCTTACTAAGAAGTCTAATTTTCAATTTACCATATTGCTTTCAAAATAATGATGAATAATGGATAACTTTGAAAAGTAAGTGGTACAAGAAAGGTAAAAATTTTATAGTTTACTTTGAAAATACTGAAATGAAACATTTCAACTTCCCTGAGAAAAGTATTTCCCCTCATTTTCTCTCTGACAAAACTCTGCATTACATTCAACCTGAATTTGTGAATAGTTTTCCACTTCAAATTGCACTTTTGGCAAACTCAGTCTATCCTGGAAAGATTCCACCAGCTCTGTTGAAACTGGCACATGCTCACATACTTTACTGAATAAGAGATTTCATCCTGTAAAATGGGGATAAGAATAAAACTTCTCCACTGATGAAGAAAAAGCTATAGGTTGAGCTGTTAATGCCTGTAAGATATACATGTCTAAGGCAGACACCAAAGGTTTTGGCTTCCTGGGATATAACACTTCACAGAGAAAGGAATGCTCCTCTTTGTCTTAATGGAAGCTAGATTAGGTCTTCAAAATCTTAACTAGTTAGATGAATAAAAACCTAAAAGATAACACAAGCTTAAGTGCTTTAAAATTATGATCTAGAAGGCCTGTAATTTCCACTATTACAGTTTAACTGTTCAGCTTAGTTTGAAGTGATAAATGGACATGGGCATCCCACATGTGGCTGTGGCAGTGAGGCACAGAGGGGTTCCCACTGCAGCCACTGCACAGGGATGGTGCCCATGTCCTGCAGCAAACCACCAGGATAATGTTCCTGGCTGAAGGAGGTCGAGTATTGCAGGTGTCACCCACCACTGTCTCGCTTGCCCTCTTCGCTTTCTGGCCAGGAGGGAATTTCTCTGGGAAAGCCAGCTATCAGAATGTTTTGTGTGGAATGTTCCTGTTTCATTATATGTGACAAGTCTGAGATGGAGTTTTGCTGCAGACTCGTAGCCTATGGCGGTGGGCAGGGGAGATGAGGCTTCACTGAGATGTGGAGCGAGCACACACAAAAAGAAAATGGATAAAACATTAAAATGACAGCTTGCTGAGGTGGCTTGTTGTCGGAGTGGCTTTAGCATGATCATAAAGTGATGTGCAGCACTTGACATAGCTTGCTCCTACGTGGTGAAACAAAATTGATGCTTAGTTTGCCCCACTAGGCCAGGATTTGCTGGATGCGCAAAATTTCCCACCCAGGCCACAACAGGTGTGCCAAGAAGACTGTGAGCGCAGGGAGAGATGTGTTTATGTGGAAGGCTTGAATCAAACATCTGATCAAACTTTGTCAGATGGATTCAGAGGTTTGATCGATGAGCTGTGCTCTGCAGCTCAGGCCTCCCGTTTATTTTCAAGTGCTCTTGCACCCCGTGCAATGTGACAGCATAGATGCAGAAAACAATGTCAGAGTTGATAAAAAAAAAATCAAAACTCAGAGTCAGAGGAAGTGTAAGTGTTTTGGGCAGAATTCTGGCATCAGTAAAATCAATGGCAATACTCTCACTCCCTTCCACAGTGCTGGGATCTCACCCTTTGCCTACAGAAGAGTCAGCGGATGTGCAATAATAGGAATATCTATTACACTGGGTTTTATTTTGCAAAAGTGTTGGGTTTAAATTCTGAGAATAATTTTGACTGAGCTTTTGTTTAGCTCACCGGGGTCAATTAACGTAATTCCAGAACTTCTGCATGAAGTTTTGTACAGATCATTTTCTCTAATGCATTCATCTGTCATGAAATACTCACGTCTATTTTCACGTAATTCCCTTTGAAGTTACCTGTATGCCCAAAGTTAAGCCTCTTTTTAAAATCTTTACAGAATCAGGGACATAGTTTCTGTAATTCCCCATTCAGCTGCTGTGGTAAGAGTAATAAAAAAGGGCTGTGATGTATGTAGAATTACATGCTGTGCTCTTCCTCCGAGCTGCTGCATTTCTATAGCTGTACAAAAAAAATCCTGTCTACAGGGAATCTTGTTGCGGTTAAAAATCTATATTTTCGTTTTCTCCATTTGTTCTACAAAACTGAACTAACAGGCAAAACAAACATACATACTTACATGCATAGTAATATTTAAGAAGAGCAATCATACTTGGGAGGAAGCTGGAAAAAATATGCACTTGTTTTAACCAATATAAAAGGGCTTTTTTCAAAGTCTAAAAATGAAAAATACTATGAACTAATTACTACAGGGTGTGCAAATGTAGGAAGGAATTTTTCTTGTGTTTTTAGAACATATAAAAGAAATGCTGTGTTATTTAGTTCACATAGAGCATGAGATATTAAATTTACATTCCTATTGGTTGCAACAAGGTTATTTCATGATCTACAGAGATAATAAATACCCATAATTATAATAAAACCTGCTTGCACAACATGCTATGTTTTAAAAGAAAAAGATAACTTATCCTAGCTGCTGCCAAATATTTAAGTGATCTCTGTTTCTAGCATTCACTCAAAGCTCCAGGACTTCATCTGGGAAAGCTCTTGGAGCAGTGCAGGCACGGACATGTGCACCTGGGGCAGCCTCCCCAGGGGAGAGAGATGATACCCACTGTCCAGAGCTACAACCATTGAAGAAGACGAATAAAAAGTTTAAATGACAGATGCCAACTTCCCAGCCTCTCATCTCTATGGACAACAGGGAAAACGAATCCCCTACATTTTGCAACTTCCAGTGAAAATTTCCCCAGCTCTTCCCACGCTTTATTTGTATCCTTGGTGTGTCAAGGACCTCCTGTTCAGCCACAGACAAGTGTGACGCTGCCCTCAACACAGCCTCAGTGCAAAGGTGAACCTTTTGCCTGTTTTGTAATTTGGTAGCAAAAAAAGCCCAGATTTCCCAGTTTTGCCCCCCAAAGCAAGGCTTTGTGCACACACTGAACCAGGGAGAGGTGTCAGCTCTGTCCAGCAGCAGCACATGGTGGCCTGGCTCCTCTGTCCATGCAGGACAACTGCCTTCTCCCCTTCTTTTTCCAAACCTCTCACCTTCTTTCCCCTATATTGATGCTCTTCGAGCAACAGCTTGGAATGGCCTCATCCAGTGCCTGCCCTGCAGAAGTGGAGAGGGCTCTTATAAAAAAACTCTGCTTTTCTAGCTGGGGTTATCTTACCGTAGCAGTTTCAATGTAAATCTTTTCCATCACTACTCTCCTTTTTTTCAGCCTGTGTTTTTGAAACCCAGCACTTTATTCTGTTCTTCCAGCTGAGCCAAGAGAGCCCTTTCCAACTGGGTGGTGAAAGAGTTAACAATGCCCTTTCATGCAAAACCACAAACAACTGGGGGGGAAAGAGAGAGAGAGAGAGAGAGAAAAAAAAAAGAATAAGAAAAAAAAGGAGTTTTTAGCTGAGAAATGGAAAGGATCCAAGTTCTAACCGAGAGTAAAAGCACAGAGAGAGTATGAAACACACAAATCATCCTGGGGTTCGGAGTTGATAAAGTTATTAAAAAAGAAAAAAGGAGGGGGGGGAGAGAAAAATCCCTTTGTTTCTGCCCTATACCTTGAGGCTGTGGGAGCAGAGGGAGGGAGTGCAGAACGAGTCCAACCGGAGCCCAGCGCTGAGCCCCATCCATCCCAGCGGGAGCTGGGCACGGGCTGGTGCTCCCCAGCTCCCCTCTGCTCAGCTCCTGGCATGGGCTGGGGCGGGTTTGCTTGCATAAACTCGGCACTTCTTTGGCTTTTTTTTTTTTTTTTTCCCCTTAAATTATTATTATTATTAGCAAGTGGGAGAAAAGAAGCTTTTAACACAGGCGGGCTGGAGCCTGGATGCGGCCGGAGCGCGGGTGGGGTGTGGAGGGCCCCGCCGGCTATTGGGCCATCAGCTTAGCAACAGCATGGAAAGGGCCAACCCCAGCGTTTGTACAGCTGGGCCACCTTCCAAGGATGGGTGCCAAACGCTCCGCTCCTCTGCCAAGAAAACAAACAAGGGCACTTTTAAAAACTCCAGAGTTAAAGAGGGTTTTTTTTTTTTCTTTTCCCTTTTCTCTTCTCTCCTCCACAAACTCTCCTCGCTCACAGTTAACGATCCCTTTCCCTTTGTCACCGAAGTTCAAGCTGCAGGGAATTGTCCCTTCTGCAGGTTTCAGGAGTCTTTTCCCCTTTCCTGCATGTGGCAGGCTCCCCTCTCTGCAGGCTGGAGCAGGCACTGGAGCCAGTGAGCCCATTTCTCTTCAGATGCTGCAGGTTCCCTCTTTTCTTCCTTAATGGCAGAAATCTCTGCAGGCTGCATTAGCATTGAAACCTGCCATTGCCCTGCATTTACAGAACTTACATAATTTACTACCTGTGTCACTCTCTCATCTGCTACCTCTTCATTCATTTCAAGCCTGCCAAAGAAGTGGAATAAGAAGCACAGAGACTTAAATAGGCAAAAAGTGGCTTGTAGCCACAAACTTTTTTTTCTGCAGAGAAAGAAAAAAAAGAATTTTGGAATTCTGGTTTCCTTTTATTAAAAATATATTTTTACATTATATTTTTAATGCAGTTCTTTCTTACACAGTAGTCTTTGTGATTGCTGAAGTTGGGGTAGTGCCAAACCTTTGCTAAGAAGAAATGCGGACTATGGCTTTTACCAGCTGAGAAATGTGCAGGTCCATACTGTGACCCAAAATCTCTTCTTTCCCTGTGAAGGAGAAAAGCAGAGAAGCCAGAGCCCATTTCCAAGAAGTACCAGGTGTCCAGGTCCCTGTGGCTTAGCCCCTACCCAGTGAGAGCGCTCGCCTTGGATCTTGACTTTTGTGCGCTAAAGGAGGAAAATGAAATTGATGTTTCTGTTGCTGTTGTTGTTGTTGTTGCTATAAGACGCTCTGCAGGAGGTGAAGCCAAACAGACCTCTTGGGAAATATTAAACAATTCACAGAGAAAGGCCTAAAGAGACAAATATTGCAGCCCTTTTCTCACGCCAGTCATTCCATTAACTTCAGAGACGCTGCTCATATGAGTGAGGCTGGTGGGGTCAGGCCTTTGCACACAGTAGCACCTCCAAAGGTTAAAGGATGTCATTTGCAGTCATGATCTGGTTTCACTTCCTACCTCTACCTCTGATTTACTGGGAAACCTCAAATAAATCACTTAACCTCTCTAAGAGCAAGTTTACTCAAGTGCAAGAACATTCTGAGCCTCCAACAATATTTGTGAAGTGCTTTGAGGTCCTTGGAGGAAAGATATACTTGCAAATTAACAGGGTAGCTGCTTACATGGAAATAAATCTCAATTTCTGTGTCTAAGCATATGTCCCAGCTGCATCCCAAACTCATGCCTGCATAAGAGTGGTTATACACTATAATCTACTTGGAATTCACAGGAAAAATATGCAGGAAAACAGCTTGAAAGGGTCATCTCGCTCATTTGCATGCAGGTCCTTGGTTGAGAGACCTGGGCTTTGGGCATGTTATATGGTGCACTTCATTCTCAAAAACTGCCATCTGAGATATTGAGGGATGTGTTTCTGCAGCTGGATGCTTAAACTGAACTGCAGTTCACTGATGCAGCAGCCATGGTCCATGCACTATTTGCTTTCTCAAACTACCCAAACATTCATTGTTGCAAAAAAAAAGGACTGGAGAAGATTTTTTTCTGAATAGCAAAAAAACACATTGATGGGAACTTGTGTGGTTGTGACTGTGCTCCTTGTCCTGGGCAGAACTAGGAAATATATGAACAACAACAGGAACCACACAAAAAAAGGGAGTTTGGGTAAAGGTTCAATGCAGGGAGAAAAGGGAAGAAGCTTCCTTTTTATCTGTACTGGTTCTGCTTATCTTTTATTAGAAGCTGTTTTTAGTGATGAGGAAGTAGAAGAAATCCATTTGTTTTCCTCATGACACAGCAAAATATACAACCTAATAACTCAGAATAACATCCCTTCTGCCCTAAAGAAATAATCTCACAAAATTAAACCAAGACTTTATCCAGAGATTGCCCAATTCAACCATAAATTTCCATTCGACTGAAAAGGCCTCGGATAAAGCCTTCATGAGGGAATCCACAAAACTGAAGCAATGTCATAAATGCTTGATATTAATTCAGGACCAGGGTCTTAATTATTTTTCATTCATTACTTAGGCGAGCAAAGTGCTACATATTTTGATGGGAATTTACAGGACTACAAACCAGGGCAAAATATTGTGGCACATAAGGACAGCTGGAACAACCTGTAGGCCTTGAGCCAAGAGTCAGCTGATACACACTGAAGCACCATTTATCACCATGCTTTCCCCAAGAATGGCTTCCCCTCCTGTGCTGCTGGCTCCAGCAAGTTCAAAATAACTCCACCACCCTCTACAGCATGTTTTACAGCTACCTGAAATTGTATTTTATTTAAAGGGTACATGCATTGTGTCGGTAATTCCTACAGACCCATAATTGTTTTTATAACACCTGGTTATAGTAGGCAGTATAATTCGCCAAGAAGTTGATATGAATGCATTTCATAACATGCTTTATATAATCCATTATTAGGGAACATTGCTGCATCTGTAATTATATTTGCAAATGCATTTTATTGAGTTCCACATAAAAGTATGCAGTACTGAAACCAGCTCTTAGGCTGCAGAAGTATATATATATATATCCTTTGCTTCCTTCCATATACTCCTGGGTTTTTTGTACAGTCAACACTACAAAGGGGAGAGAGCAAAATTTATCCTCGATTTCCTAGCAGACTCCAACCCCTAATCCGAGAATCCTTGAACCTGGGAACAGTTCAGATCTCCACTGGAATCCTGTCATTTTTATCCACTCTAGTTTCTACATAGCAAAAGTGATTATGTGAGTTCTGGCTTCAGGCTGATCAAATCTTTCAGTGTCTCTTCTGCTGCTGACACCGTTGTGAGAGGCACAAATCACATTTGGTACAGGCATACATTTACCTGCAGAACCCACACAGGTAACTGAGCTGGAATCCACTACAGCTGGAGCTTGAAACTAAATATAGGCTGATTTCCCAACCCTTTTGTGGCAAAGTATGAGCCAGGGAGAACCTGGATTGATTGTCACATCCCAGATTGACTTTGAGTGACCAGCAGCTTTGAGAGGGGAGCTGCCTTCACTGCTCCTGATACCCATTTGGCTGAGTGCAAGCAGTGGAGCTTAGCCTCTTGCCTACAGATTTCCAAGAAAACCTTTCCTTTAAGTTGTTAATTTGCAGCAGTCAGGCAGTTCAGACAGCACCAGCATCTTTTCTCATATTACCTTTCCAATAAATGCCCTTCCAGTCTGGGTTGATTATTTCATCTGAAGCTGAAGTCCTAGACCATCACAAGCCCTTCCATGCTCTAAGCAAATATACGACCAAGTTAATCTGTTGTGAGACAGTTATCTGTTGTGTACCTAAAAAATACAGAACATGTGAGTTTTGGTGTGTTTTTTTCTCATGCACGGAAATGCATTGGAAATATGGTAAAAAGCTCAGACAAGGTAAATTAATTACAGTTCAAGCCTTTTTCCATTTATGGTGAACTTTCTCCTTTCTTCCCAGCCCCCCAAGGAACCACACTGTAAAACACTCTCTCTAATAGGTTTTTATCTCATTCTTCCTTGCCTCCATTTTCTCCAGTTTCTCTGGTGAATATTTGTCTTTTCTACCTGCTGCCCAGTTGAATCAGCCTCGGAGGCAGTGACATATGCCAGATCACAGGGGCTGTCACTTTAATTCCCTGTGCTCATATTTTTCTCCTCTAGTGGGGTGCTGGGGGCAGATGTTTGGAGAAGGGACCCCTTTGCTGCCTGGCACACCGAAGTCCTGGCGTTAGCTGCTAATTACGGGAGGCGAATCCTGGCCCCTCTGGCAGTACCCAGAGTTGAACAGCTTCTCCCAAGTGCAGTCGAATGCAGGTTCTAGACATTAGAAATGAAACCTTACACCCCACCACAGAGCGCTACAGGAGCAATTTCTTCCAGTTTCAACTCAACTATCCTGTCTGATCGCTGCCTGAAGGCACAGCCCTCCACGAGTTGTGCATGTGAACGCTGGGCTGCTCCCACCCTTCAGCCTGCCACAAAAGAGATGCTTTCCCTTCTGATGGAAGCAAGACTGGGGCACAAGGAGCTGTGGCCTCCACCCCTGAATTGCATGGATTATGATGGGCTCCAAAGCACTGGGATGGGATCCAAAGTGGATCACTCCACTGCAGCACACCTTGCCCAGGGAACACATTGGTGAGACCTTGTGGGGACAAACGGCTGTATGGGTGGCACATCCCTCGTACCTCCCTGCAATGCACAGTCCCTGCTCTGTGGCCACATCACTCTGTAGATAAGCCAATAATTACACATTCTGCATCTTCTCTCCTCCTCACAGGGAAAGAGAGTGATGCCCCCTTCTCCTTTAGCAGAGATGTGCTGCTCAAATCTATCTAACACAGGGTTTGAAGGATCTGTGAGATCGTTGCCCTGTGGGGTATAGACCTCAGAGCCTTTATAAATCAATGGAAATATCACCATTGACTTTGCAGGGCTTTCGTAAGAATCCTGACTTCAAAATTATCACTGGGGAAAAACTGCTGTCTTCCTAGGGGTCCCAGTGTTTTTTCTACCAGTCTGAATCTGAGAACCTATTTTTCTGCCAGCAGCTTTTCTCTGAAGGAAAGGGGAACTTTACATCTTCTAATGGTTTGCTAAAAACCCTCAGCTACATAAACCTTCCATCTCTGGCACCATATGGAGCACCCTAACCTAAGTCTTCCTCAGGGCAGTAGAAATTTAAGGCTTAACCAGACGAAGGCTTAATAGGACAAAATATCCATGATTTATTAGCAAGCTACATTTCGGGTTTTAAACTGCTGTTTATCGGGAAAATACTGGAAGGGGGAAAAGTCAAACCACTGATCAATGCAGGCTCAGTGGCAGAAGTAGCCAAATAATAGCTCCTGCCTGGTGGTATAATGAACCACGTCCTCTCATTACCCTGATGTCCCCTGATGTCAGGGGAGACTCTTACACACTGCTGTCCTGAAAAAAACAAACCCAACTTTGGTGTCCTCTCAGGAAAGATACAGTTGCCAACACCACACCTTCCTTTTCAAGCTAGAACTTAACACCATCTCTAAACAGACAATGATATAACACACATTTCTAAGTGTGAGTATCCAGGGAGTGATAAATTGAAGGTTTGGGTTTTAGTTACATTAATAATGCATATAGAAATGCTATTTGAAAATAAGAAAGTGATACATTTTATGCTGTGCAGTTTGTGGGGCAGAAGTGGTAAGAAATTCAGTTTTACATTTCCTTTGTAGCTCTGGGTCAAGGTGACTCCCAGCATAAGCTGGAACAACCCCACTGGCAACCTCCTACACAACTACCTCATGTTGCTCCAGCTCCTCTCCCCAGCTTAGTCACTTCTCCAAGCATATCGTAGGGGGAGAGCTGGGAGAGATAAGGCTCAGGATTGCCTATCCCCTCCCTAGGATGGCCTGGGGCATGATATGGGGGCTCTTTCCACTCCTTTCGTCCTGTCTCCTGATCAGAGCAAAGGATTTCAGTGGGAAAACTGTGCCTAAGGATGCAGTTGTAAATCAGGGAAGAAACGGCTGGAGCAGAGCCTTCGATTTGTTATTACTCAAAAAAAAGCAAGCAAACTGTTTCTACTGAACTTCAATGACCACACAAACCTGACACAAAGGCAGTTTGCAAATGCTGGAATTGCAGCAGGAATTTGCTCCAGCTGTACTGGTACAAGATGGCAGTCCTTGAGCATTTGAATCCTGCACAGTCAGGGAATGCAAAGTCTGACTGCTCGCTGTCTCTGCCTTATTTTGAGTGCTTGATTCACCCAGGGAGTGAAGAATCCCAGCAGTAGGACAACTGGGAATGCTGCATCCTTTCAAGAAGGGCTGCTCATACATACAGTTGCTTTTACTGGGGGCTGTCATGACAGGAAACTGCAGTGATGCACTTGGGGATACTTTATACAAGATGGGAATGGGGCATTGCTTAACAAAGCAAGGCTACAGACTTCCCAGCATACCAGTGCACTGGCAATTAAATAAGCCTCTGAGCCACATGTGATTGTGCCTTAAGAAATTAGTGTGATTCAGAATGATTTGGGTAGAGGAAAATATTCCCTTAAAGGATCCTGCCTGGGCTCCTCAGTGTGCGGAGGGTGGGAGAGGAGAGTTTCCCAGTCCTTGTGCAAAGGTGAACTCTGCCCATAAAGAAGAAACTCGAGCCCACTGCAGCCACCTAAGGGCATTCCATCAACCAAAATGGAAAATTAATTAAGAGAGTGAATCATTTTCTGAGACTTACTCAGTTCAGTACAGCTTTAGTGTTCGTCTCTTCTGTCAGTAGGGAAGCTCTTGATCCAAGACAGTGTTTATAGTCACGTTTCCATAGAGCCCTGGTGTGCAGAGCCAGCCAGTGTGAATGACCTGCAAGACCTGTTTATAGACCTCCATTACAGAGCCTCTCATTTTCTTGGATGATTATCGTAGGTGTCAAATAAAGCTAGATTACCTGTTTTATGTCTTAGAATGATAAGCAAGCCAAAGCAAGTCATTTGGCTCATGCAGTTATACAGGTATACCTAGATATATGCATACATACATTATTTAAAACACTCAAGGCAATCTTACAGCCTTTCTTGTTGGGATTTTGAAATCTTTTCATTTTACCAAAACGTCCCTCTTGGTAAGGTGATGCTGTAATTTTGGCTTGCCTGGCTGAGCTGCAGAGCTCACTCGCAAGATTTAACAGAGGATGGTGAGGGCACAGCACAGTGGTTTCATGAGGGCAAGAAGCTCCTCTCCCAGAAGACTGGTACAGCCCTCACTGATGGAAGGGGCGTCTCAGTCACGACAGAGTTTGGCTCAGTGGTGGTGCCTGCAATGGTAACAAGGAGGTGAAGCATGTGCTGACAGAGCTTGTTGCTGGGAAGCTTATAAATGATTCCTGGCACCGTAGTTGGCAGTGGCCAGTGTTACCAGTCCTACCATTGCATAACATCTGCACTTTACCACAGTCACCAAAACAATCAAGAAGAAAAGCATGCTAACGCTTGTTGGGGAATAAACTCAGCAGTCACTCTAATATCACACATTTTTCCAGCCTGCAGCTCCACCTCCATCTTCTTTTCTGCCTGGGACGAGTGGGCTCCTGGCTGGTTCCCGGAGGTCCCACCTTCCTGGGCGTGGTGGGGACCAGCCCTGCTTCCCCTGGGCAGAGATGTGCTCAGGCTTCGGGATGCGCTGACTCAGTGATGCATGGCTGATTGCGAGCGGCAGTTTCAGCCAGCTCCAGCTAGTGTATAATATGCATTTACCAACACACAGACACAACCACAAGCTTCTTTTATAAATGGATTCCAGAGCCCGGCCAGCAGCGAGCTGGCTTGGGCTGAAGCCTCACACAGTGCAAATGAGGGTACGTGGGAGGCCTGAGCAACGATGGCCTTTGCGCTCCCACAGCTTGGGTCAGCTGAATTCTCAGAGAAGCCCCATTCCTCAGCATAATCGAGAGATGCTCAGAGATGGCTCTAATTAAAATGGATTGTCACGGCCCCAGGGAGGCTGTTACATGGAATGGAGTTCAGTGGGACCTAGGGAAGCTGTAGGAAAAAACCCTTTCTCTTCACCAATTCTAATATATCAATATACGCCCTCAAAGGATCCGCTCCACAAAGGTATGTCCCAAAAGGCAACAGATTCTAGTTCCTGCAGGGTGAGCCCTAGACCAAAGTAATCCTTGCAAGAGTCTCAAGTCCTTGTTTGAGAGCAGCTCGTTCCCCTTCCCAAAAGGAGTCGTTCTAGCTGACTTGCTGCTCTTCTCAAACAATGAGGCAATGTCCCCTGAGAAGAGAGGGTGTCTCTTGCATAGACAAGCTATTCCAAGACTGCTGGGACTGATCCAAAATCAATTGAAGTACATGGCGAGTCCTTCCACTGATTCCAAAAAGGTTTGAATTAGGCCCAAACGTCAAAGCCAACACCATAAACTCCGCCTGGAAGCCAATGCAGAGCCAAGCAGCAACTCCTCAGCATCAGTGTCATGTGCTTACAGCGAGATACCCAACTTACTCAGCAGGATGCTGCCTTCAGCACTGGCTCCACGTTTCTCGGGGGATTTATCTCCCTTTACTGCATTGCAGTTCTCAAATCTTCATGTGACAAAAACATGGATAACAGTACCAAGGTCCACAGCGACAAGGAAAGGTCACAGAACTTGCTGCCAGGCAGAGATGGGGAGTGGAGAAAAGGACAAAAATCAACAAACCAACAAAGTTTCTATACATAAGGAATGGGGTCTCGGAGCTCTCGGCCAATTATGTTAAATAGTGGAAAAACCTTTATTCCCCCACAACCAAATGGAGCAAAATGATGACACAACGGCCTCAGTGCTTTAATCAGCAGGACAAGTCAAGCCTTTTATTCCTTTGTATATTCCAGTCAATGGAAAGTTATTGCTTAATTAACCCCCTTGAATGAATACCTGATAATTAATAAACCCATATACTGTACCCCAAGGCTTTGAGTTTAAGAAATCTCTTCTGTTCAAGTATGAAAAAAGAAAACATGCTGAACTAATGGGAAATAATTCTGGTAGAAGGCAAACCAATTAGGATTAGTGAATTCCATTTCATTTAAAGTTCCAAGATAGAGAAGTAATTTATCTAGTAAATTAATAGTGTTAGTGACTTTCCTAATATATTAGCAAGTCTTTCGTATCATATTAGTGAAAACCAAGCTGGCTAATACAATAAAAGACTTATTATAAAGGTATGAAGGTTAGTAATGTGATAAGATTTTTGCATCCAATTAGTATTAAAAGCAGGCTGCTCTAAAATGGACTTCTACATTTATTTATATGATTACCCAACTTCATGTAGAGACCACAACTTTTAACTAAGCAAATTATTATTTGTCCTCCCAAATCTGGAGCTGCTGTATGCCATGTTCCCCAAGCAAAACTGCAAGTATGCCTGTATCTGCAGATCTGCAAGGATAACTGGCCCAGATTATTTGGTCTGGCTGCATTGTTTAGCACAACACTACAGTGGTTTTGCATTCCCCTAACCTTGGATCAGCTAGAGACTGGTCTAATCAGATACAGCAGCCTAAAGGCAAAACAATTACACTGAAATTATCATATGGAATCAAGCCAACACTCCATCTTGTCTGGTATCCTGTCTTCATCAGTTACTAGATCCTCCCACCCTTCTCTGGAGCAAGGTGAAAAATACCTGCTGCTCCAACGAGTAACCTACTTGTACAGGCATTTCTTCAGAGCCTGACCAGATACTGGTTTCCTGAATAAACCAGCAAGGTTTAAGTCTTTTATAAAATCCTGAATTATAAACTGTAATATTTTAATGCAAACCTGTGTAACTCTGCCCAACGGGGGCTCTGCTAATGCGTCAGTGAGTTCCAGAGGTGACTTTTCAGTGGCATGAAAAGGGATCTGCTTTGGTTAATTTTAAAATGTGCTGGTTTTTACACTGTTCTATTAGACACTTTGTGAACACAGTTTTTTTTTTTTTGTACTGTGAGACATCTCAGCTGTCTCCCAATGTCTTTGCTGTGGGTGCAGCAGAAAAAGAGCAGAGTTGCCTTCAGTGTCAACTGCAATGAAGGTTGCATGTGGTAGCACACAAAAATGGAAAAAAAAAAAGAAGCAAAATCATTATTTTGCTACATTTACTTGATCCACTGTTGTAAAAATGGGTAAAATTTTGGATCTGAATACAGTTAATCTTATTAATTCAGTTCTGAAGTATATGCCTATATGTATGGCTTTGCTGTGTGTACTTACACAGTCTTAGGAAAGAAAGTTTTCAGACCATCATAAAATCCCTTCTTACAGAGCTGGCAGTAGAATTGTACAGAATCAGAACCGTACACACGGGTACTAAGAAATCAATTGTATTAGAGAATATAATTGGTGCCATTTTTCATCTTTAGAGTTCCTGCAAGAGTGGTTTCCTTAGGTAGATCAAATTAGTAAAGTAGAAACAGCTGCAGTCGATTGTCCATTGTTCAGGCCGAGGTATGGGTGATAAAGACTGATCACAGTCAGGGGATGTTAATGTGAGAAGATTTACTCCTGCACATTCCTCCGAAATCGGAGCTGTGACTGATCTGGTTCATCTCGTCCCCTTAAATCACTGGAAATTGTCGTAGTCTGGATTTCAGACTCACGTCCTACTATTTCACCCCCATAAAAAACGCAGCATCTTACACATCAGCCTGGAATTTTGCCTAACTTCGCAATTCTCACACCCCTGTACCTCCGAGCCAGCAATAACACGGAGCGAGCACAGGTGTGTGCAGGTGAGCTATATGCCAGGGTTTATACTGATACATGAGTATAAGGAGTTGAAAAGCTTAGGATAAATTTCACCCAAGAGGACATCATGCGCTTATTTTTTTTTTAGCCCTGTCCCATAAATTCAGACTAAGGGAATTCCTGGTGAAGTGCAAGGTCAGTCTTTTTAAGAACACCAAAAACTGCATGTTTTGCTCCAACATGCTCAGCCTCAGCCATCACTGAGGCAATTGCTACGGTTAAATTTAATTCAAAACCTCTACCTCTCTGAGTGTAGGAAGAATAATTATGCAAGTGTAGTAACAGGTATATTTAACTTCATAACTCATTTATTGCCCTTGTGGGGGTGAGAAGACATCCCACATCATTAAACCATACTCTAAACATAGAGCTAGCCAAATCTGTGTGCCTCTTTTAGAAGCACCACATCTGGATGGAGACCATAGCAAAAATTTGAGTTATTTAAATTATTTCGAGGGTGGAGGCAAAAAGGAGGAAACAGGGACAGAGCAGGAGAGTGAGGGTGTTCAAGAGAAAAATAGGAATGGAGAAATGAATGGAATCAGAGAGATAAGTGGGAATGTGCATGTAAGGTACCTTTTACACCTACAAGGTGTAGAGACCTTAACAGGGACAAGGCATGAGGGAGGGATGGAGGCTTGGGCATTGGTCACTGAGCTGGTGTGAGAGGGTCTGAGAAGATCCCCAGAGCAGACAGTCAAGGAGCCTGTGGTCACAGGAGGCACCAGCAGAGCTGCTGGAAGAGCAATTGGAGAAGGAGGAAGATTACTGCGGTGCAAGGAATTAGGGATGCTGTAGGAAGAAAAAAAAATTACTGTCAAACCAGCACATAAAACCAGACAGCTGAAGAGAGAGGTCATGGGAACAACAAATACCAGGGTGGCTGTTGGGGCTGAGGAAAGTAAGATGACTTGATAAAGGAAATTCAGATTTAGAGGTCAAAGGGGGAAAAGTTCTTGGTGAAAAATAGGTCAAGGGAGCAGCCTGCCTTCATTATTTTACTTTTCAAACCTTTAATTTAACAGTTGCTAATGACAGACAGTGCACAAAATGACAGTTGTATTACCCTCCAACACTGATGTAAAAATAGGCATAATCCCGTTTTTGTGATGATTAATGCAGTGTGAAAAAGATAATTAAACGAGGCCTGGCGTACTTTTGCTTTCTATGCCTCACTGCCACCTTCCGTGGCTCCTGCTCAATCTCCTTGAAAATCTATTAGGTTTTGCTACCATTTTATCACTTTCCCTGCCTTAAGTTAGACATGCCCTCCTCCAGCTTTAGACTGGGAGCAACTGCTGGGACGAGGCAGAGCAGGAGCAAGAGCCTTGGTGTGCCAGCACCCTCTCTGCTACCTCTGACTCATGTGATTACCTGACTCCTATAGAAATTCCAGCACATAAAGGTTTACTGGTAATGCTTACTCCTAATTAGCTAGTTCATGTAATAATAGCAACTTTTACTGCTTCATCTGGTTAGAAAAACCTGTGGCAGCGGAATTCACCATTGAAGGGGATGCACTTCACCAGCTCACAGTCTGAAATCTCATTTCTGAGAGGCATGGGAGGGCAATGGGGGACAGAGCTGTTCTGAAAACATTAAAAATACCCAGTGGAAAATATTTGCATATTTGTAGAAAATACATTTTTTTAAATTCTCCTTTGGAATTTTATCCCTATATTTTTTATTTAAAAAAAAGAAGAAGAAGAAGAAGAAAAAGGCATGAAGTGTCGGAAAAAAAAAAAAAAAGACTTTCATAGTTATTTTCTTTGCTGATGGCCTAGAAATTTGCTGGATTTGATCCGAAATAAACTGCAGGCAAATGTCAGCTTACTCCTGACATTGTCAGAAATGGATTTTCTTGCTTTGTGCTTCCCCATACATAATCAAATGCACATTCAAAATACATAATGGTCTGCTAGTTTAAAATTATTGCTTGATCCTACGGCTGTGGAAAAGCAGTGGAGTCAGCCAGTGTTTCTTTAGGGCACATCAGCGGCAGAGGCAGGACTAGAACTGAAGACACTGCAATACCTCCCTCTTCTCCTTCCAGCTCCCAAAGCAATAAAACCTCTCTATGCTAAATTAGACTATTGATCAGTGGCTACCATTCCTAATGGACATCCTGTCTCTCATGTCTGGGATTAGGATGTTCTTTCTACTGCTGGATAATCTTAGTACTGTACAATTGCTCTTTCTCTGCTAATGACTGACTACAGGAAGAAATATTTCCCTGTTGAGTTTGGTTTTTGAAAATCTCATCGCACGGGCTCACGTGAGGTGAACCAGAAATGCCAATTTGTGACCTAGTGCTACCCGATCCCACTCAGTCTAACTACCAGGTATTTGTTTTACTTTCTGTGAAGGGATGTTACATCATTAGACCACTATCTGCATCATGGTATATGACACTCCAATAATTCAAGCTATCATGCCATAATATTCACTAGAAAGGAAAAGAAAAACAACAACAACAACAACAACAAAAGCCAAACCTTTCTTCCTGTTCTGGTGATGGTCAAATGATAAGCCTGAGCTGAAAGTCAGAGCAGCCAAACTTCTGAACATCTGCACCACACGCAGCCTGTGTGGGCAAGTTTTCAGCTGGGGTAGCCCTAACACAACTAAACTCAAGCTCTCTGTGATGACATGAGAAAAACAGGGTAGGAGACTCCTTCCCCTGTGACCTAACACTCACACATGCTCTCACACAACCAAATGAACAGATGCCACGTGCTCAGCAGATCCTGTGTTTTGGCCCAGAGTGGGCACTTGGAGTGATGGACAGGAGAGTCCAGGCAGCAACTGCCCCAGCCCTTGACCACATCTGAGGGCTGCTGGGGAAGGAAGACAACAACAATGACAGAAGATAGGCTCAATATTTCCCCACCCCTTCCAGACAACATCATTTTAAGTCAGTTCTTACACATCCTTTATCTTTTGGACAGGGAAGAAAATCACATATAAATTAATATTTTGGTATGTCAGCTGTTACCTGAATATACCACTGTGGCCAGACCAAGGGCAGTTCTTATCCTGTTGATTAAAGACTCCAAAATTTGCACACAGTTTTTGTGTGGGCATGGATCTATTCTGTTTTCACCCATCTTTTTCCAAGTCTGAAAACACCCATTAACAAGTCTGGCTCCCAGGTTGCATCCCGGTAACCAACTCATGTGACACACAAGACAGCCAAGGGGAAAAAGGACCATGTCTCTGGCAAAGGTACCCTAAACTGTACCATGCTAAATTTCAAGCCCTGGTAGTGAATTAGCAGCCTGACACAAAGCTGGAACAGTGGACATATTTGAGAGAGTTTGTAGCACTCTCCCTGCCTTTTCTACATCCACAACCAGCATCCAAATGGATGTCAAGAGAGGGGTTTTTTTTCCTTTAAGTGTAAGCTGTTTTCCACCGTATTGTGGCCTGCAACTCAGTATACAAGATGTACTGTGGCATTATGAGACAGTGACAGCTGCTGAAGAAATGCTGTGTTATAAACATGCAATGATGCAGTGAACTGGCAAATCCATATGGCTGGAAAAATGACAGGGAGGAAGAAGAAAAAAACTATTTCGTAGTTTCTGAACAAAATAGATAGTCAGTAGTTTGCTTCAGCTTGCATGCCCTAATCACAGCTTTTTCTTTAATGGAAAAAAGTTTATATTCACATATACACACACATAAATATATGTATGTATAAATAAATATATATATGTAGTATTATCCTAGGGATGATCTACAAGTGGCTGGAGAAGAAGAGGTGATGGTCCTGTGCATGGTCAGGAGTTGGACTCAGTGATCCTTGTGGGTCCCTTCCAACTCAGCATATTCTGTGATTCTGTGTGATTCTGTTTATTTTATGATATTTTCATACACTACCATATTTCTGCCTCTTATTTCTTTGGGCTCTTTGGTTGAACAATCAGTATTTGAATCATCCCAGTACAAACTCTTTCAGGTACCTCTCCCCACAAAACCTATGTGCAGTTCCCCTCTCCTTCTGTGCAGATGGATAACCTCTGCACATACACCAGGGAAAGGTCAATCACTCACTTCTGCAGTGTCATCAGTCATGGAGGATTCTCTGTGTGTCAGAATAAATGAGCATGGACATAATGGATACGGAACATCACTGAGGGAGACCCCAAAACCACATGGAAATGTTTAAACAGCTTATATACGCCCTCATAATTGATGGATCTCAGCAAGCATATACATCCATTGCTTTTAAAAATGCTGATAAATCCAAGTCCATGACACATATTTCTTGGGAAAGCAAGTATTATGGCTTTGTAAAAAACTGAATGAGGAAATGGAAACCTGCAATCGTATCAATCCCCATTTTCAAACCTGGCTGCCATGGTTTGCTTCCCGCTCCTGAACGAAGCTCCTAATGAAGGTGGCACAGCTTCATGAGCATCATGTGCTAATGCTGACGACACAGCCCCTCCTCAGTCCAGCCTTTTGTGGCTTTTTGAGACCTAAATACAAGATTAAAAATCCCCATTTTGTTACATGGGTTTGCACTTACAGCCCAAAAGCAGATGGAAACAGAAGCTGAAGCTCGCGGGTCTGCTCTTTTGAATGGCACTTTTCCATCCACCTTTAATCGATGATGTCTGAGAAATGAAGGCTCAATGAGTATGTAGTCCAGCACTGGCAACATTTCCCAATGCTCCATAATCATCCTCAGACTTTTATGGAGAGTTTTCTCCCTAGTGATTTTTTTTCCTTGTCATTTAGTGCCACTATTTCAGATTTCCTCTTGCTGAACTGCTGGAGTGTCATCAGTGCATCTATATAGAGTATGAGAATATATTTGGAAAGCTTATTTCCAAGGGCCATTGGAGATGACTAACATTTTTACACTGCACAAAAGAAGAGAAAATAAATTTAGGAGTAGCAAATAGAGCCACTGTGTTATTTCCTTCCCTGTAAATAAATAACTGTAACACTTATATTCCAATCGTGGAGCTGGGTATCCAGCATCTTTGTGGGGAAGGAACATAAATGTTCACCCAAGACATTGACAATGAAGGCTTAAGACAGCACAAATTATAGGGAACATGAAAGAAGCCCTGCTTCCCTTGAAGACACCACCTGTTTAAGCACCTGGGGAAAATTATTCATAGCATTTTACCACTACACAGACAATAAAGATCCTATGGAAATGTCTTTGTTTCAAATCAACATTTATGGCCCAGATTTCATCGAAGGCTATGTAAATCCTAACTGATGCAACAAATGCAAAATGACATCACTAAAAACACGGGCCCTGCACATCAGCCTCCAGCACAAGTCAAACCATTTCAGCTTTAGAATTTCATATTTTAGGAGCTGAGACCCAAGACCAGAATTTTCTTCCCTCTAATCTTCATTCTGGGTTGCTTCACCTCAGTACATAGTTATATAATGAATTTTTCCCCGTACAGAACTGGCCTCCTCAGCTGAATACCTATTAACTGAAAGATGGGAGCAGAACCCATTGGCATTCATCCTAATGCTGCCACTCAGTTCTGTGTCCTTGTCCAAGTTACTAGAGATCTGATCCCATAAGAGCCACCAAAACTTCTGTAGTTGGCCCCCCTCTCTCTGTGCAGATGGATATTCTCTATGTTCACCAGGAAAAGGGAGGCAGGAGACAGACATCAATCACATGAGAGTCCAGGTGATGTGTGTCCTTACTTCTGTACCTAGGAAACAGATTCAAGCCTTCATCCCTCTGCATTGTGCCTGATTTTCCTCTCTGCAGAATGGAAGCCAGAGTATTTTATATCATGTTTGATCACAGTAATAATTTAGAAGCCTTATGATGCTTCCACGGAAGCTTAAAATATTATGTTTAACAAGTATCCCATAATTTAATTTTGAACAATAAATTTTACAGTTACCTTGCACTGCTTTGATTTGTTTCTGAGCCCTGCTTGAAGATCTTCTGAAACCAATTAATGGGTGTTCTCCACCAATCTCATATTGACTCTTTTGTTGCTGGAACCTTTTTGTGAATTAGGATTTTACCAAGGTGGAGAAAGGTTTTGGATTTATTTAGTCCATGTCACCACACAGCAGATGTGTTTTAGGAAGGTCTCCTGCTGCAGAGGACTGCACGCTCCCAGGTGGAAAGGAGGAATGCAGTCAAGGCACTTCCAACCCTTCCCTGAATCATTTTATAATCCAAGTATTTTCCTTATACACAGGGAACAGCACTGTGGGGTGTAATATGAGTAAAGATTTCTTGTCTGCTTGACAGCCACCATCGTGGTACCTGACCCTGTGGCACACAATGCCATACAGTAGAGCTCACACTTTGTGTAACACTCCTTTTCAGTCATGTAGGAAGCCTGATGACTTTTGTCTGCTTTCTAAGCTGAGGAAAATACCAGGAACTGTCCTCTCTCCACCCCCCACTTCCTTTAAAGAAACCCCAACAGTCTTCACAGAAAAAGGAAATGACTGTTACCTTTAGGTTGTGGGATTTTAGGTTATAGCCTTCTTTCTGCTCTGTTTAAAAAACTGACTTTCTTCCATTTCTCTCTGCCTCAATCTTCCAACCCTATTTGAATTGAATCTCCTCTTTCTTTTTGGTCCCACTTCTAATTCAAGAGTGCTTCAGTCACCACAGAAGAGATGCCAACAGCTAAGACATCAAAAGAGATGAAGAAATGAGTGCAGTCAAGTTTTTTTATTTTTATTAAAAGATAGATTCTCCCTCTCAACTATTGTTTCTTGAGAAGGAGAAAAGCTGGTGAAGGGACAGGGAAAATCTTTCACCTGGCTAGAGCAAAACCTTTGAGAACTGGGTGAGTGGGTTTGTAGTGGGGTGAGGAGTCTGTCCCTGGTTTGCTGGAGTGTACATGGACAATCAAAGGACAGTCAAGGCTCTCAGAGCTCTTGCTGCAAAAGCAAGAGCTGCTCCCTTGCCACGTTATAAAGGAGGACCACATGGCTTCACCAGAGCAATACTCACAGGGTTAGGCTGCTTATGCAAGGAGAAAGCCACCATTCACAGAGGCTGCTGTCATAATTTTATACAAAGGGAAGGGACAAAAAAGAGTAATCAAGACGTAAGAAGTTGCAGCATTTTGATTTTTTTTTCATTACTTTTTCACTGAATAAAAACAAGTCCTTAAAATGCTATCTAAGAAATCATGCAACTGTTTAATATTACTTGCAATGGAAGATTTTCACAGTATTTGGTTGAGGATACAATCTGCCCTGGCAACAGTGGGGGCTGGTTATTTTTCCAAATGAATGAAAACACAGATACAAGCAGGAGTCACTGCAACTGCTGCTGCCTCATTTATCTCTGCAGTCGGGTTGCTACTGGTACAAGTGCTCAGTTTTATACAGGAAACACAATTGCAGGTGCAGAACTTCAGGCTCCTGTTTACACCCACCAGCGGGAGGCTCACCTTCTTAAATACATCTGTCTATGTGCAAAGCACTGGAGAAATTGCCATAATAATGATACCTTCCCCAGAGCATACATAAATATTACAATGTCCCTTCTGCAAAGAGGAAAGTTAGTGCAGGAGTAAAAGTACATCACTTCAGGTCACAGCAATGGAACAAAACAGCCCGAGGGATTCAGGAGCTCCTGCTTAAGACCATGCCTGCTTCTCAGTTTTAACATGCTTTAAAAAAAATTAATTAAAAGAATGAGAAACTTTATAAAAACCCACAAAAAGCTTTAGTGAATCTACTGCATACTTGTTTGTTCTACAGTTGCCAGAAGGTCTTTCAGTCTCCTTGTCATTTTGCACCATATGACCTAAGTAACACTGATATTTATTGCTCATTTTCATTTAGCTCTTTGAAGACCAATCCACTTAATGATCAGAAACCTCACACAATTTAGCAGATAACATCACTGCAGAGACTTGTTGGGAAGCTTTAATAAGTAAGATGAATACTAAGAGGTGGGCTGGGGTGATTGCTGTGTTTAAATCCTCCACGATAAGAATCAGAGTCATACCTGCCCATTCTTGCTCTGTGATTACAGAGACAGAGCAGTTCAAGTGGACACAAATTCTAGGGGAAGTTGTCACAGTGCCTACCTCAAGCACTTGTAAGACACACATTATGATAATAATGCCTGCCCTTAGTGTCACTTGTGTGTAGCCCCACACAGCTTCTCATGCAGTAGGTGAATCCTGTTACCTCTGATCTGCAGATGGGAAAAACCACAGTGACCCCAGGCCCAGCAAGCCCCAGGCACTCCCTGCCAGGTAAGGCACATGCTGGAGCAGCTGAGCACTGCTACCCTCTCTCCATCCTCCCCCAGCACCAGTTTGGGGTCCAGACTGCTTTGGAGCAGGGAATTTTATAGACCACAGTCAATAGGTAGCTGACACAAGAGCTAAGGGAACCTGAACTAGGGTCACATTTCTGGATATAAAATACCTAATGGTATAAAAGGGAGTAACACAGATTATAAAAGGAAGCATAACAGGGCACTGCCTGTACACACAGGCAGTGAAACTCAGTAACTTGTTCAAGGTCACACAGGAAATCTGTAGGAGAGCAAAGAGGAGAATGTGGTTCCTCCTAGTCCTTAGTTCATGTCCCAACAGCTGGACAGGGCTCTGTGACATATGAAAATATGCCTTTAGTCCCACAGCAAAATGCTTCAAATTACAAACTTCCTACTGTCCTCTGAGAGTGTTTTATTTGTGGAAACTTGAAAAAAAACACCGTCTCTATATAATAACAAACATGGAAAGTTGTTTTCTTGTAAAATGGTAAATAAAGCAGTATTTATATTATTGTTATAATCTTTCTGGTCCTCAGTGACAGGGTGACCCCCGTTGGTGCACGGAAATGGAGCAATTAATGAGTAATGGACCGTTTCCTGATATGCAGATGCTGCAGCCCATCTTTTGTTCTCAGATCTTCAGGGACTATCTCTTATCACAGGGCTTTTCCCCTATGGAGAAACACTTGGAGGTTGCTTTAGGTAACACAGCAATGGGTAATTTTCAAAGCCAACTTAAATTAAAGAGTCTTTTCAGCAGTTTTGAGTATGCCATTAGTGAATGACTGCATAGGCAAATGATTTGACTCTTTATCAAAGCATTTTGGGGTTAGAAATTTTTGGGTTTCTGACCTCTTGTCAGGAAGTGATAGACACCACCACCTCCTTGCCATAAGCACCTTCAAGTCTCATTTGAAACCACTGGGTTCTGTTCCATAACCTGCAGTCTTTGCAGGAAAGGTCACTTTGAGGACTGAATTGCAATTCATTGCCCACCAGAAAAGGTGAAATCCTAGGTTTTTTTGTTTGTTTCTTTCTGGGGATGTTCACCTTTTATACACAAGCAGATGGCATTGGAACAACAGGTCTCTGCGCAGAAGGCAGGATTTTTTGGATGTGCAGTTCTCCAGCGAGCATAAAACAAAGTAAAACCAGATTGAAAACTTTCATTACCCAGCAATGCAAGTCACAACAGCAGGGTTAAATCTGTTTCTATTTAGACAATATCTGGAACAGCGTTTTATTATACAGCCTGTAAAGCACTGCCTGTGCATGGGTGGAAAGTACATTGTCTCCTGAAATAAAGAACTGGGGCAGGATTGTTTGGAACCTTCTTTTTTTTCTTATTTTTCTTCAACCATAAATACAAAGTAACCATTTCTCCATAACATTGAACTCTTTGTGGCCTTCCTATAAACAATAAAAGTATCCAAAAATAAACATCTACTTAGAATAAATATTAACTCAGAGGCCTTTAAAATATGAAGAAAATAGTCTCTGCAATATCATCTCTTCCCTGATAATGCAAAAGCCACCCCATGGGGTTTAAAACTGAGGGATTTCAAGGCTTCAGGGTGTCTTATGATGCTCACTCTGAGCAGGCTGAATGCCAGGCTTTGTGAAAGGCTCTGTCTTAAAAGACAGAGTCCTAATCGCTTTCAACTTTTCTAATTCTTCACATTCCTTCCTAGCAAAATAACTGCCTGCCTTATAATGGCAGAAACATTTGGAGACTAAAAGAAACAAACAAAAAATAATCAATTTTCAAGGTCCACTTGCAGACGGAGGAACTGTTTATGAAGCACTTACTGTTCAGTTGCAGGAGAAAATCTCATCTTAATGGCAAAAGGGGAAGCATGGAAATACTGGGGATAGGTTTTTTGGGGGGGTGGATGTGAGGATAGAAACTCTCCTGCTCTATAATTCAGACGATTGACTTTTTCAGCAAGTAGATCCCTCATCCAAGGAAACAGGAGTTTTCAGCTGTGTGGAGCAGGGAGTGGGTGCTACCACCTCTCATATGACACAGACCATGTTTGCTGCCCTCGAGGGGGTCATTAGCTTGTAAAAACATCCCTGGTTTCAAACCCAAATCTCGATCCTATGAGCAGAGCTCACCTGACTGCCCGAGTGCTTCTCCCAGGCCAGTTTTGGTTTCTGAACCAGAAATCTCCTGCTGGGTTCTGGCTCACCCTATCTCACACATTCCCCACTGACAGAGGAGAAGAAACTGAAAAATTTCAAGCTAATCTTTCTACACAAGGCCTATTCTCAACTTTTCTCCACGTTTTGCACAAAACTTGGCACAGTTCTTGCAGCAGAAGCTCCTTGACACGGCCTTGCACCACTCCCAGCTCCACACACCCTGTATTCCCAGTCACAAAAGACTGGCACAACATGGAAATGCTTCTGATTAAAACCTCTGGGTTCTCCAAATTCTACTGACCGTGCTTCGGATCATAGCCAGACATTTCTCCAAATTATTCCAGCTCCTGCCAGGAGGTTAGAGGCTGGGTATTTTCTTGGCCTTATCGCCTCTTGGGTCTGGTTTTGATCTTTATCTTCTATAGTAATATTTTAAAAATTAAAGAAATACAATAGCTTTTATCACGTTAATTTAAAAGTAAGACCTGCTTTTCAATTCCAGTTAAATAATTCATTTAAATCTTGCCAGAGATGTTGAAAAGCTAATATGTACAGATGAGAAGAAACCTTTCTAAAATTATGAATGGAAAACATCCAGTCTTTCCTGTTATGTTTATAGTTTTCCCCTTACAGCATAACATTAAAATTACCAGCTCTCATGTGGTATAATTTGGTTACATTCCCTAAAGACACATGAAAGTAGTCCCAAAGGAACTATTTACTTCAGTGAGAATAGAAGGTGCTGAGTACATCATTCAGGAACATTTACTTTTTGGTTATTAGTGGGTGGGAATATTGGTTTATTGCCTAAATCTCCCCAGACCATCCTTCCATACAAATGAAGTATGGAAGGAGCCAGGTGGGGTGGTCCAGCTCACATGCCACTCTTACATAGAGGTTTCATGTTTCTAGGTCTTGGGGTCCATCACCTTTGCATGCACAGAGGAGAGGAGTTGTGACAGCAAAATATGTCCTTCCCAAACTAGAGATGAGGTGAGAGGACTTGCACAAATGGAGAACAACCATGAGTGAAGAAAGACCAGAGCTCAGCTCTTCTGTCTCCGACAGCAGCAGGGAAACCACAGCGTTCCTCTCACTGTTCCCAACCCGATGAGCAAAAACTTCCAAAAGCCTTCAGGAGTGGCCTAACCCTGCTGCCCTTGAGGCTAATGCCAGAACTAGGTACTTTTGCATGAGGGCTCTGGAGAACCTGATCTGCTGCTGGAGAGCTGGTGGAGAGCTGCTTTGTGCATTCCCTGTCCACATCCCTGGCTGAGGAAGAGCTGGCCTGCACTGCTGCTGTACAGTGCTACCCTGCTTGGTTGAGGGCAACAATTTCAGATGCACAACAACAGGAAGAGTCCAGAATAAACACATTAAGTATCTTAAATTTGCAAGTAAGTGCACAAGCTATTAGGCACTGATGTAGTACAACAGATAAGTTCAGTGGTTAACTTTAAACATACAAATAATACCACTAAGTTCACTTTAACAACATTATGTTGCATGCTTAACATGAAGCTTATGCTTAAGTGCCTGACTGATTAATCCTCTCCCTGTGTACTTCAGTTCAAGTTTGTTTGGGGCCACTTGGTGCCATCTTACACACTTGGCAAGAGCACAGACAATAAAACAATACAAAGGAACCAGTTTTTGCACACTGGAAAGGTAACAGGTAAGTGTCCTAGGAATTGTTTTCTCATTAAATATGACACTGCATTTCTATCACTACATTAATGGACAGTTTATCACCTGAGAAGCTGAACATTCAGCTCTCAAGATACTACAGGGGTTCTGGATGCCACCTCAGTTCTGCCAGGGTATGGCCACAGTATCAGCCCTTAGTGGAGAGGCATAAGCAGTAAGTGTATTTCTGAAAATTTGTGTACACCCTTGCTACAGTTGTTAAACCAAATAGTCAGAGATAAAAGAGTCATTTTGTTTAGCTGGGTATTACACATTACACTTTCATGGTCTTCACGTTTTAATGGTGAGTTTTGTCAGCTTCATAAATTGGTCCATCGTGAGTAGGCAGAAGACTTGTAGGAAGCAGCAGCTCTTTGGCATTGTCTTTGGGTTTCTGCTTTGAAACAGCTCTGCTACAACTCTATAGATTTGAAATGTGATGTGGTAGGGGAGTGTGGTGGGGAAAAAAAAGTGTGAGCAGATTTTTTTTTTATAGATTCACTCTGCTATAGTAGTCAAGGAATTAATTATCAGTGCAAACATGGTTTTCAGTGGATTGCACTGCCTTGATAGGGAGAAGCTATTCCTAGTGATTATTTCATTGTCTAACCTACACCACTTTCCCAGTAATTTTGCTTTAAGGTCTCTTCACATTTGTGACTGTAACAAGAATTGGTTTCTAACTAGTACCCCACTTTTCAAGCCACCACCACTATGGAATTTCCACAAGTACCAGCCAGGTTGGCTTTTGATTTGCTTTACCCATGCAAGGGAGTACAAATCTTATGTACAGCCAGATGTGAGTCCCCAGCTCCTGGCCTGATAAACACATGTCCTATGTCAAGGAATAAGTCCCAGCTCTGTCACCTGGCTTGCTGCTATAAGTGAACTGATACAGATGAGTTGAGGATTCTTTGCTTTTCTGAAGAGAAGAAACTGTGACCCATACAGTGGTTCTCCTCTTGCTGCATGGAAACCCTTACCCAGAGCTCAGTACAAAGGCTCAACCGAATCCTTGTAGCTGTTTCTGAAGAGTCAGTTATGAAATCCAATAATTAGCTGCAGAAGTTAATGGCTGATATTCTGTTAAATAAAAAGAAAACAAAATATTTTAATCATCTGTGTTGCATGCTGCTCTAAATGTATATTCAAATAAAGGTGTATCTTACTGAACACATCCAATGCTGGGCCTTTCAGATTCAGTATAAATAATTAGACCTCCCTCTCTTTAGAAAAAATATCAGTAGGGAAAGCTTTAAAAATATTTTCTTATGAAATACAGTGCTATTTCTTTAAATAAAGGGCTTTGGTAGTTCTGTGAGGCAGTTAGCTTAGCACCATTAATACAGAATACAGTCTATCAGCATTTAGTGAACTCTCCATGACCCTGGTGGAAAGTAACTCCTTTAGCTTATACTTATGAAAAATATTATTAAAAAATGCTGTTGAAATGTAAGCATCATTTATAGTCAGTGTTAAACTGGAGTGCTATTGCCAGCTCCATCAACCATTTCACCAAAGATGGGGAGCACTCATTTTATTTTCTCAGGGATGTAGAGGAACTCTGGGAGATGGAATTGGGAGCTTCCCAAAACACCTCGGTTGTCTCCTCTATGTGCACTCACGCATTTCTTTTCTATTTGCTACTTCACCTTTCAGCAGAAATCATCTAAAATTGGCCTATTATGGTAAGTTTTTTAATTTACCTGTTTTGCAGCAGAACAACGAACGTGTGCTGTGCACATGAGTATGTCCTGATGTGCCAAGACACGGCCTTTGAAGGTCACGGCTCCTCCCTTGGAGCAGGGCATCTTGGTCAGGAAGGATCTGGGAGAGGAAGTCCAGGGCTGTGTCTGCTCTTCCTGCTTTGTGTAGGAGGAAATTTTAATACTTCTCTGCCAACAAAAGACAGTAAATGATTTCTTTTTGTCATTCAGACCACAGACCTTTGGCTCGCTGAACTCACATTGGCAACACTATCCATGGGATTATGTCTGCATGTAATGTCCACCACGTAGTACACGAGGTCATGTAAGAATACAATCCCTTTGAAGAAGCAATTTGAGGTGATTTTTTGCCATGCTGTGCAGCTATCTAGGTGCAGATCCACAGCACTGCATGTGCCCAACTAAGATGCCTGCATTAGGATATTTGTTACCTTGTGCTCCTTGTAGAGCCAATGGCTGGACAGAAACCCAGAGAGGACAATTGCATTTCCCCAGGGTATCCCTGCGAGTGCCTATCTCTCCCAGCTGAATATATAAGGGAGTTTCTATGCCTAATTTAGGCTCCTAATTTAAACATTTCATTTAATCCAGGCCTTAGTCCAAGCTTTGGCAGCTGTGAACTGAACTCAAGAAGCTCTCACAAGGCTCCTTGTTTGTGTAACATTCAGGAAATACATCTGGTGACAGGGGCTGAGCCCTCAGCCCACAGCAGTGGCACTCAGCGTGGACTGAGCACACAAGGATTGTCTGAACCCTCTGTGTCAGAAAAAGGGGTTTTCCACATTTGGAAGAGGGCTGCCACTAGAAGCTGAACCTGGCCAGACCAGTTAGCAGCACTTTCACGACAAACAAAGCAGTGCATTTCTTGGGCCACTGGCTGATTATAATAGCTATGAAATTACCCAATTTAGTTCACCACGTCAATAAAATTTATACGAAAATACCACCAGAATCTTGGCTAGCATATGGATAACTGTACGAAAGTAACCCAAGCCAATGTGACAACCATTTAAGAGGACTAACCTCTGTCATACGGTTTTCATTTTATGTGCATGCTATACAAACACAACCACCACAAATATGCATTACAGGCTGCCTGGGACTCACTACTGAGGTGAATTAGCACTGTAGTCTGACCTGTTGAAAAGCTTAACCTTTGACCTGCCAGGCAATGGCGGTTGCAATTTGCAAGCCATTCTTGTGTTGAGTGGCTGAAAACATACTTATTTACTTGTGTAAAGCCATAAATGAAATGGGTTGGGTGAGCTCAGCCTACTTCCCAGTCCACAGACCATGTCGCAAAATACTACCACATGTTCAGCAAGTAATTCAGCATGTGAGGACTGAATGCTACTACATTGTGACCCAAATTCACTCTTCAGAGAAAGCAGAGCTTCTTCTAATCTGGAGCGAAAAGAAGATAATTCAGAGTGATTTCCTTTCTAAGTAACTTCCTACCATGCTTCCAAGAAACAGAAATTCAAAGAAATAGTTTGAAAATCAGTCATTTACCCTCATGAAAAATCTGCATAAGCTTACAGCTTGAGAACTGAACTCCTCTGAACAACCTCCCTGGTGGAGTTGTCATCAGTAGTGCATTTCCTCTTGTTGCCCACTGACGAGTGTCAGCTTTGTAGGGCAAAGCATTAATTCCCTCACTTTTCCATCTCATCTGCAAAGGCTGACAGTGGTGCAGAGACAGAGCTGGGAGGTGGACAGAAACGTCATTTCCTACTCACGGGTTTTGCAAGGTTTATCACTTATCAGTTTTCTGAAAGATGCATCGTTTCGGGATGTGAAGCTCTCCCATGCTAGACCTGCTCTTGCCTATCAAATGAAGCCAAATCAGAAGATAACCCAGGTTTAGCAAAGTGGATGTTTTGTAATGGAGATAGCTGGATAATAACTATTTCTAGATCAAAGTCAGTGACTAGGCGTTGCTCTTGGCTTGTTGGCTTTTCTGTCTGACTGTATAACCACAGGTAGGTTTGAGTTGCAAAATTCAGATCAGAATGCAAACTCCATAATTTGGGAAGTGTTTAGTTGCAGGGACCTGGAATGGTTCACAGAGAAGTGAGGCAGGAATCAGGATGCTCAGAACCAGGTCTGCATAGGAATCATGGCCAGCCTGACTACATGTTGCAGTGCTGGTCCATCTTCGATCCCAGGGTACATGAAATTTGCATCCCAGAGGAGTTTTCTGATCAGCCTAAAGCTGCATTTTGGGATTTATTCCCCCTCTTTTCCCTGTACTTACACTTACAAGCTTGCACAAACAAAAATACCCTATCACAACATGCTTTCATTAAAGCAAATACTTCTGATGTTTGCTTTCTATTTTGTTCTTGCCTGATTATTCCCTGCCCTTTCATGTCCTACAACAATAAAAGAGGTAAAAAAAGAAAAAGCTTTACAATATACATTTGCAGTGCTTCAGTACAGACATAGACAAAAAGGTTTATTTTTCTTTTACTTCAGGAGCTTTACATTATCCAGAAAAAGCTCAAAAGCCCTAGATGAGCCAGGAAGGGTTGAGGAGGGATGTGAGGGAACAGCACACTATATATATTGCTGCTCTTCACTGCTGTCATATACATACCATAGGCAGCTGCAGCTCTACAAGTTTTAGGTTAAAATGGAACACAAACCCTGGGATCTATCAAAGAAAATGAAAAGATGACACAGCAGGCAACAGGGACAGAAGAGGATGGAGCAGAACATGGATGTACAGGCTTGGTTTACTACAGCTGTAGGCACATTGAAGCATTCACAGCCCACGCTGGCACTGAGACCCTGCTGTTGTTTACTTTTCTGAATTGGTGTAAACAACAATAGTAGTAGCAAAAATAATAACGGCAACAATAAAAATAGCACCATCATTCCAGCCTGTGTGACAACCTCCTTTCTGGATATTGTTGAGAAGAACAAGACCTGTTAAGAATAAATTTTAGTGGAAAACCTTGGGTCTAAAATTGCGGTTTGCAGAAAAACTGATCTTGGGCAGAATCCATGTCACATTCTTCCCCCATATTTGTAAGTTGGTTTCCGTGGTGCATATCAGCATTTGAAACAATATTATGTTAATGGTAGGGTCATATTTGTTCATTATGAAGAAGGAAGTAGATTTCCTTCAAAGAGGGGAACCAGTATTTCCCACTAGTTGAGAGCCTGCTACGATAGCTCTGCAGTCATAGCCTGGCAATAATTACACCTTGGGTTTTGCGGTCATTTTGGATTGGTGTGAACATGATAAATGACACGTTTTAATTTGAACTATTGCTCAGCAGGCCTGTTCAGGTAGGCAATAATTCACTCGAGCAGGCAATAAACCTGAACAGGTAATAGCCCACACTTTGAAGTATGCCAGCAAACTCTTTAGCAACAAAATAAATATGTACATGAACTTCCGCCATAAATTGTCTTTGGTGAGGCAGAGCTAGTAAGAGTTTCAGAGCTGGCTTTTCAGGTACTCATGAGGAGCAGAATGAGTCAGTGGGCAGATCCTACTACTGCATTAATTCTTTGAAGCTGGACTAACAAACTGATCCAAAATCCACTGAAGGCAGTAGGAGCCTCCTGTTCCATGAAGGCAGGGTGACTGAGCTGGTAGGGCACTTCAGTCCTTTTACTAATGTAAGTAAATTTCCTTCCCATGAACCACAGATTCATAAATGAGCTTATTCCTATGCGGCTGAGCAAAGTGCTGAAATGCAGCATCCATGTGCAGAGTAGCTTTGCTGCAGCTTGGAAGAGATACAGCAGGGTCCAAGCAGCTCTGATCCTCAATGCTGAGGAAAGCTGCTGGCAAACCCATGTTTGCCCAGCACTTTTCTTCACAGCATTCCTTTAACTGCTTTTGGACAAGGTTGTTTGTCAGACATCACATTACTTTTATACTACAAATACAACATTTTCAACCTTTGGGCAAACACATGCACTGCTTTAGTTACTTAAAATAACATATTTTGAGCAAATTCCTCCAGACTTGCTGGTAACATGTTTCCATCACTGTGGGATGCTGCTGTAAAGAAAAGGAGAGGTGCCTTGGTTATCTTTTCTTTTGGCTGCCAGTTGGCCTTACTTTTATTATGGGTCCCAACCTGTAGTGTTATCACTGATTACTCTAATGCACGTTAACTTTTGATAGGAGGGGAAAATAATTCAGAGTAATATGACTCAAGTCGACTTCTTTAAGGTTGGTGTACGTGAAACTCTTTTGCCTTCTGCTTTATAATAAACAAGGGAAAGAATTCAAAGTCAGAAGAAAAAATCAGCAACAGATTGAATGGAAAGAGACAGTTTATCATCAGCTGATGACAGCTGTGAGTCCAGATTGTTCTGCTGCCCAACCACACTTTCCCACCAGAGACCCAGAGCAGGGCTATTTTGAGACACTTCAGTCCCTGAGACAGTGCCTGGTGCAGGATGATCCCCCACCTGTTTACAGAAAAGTCTCCACCAAATCATCCTGGAGGACAGGGCAGGATGTGCCACCAGCCTCTGGCTGTTGGTAAGAACCTTTCTGTGGCCATTCACCACTCAGGGCATAACTTTGTTTCCTAAGTGGGGATCATTTACCTTTAGAAACACACAGAAAATTAATTTCTGGGCTGGGCTTTGAATCCAGATTTACATTCTTTTCTTGCTTGAATTGCCTAGTTCTGTCATTCTGGTTTGATCCATCCCAGGAACAAGATCCAGCAGCTTCCTTCAGATGCAAACCTGAACCTGAAAGCCTCCCTTCTCCCTTCCCACACCATCTGGGAGATGGGATTTTCCATCTTTTGTTAAAATAGTTACTTACAAAAGGAGGAAAGGGTTGAGGGCAGTTCACCACGTTTATTTCACTTGGTATGTGTTTGCCTTTGCTTTAACACAGGCTGTTTTCATGCCAAATGACAGTTCTATTTGTTCCCCCACCCCCATTTTTTGTGTAGCTTATGTAGAACATCTGGTTTTAAAAGTGTCGCAATTTCTAAACATATTCTAATGCTCTTGGGATCAGAATATCAACAACTGTCTATTGCGGTAAACCGCACGTCTGGAAAACATTCCTGCAAACTGAGTTCTTAAATAAACATAAAGCATCTATAACACATAATGCAAAGCAACATTCACTCGTAAACTCAATATTTAGACCAGATGAGGTGCAAAATATGTTTTTTTCTGGGCTGGGACATCGTGATTTACAATAACACTGACGGGTTTTTCGTTGTATACAAGAGAGGGCAGAGGTGTGGCACGCAGATCAGAGCCTTCCCTCAAGTGCTCGTTCTGAATTTAGCTCCTACCTTGTGAGATCTTCTTGCTCCAGTTGGAGATGGGAGACCAGGAGTATGTCCTCTGAAAAATGCCTACTGTTATTAGAAAGTGGAAATTTAAAAAGAAACTGTAAATCACCGACGGATTAGACATGCCTGTATCTGATAACCCTGACCCTCTTGTGTAATATCTGCATCCGTGCTAATTATCTGCATACATGTGTCTGAAATCCAGAGGCAATTCAGAGATAGCGCAAAGATTAAACAAACTGAATAGTACAGTGAAAAGAAAATTGCAGTAAATTGGTCTGAGTGGGAAGATTTTGTTATTTTCAATTATTATTACTATTATTTATAGGGTGTGGAAAGCAGAACCATAAGCAACTTTAGATGCAGTCATTTCACTTTGAAAATTCCCTCCACACTAATTTCAGAAACAAATAATCACTTCAAATCACTTTTTAGGAGTTTTGATGAAGTTAGTTGACTGGAAATGGAAAAGCTGAAAACTCATTAAACTATTGCTAAATGCTATGAATATATTTTGATTATTCTTCCAGACTGCTGTTTCTTAAAAACATTACCTTCTTCCTCCTAACAAGAGCACCAAATACCTTCTCCCAATTAATTCTTTAAGCACTTCTACTCTAAATTTAATGCAAAGATACTTTATAAAGAGAAAAGATGAATACATACACTTAGGCTGATGCAATTACATTTGAAGGTTACAGAGAAGTCCAGTGAATCCACCTCCTGCAGCATCTCAAAGTTAAGGTTTATCAAGTGAAAACTGAAAAATTAAGTCAAGCCTTATCATTTCATTTCCTAATATTAAAAAGGGTTGGATCTTTTTTTTTTTGATGATTAACATCTGGAGTTATGCAAAGTAAGATAAGAGTATTAGAACATCTCACTTCCTTGTATGAAGATCATCTCTTCTCTTCAACAGTATGGAAATGAGGGCCTCCACCCAAATATCCCATTAAGCAGCTGAAGACATTTTGGCCCAAAACCTGCAGATATCAGGATGGAAGCACCTCCCTTGTGTGTTCACCATTGGAAATATGCAGCTGGATCTAAATGGTTACTGGGGAACAGATCATGCTTGCTTTGAAGACTGAAGGTTTGAGGTTGGTGGAATTTTAGGTCTCACAAGAACAAACGCTTAGGTTCTATTCCTCTCCCCCCGTTCTTCCATGATAAATTCAAAGTTTTGCATTGCTTGTGTGGGTTACTGGGCTGACCTGGTGCTACTGAAGCTCATTCTCCTCTGAAGCTCAAACAAATGGTCTCTAAAAGGCCGAGGCACTTTCAGCTTACTGGAAGTGAGTAAAATTTTAACGAATCAAACGGAGTGAAAAAAGGCTCAGCATTCAGCTGAACATGCACCAAGCCTGAAACAACCGTGCTGTAACACAAAGCAGATTTGTGCCAACCTGCAGGGACTTCCCAGTCATAGAACTCCCTTGGGATTTACCAGTGTAGCGTGGCTGGGGACATCCAAGCAGCTCAGCTTCTTCCTCCCACGAGTGACACTGGAGGAGCGGCGCCGTGAGCATTGACAATTATCCGGCCGGTGTCATTCCAACAAAACAACTGCTTTTTGCCAAGTCTAATCACTCTACTATGCACCTCACCTTCTTGAATGAGAGGTCCTCATTCAAGCATGTAGTTTATTCAAAAACACATGCTGCATTCATTATAGCTGAATATTAACGAACACCTTGAATTCTTGGAGCATTATTAGTATCAGGTCTCTTGGCTGCTGCTAGGACAGAATGCCTTATGGGAAGCTTGATGCCTGGCCAGGACTCAGATTACAAAGCATACACATCTTTCTTTCAATATATTGAAGTCACTCAACCTTACATGTCATCAAAGTACTTCCTAAACATATGTGTTTTCCCAAAATGTTTGCATTGGGATTGCAAAGACTCTGGAAAACTCTGACTTTCCTTTTCCAGAAGCTGGAAAACAGGGATTATTCTACTGAAAGTTTTAACAGTTATTAATTGTTTCAAAATATTTTTTTTTCTTAGGCTTTTAGCAGTTTTGATGAAATCCTGTAAGAAAACATAAAGGGCAAGCTCATACAAGGACAGATCAGATCTTAGATTGTGTTGTGTCCTCGTGATCGTGGCAAGTTTTAGTGTATTGCAACCAACTCAGAATTAGCAGCACTTTCCAGGACTCTGAACTTACCCATAGGACAGTTTGCATGACCTTCGTCACTTGAATACTTGAAAACTTCGCAAATTGTTGTGTCTTGACATATAACTTTCCTGTGGAACAAAAAAAGAGTTTTTCATATTTGTAAAGGCTGTCAAACAGTCATAAGGGGTAAATAAAGTCACAGAGGAAGTCTAAAGTTTTATGATAGCAGAAGGTGGACCACTCAAGTACCAGTTCAGCATCCTGCCTTTGAGATCGCTCTACACATAAATAAATAGGTTGTTCTACACATAAAATAAAACCTCATCTTACTGAGAGAATCAGGAAGACAATATCACACTTCTACAAAGTATTATGTCTTTGGCATCACGTATTGAGTAAGATACAGATATAAATGTTTCTGTTATTACTCATAAGATACAAAATTTATTATTTATTCTAAAGGGTCATAGACATACATATCTCACACCACCTGGGACCAGGGTTCTCCCCAGTTTCTCTTCCATCCTGTTGCAACTCATTCCACTGACCTCAAGGACTACCTTGTGCCCTTTGCAAAGATGCCCAGCTGGCCCAACAGTGATTCCTCTGGGGTAGCTGTAACCCTCTGAAATAATGATGGAGAACACTCAAATGAGACAACTCTTGTGTGTCCCTAGAGCAAGGAGACAGCATTTTTGGAGAGTCCAGATGTTCACTGTCATGTAAATTCTGCAGGCAAAAGTCTCTTAACCAATTTCCCGGCGTCACTCCAGAGTTTGCATTGATGCAAAGGGAGTCATTTCACCAACTACAACACATAAAACTGGCAAGGATTTACAAAAATAAAACTGGCAAACAGTCCAACTCTGCTATTTAACTGAAATGAGATATAAGTGAGCAGAAGAGATGCTCCTTTAAAGAAACCAACACATGGATTTTGGATAGGATCAGGCACAAATGTCCTTCTGCTTTTATAAATATTGACAAAAGGAAACAGGAAGATAGGTCTGTCCATAAAGAGGAGGTCTATTAACCATAATGCGGCTCTATTCCACTGATAGTTTTATCTTTGTATTAAAACAAAAAGGGTAAGGCTAGATATTACTTTTTTTACACTGATAGTTCCAAACCTCATAAAATATTAGTATCTGTATTGGCTATAAAAATTAACAGCTCCAGATCCTTCAGTGTTGTGGTCTTCAATTTTATTTTATCACCAGCTTCTCAGCTGTCTGTGTGTGTACGTGTGGGTGTGCACACATGCACACATGTCCCTTCCCTTCTAAGCTGTTTGGCTGTTGCTGAATAGGCTCATAATTGCTCAATAAGGCTCTGTGATAGGGCTTGCAAGTGGCACTCCTGATTCCTTTACATCAGAGGTCACTATTGTACAATGAGATCCTGATAGGAGATAGTGATAATATGATGCAAAAAACCCCAACAAACTAAACCCCCCACCCAAAAAAAAATGAAAACTCTGGTGTTGTCAGTGGGAATTGTTTTCCAGTTAAATAACTTTCTAGGAGCAAAACTCAAAAATTCTCTGAGGCATCTCAGTCCAAAACTGCCCTTTAAAAAGGTTTCGGAGCCAATGTAAATACTAAACTCAGTATGATGTTTGTATTCACTTACCCAATCTAACTTTTATTAACAATTAATCCATCAAATTTCAATGCCTATAAAATCCTCTGAGTCACAGGCCCCTCTGGAAGCCTGTATCTCGAAAACAAAAATTGCAATTACTGGCATTATCTTTTGATGCAGAATCAAATTTAAATGGGGTTTTACAAACTGGAGAATTATCTGCATTTCTACTGTCTAAAGGCATCAGATTCCCTTAAAGCTCATATACAGGGTAAATACATAGAAACTACAGGAGGCAGCCAGTACATATGGAATGGATAAAGGCCACATAGTTTATTGAACCTTGTGGCCTGCTGATGTAACAAAATAAGCTTTGCAATGAGCAGTCAGATCTTAACATCAGGCCGCTCTTTGCTCGAGTGTAATAGATGATAGCTCTCAGAGGGCCAGATTTGGATCCCCATATTTATCAGGAGTCTTACTTCAGGCTCTGGCCCTCAGTACACTGAATGAGGGATTTAGAGACATTCATTCGTAATATTTTCTCTTCTCTGAGCAAAGTGTGGTGAGAGGCAGCTGGAAGGTTTCATGTTCCAGCAGCTGAGGGGAACGAGATCCTGAGATCCAGGTATATGAAATCTTTCCAGCACTGATGAGTCCTCCTCTTCCAAACAGATAAACAGCTCTTTCTCAGGGTAAAAGCAATTTGGACTGAACTGTCTCATCATTGCAATAACCCCTCGCTGAAATTTTAAACCAACTAGAGGAGCCAAAAAACCAAGCAATGTGTGCCATTGCCTTTACCTGCCAGCAGCAAGGCCTCCATCATTCCTGAGAGATACTGAATTTTCTGTTGGTTTTTTCTTTTTCCTTTACTTAAACTTATCCTTCCCAGCATTTAAAGTCTAGTCACTATGAGATCATTAGCAATGAAATCAGCCCACGAGGGTCTGGGGAAAGGATAAGGGAGAAAGTTCTTGCACACCTTAAATCTGGAAATACCCCAAATGCTGATGCAGACCCCAGCACAGCAAGGGCTTGAGGGAAAGTCTAAAGGTATCTCAAGAAGCCAAAGAGTTGTTCCTGTGTGTTTGGGGACTGTCACCTCTGCAGGTGGAGAGAATTCAGCCTCTGAGGGTACAATCCCAATGCTTGTGCCCCAAAGAAGCCTCTTCTGTTTTCCATGTATCTCCACAGAGACTCTCCTGATTAAAAACTGTGGCCGTGGCAGAGTTTGGGCTCATAAGGACTGCTCGCTTGCTGGTAACATATCTATTAAAATACAGACTTAGTTGCTTGAGGAGACATTTTTTGACTGGAGACTATGGAGTTGTGAGAAGACTGAGTGACTATTTACTCTTCTGCATTTCCAGCAGCTCTCCCTGAATGCTTTTCTTTCTTTGCTTATTTCCACACTTCTGCTGGGAATTAATTTCAAACCCCAATGCCTAGGAAAAATATATGTTGAGAGGACCCTCTGGAGAAATATTATTACATTCCAGCATCTCAGAGGTGTATCATGTATCCTTTCCCCAGGAGGCACCTACATCCTCCCAGACACTCCAAAAGTGTGGTTTAATGTCATTCTTGCTATACAAATCTTTTTACAACTGTGCATTCATTAAACATCCATCTTCTCTTCAGTGAAGAACAGTCATAATTCCTAACTTGTTCCTGCTCTTGAAGTGCACTTCTGGTTCACCAGACCACAGTCATACATCCATACTGCCCCCTGAAACAAAGTGCCTAAGCCACAGGAGAAATTAAATATAAGTATGTACGAATCCAGCTACAAAGAGCATATTTCAACGTCCTGTTTTCAGAAAAATGCAGGGAATGAGAAGCACATTCCAAGACTGTGCACAAACTGAAAGCTCTGAAAAGCTTACAAACACTAAAAATGACGTAGATGGCTCTTGTGTAGATAACACCAGGAGAGAAAGGACAGCTGCTCACCGGCTGTCGCCCAAGGTAAGCGCTGCTGAAGGAAGGGGATTCCCAGTCCTGGCAGCCAAGGAAATACAGTGAGTCAAACGAGATCTAATGCAGCTCAGTAGTTCAAGCAGATCAGTCTCAAGCACAGATGAGAAAGAAGGGGGTCATGGTCACCAATGGCATAAGCAGATAAAAAGATCCAACAGCAGCATGGAGATGTGCCCTCACCCCGAGCAAACAGAGGAAGGTCACACAGCTCACAGCTCTCCTGCAGCTGGCAGGAAAGCTGCCTCAGTGCCCTAGTCTGGCACAGAAACCACTGAAACCCTGTTGAAAAGACTATTTCCTTGTGGTATTCTCCAAATTACCTCCAAAACATTCCTTCCATCCTGATAAACTAAGAAAATAATTTGATCTTTTGCTTACAAAGACAGAAGAGAAGCAAACATTCACAATACAATAATGTGTTGATTCACAAATAATGGAAACTAGAAACTTGAGCTCATTTTCCACCTCCTTAACATTTTCTGCATTGTGTGGGTAGCAGTCAAGAGCCAATTGTTCCTAAGGTCACTGTATCTGTTTTGGTTTAGGAGATGAGACTTTAACACTTCAGGATCAACATTTTTTTTTTTTTTATCCAATAACATATGAGCTATGGAAATGTTTCCCTAGGAACTGTTGAGATACACACGCAGACTGATCATAAAGCTTTCATAAGAGCTTGTGGTCTAACCACGGGGAGCATTGTTTCAGTCCTGATTACCTTTCATCTTTCAAAGGTTAATACACTTCATTCCAGTTTGCTCATTATGCTGTGGACCTCTTAAAGAAGAGTCTGAAAGCAAAGGTCCTTTGTGATTCTTGCTCCTAGAATGTAATTTTCCACGGGCAGATCTCGGCATAGTTCTTCACATGAGAGAAATGAAGATTTATCCTCAAGGAACAGTTCTGTAAGAGAATACTCAACACTTGAAGTCATACAATTATATATTTTAGTTTAAAAAATCTGAATCTCCATACAATAGTTCTTACAAAAACGAGGTTATATATTCACCACAGAGCCCTGTGGTGACACATTCCCTATTAAGTCCTTGTTCTGTGTCCTGGTCTCTATTTCCATGGTTCCCTCAAATTTGCATTTCACTGATGCACTCTGGGATCCTTCTGTTGAAGCTACTACTGAAATGTTAAAATAGTTTCATAGTCTTAATTGAATATATTTTTACCATTAAAGGACAGAAATTATATGAGAAGTTTTCAGCCTAACGCATAAGAAAACAATTATTTAGATAAAGGAGATCTGCACAGCTTATTTATTTCTTGCTCTTCAACCTATTACATGACATCATTTTAATATAAAAGAACTTTGTAATTATGATGCCTTTACTGATTATTCTTTGTTGTACACCACTGGATCTTCCTAATCTGAGCACAGAGATCCTTTTACAGATTTTATACTCACACCTTAATGAAGTCCCATGAAAAGCCTTTCAACCTTCCCAACCCCTTTACTTTGCTTCAGTGTGCTCAGGACAGCATTTTCTGTCATTTCCACATTTTAAGCTTTAATCTTTGCCTAGAGGGCAGCAAAACAGCATCTCCCGAGGACTCCAATACCTAAATTTCCTTCCCTTATTCAACGAAGGACCACAGCCTCTTCTTCAGTATTTCTAACCCCGTGCTGGAAGGTACAGCCAAAACATAACCAATCTTGGCCGGTGTGGCTTGGCGCGGGCGTGGCGTGGTGAGCCCCGGCTGTCTCCCCACTGACCTAACAAACCAAGCTGGGACCTGCCAGGAAAGAGCCTCCACTAGCCATCCCTGAAGGGTTTTGTCAACCCTGCTGCCAGCGACCCACCAGCTATGAGGTAGTGTCTCACAGGCTGCTGGGCTCGAGATTGCAGGACTAACTCAATTATTTAATGATGGGGGAGACGTTACTGCTGAGACTAGAACTTGCAGCTCTAGTTTCTGGGCCTAAGTGGGGACTGTGAGGAAATGCTGGAAGCAAGACAAGCACACACAACTGTTCAGTTGCAAAACCTAAATGCCTGGAAGATTTTCTTCCAGTGAGGTAGGCGGCTGAGACGCTGCTTCGTGGATCAACAGTCACCTGGCTAGTGGAATGAGAACATAGATAGGCAAGCAGTCTGGCTGCTCTTTTCAGTTTAACCAAAAAAAAAAAAAAAATTACATAAATTCAAAACCAAACAACATCCAGAAATATCTCTCCAGATCTCTTAAAGCTCTGAGGAAAGGCACATGCCCAGTGGGACTTACCCCTTCACTGCCCCCCGAAGTATTCGAATTCCACAAGAAAAAGCAGTTGAAGCAGCAGTGAAGTATTTCCTAGATTAGTGCAGATAACACTGAAGTTGAAAATGTTGGTGTCAATGGGAACAGGAATGTTCTCAGTAAAGAAAAACATCTGAATAACTGAGCAGCAAGGCTAATAAATCTGGGTTCTCCTGGTTTTTTGTGTCTTCACTGGCTCCTCTGCTGTCTCATGGAGGCTCCTGCTGTAGATTCATTTATCGAGGAAGGTTTGATTGGGGTATTTCCCTTCTACCTCTCTGTCTTATTTTCATAAACCAGTATAGGCACATTTTCCTCTTTTTTTGTCTTATGTTAAAATTGACCAAAAGGATTAAAAGTTAGCCAGGGAAGATAAAAAAATGGACAGAAAAAGATTAAGATAATAGTCTCTCCCCTCTAGAAAATGAGAAAATGTGCCAGAAAAGAAAGTAATTACAATTCAAGTTAGCTATTTGGAGATACGAGGGCAGAACACATGCAGGAGTGTCATCCCCTCAGTATTTGGAATTACTTAATCTTGCTGGGAGAGAGTAACAAAAATAATAATAATAAAGACTCACAGCCAGGGTCAGTCCCTAGCAGAAATTCACAAGTGTTTTCAAGGGATAACCTCTGCTTGCAGCCAGAACAGAGCAACAACTTTCTATATAGCACTGCCTCTGTCCTGTTTCTGTGCCCAGGTCTGGTTATGGTGAGCCACAAACCATTTTGCTTTTCCTTGTGGATGGCTGAACCCCCTCAGAAAGCACCAAAAGCTGTTGCAAACCTCAACCAAAATTTGCTGGAATTTGAAATTTGCCTGAACTGGTTTGCCTGCGCTCTCTGCTTACGCCGATACTCTGAATTCACAGCACACTCATACCCACACTCACAGGTTGATCTGAATCAAACACAACCTTCCCTTTTATCTCTGGTGAAAATGGAGCAGCAGAGCAAGATGGCTTGTAAAAAGCATTTTATATGCAAGACAGATTAGAACATTAGTGGCGTAATAAAGTAAATAAGATGGCAATTGACCCGAGACATGTGGGGTTTACCCCAATTTTTTGTTTATAGTTGAAGGTCGTAAGCTATACAAACCTCTATTGATCAGAGTCCTCTTTGTTTAAACAGAACCTACTGTATTTATTTGTGCTGTTCCTCTAAAGTCAAACAAAAGGGGACAGTTTTAAGTAAATCTCTGCATGACACTGCTGCCATGTGGTTCATTCACTCAGTATACAGATGTTTTCAATCTGTACAGTTTGTCTTTCATATCCATATGAGATGAAGCAGGCTTGATTTAGGCTGGGAATGATGCCAAAGAGAGAAGATACATCATTAACCCTTAATAAACGACTTATGAAGCATCCCTGGTTTATTCATTAAAAGGACTCCATGAAGGATTACCATAACACCTTATGAGTGGTAAGAACCCCTTATTTGTCCATAATATTATGCGACATGTATTTATATTGAAAACAAAATGCTTGGTGTGGGAGATCCTCCCCTTTCATTCCCTTGCCCACTAATGTACAGGCTAAAAATAAGCATCTACTTAAATTCAGCACTCAACAAAAATTGTCAAGAACTAGAAAGACGGAATTAATCTGGGTTTTGCTTTGCCAGTGTCCTGGGCATCACACAAGTCTTTACAGAATTGATTCTTGCTTTACCACCTTAGTACCTACTACATGCATGTATTTAATACACAGTGTAGGCATTAACCCAGTACATACTGCATAGAAGAGACAAAATGGTGCCTCTTATTACACCTGTGTGGAACTGAGACAGCAGATTAAGAGACCTTCCCAAGGTCACAGGATAAGGATGTAGCAGAGCCAAGTTGCCCCAAAATGCAGCCCAGGGAGTTCCTCACATGACCAGCCCTCCTACGTTGTGCCCACTCTGCTTTCCTTGACATCCCTCTCTCCTAACAATTACAGCTCTTGAAAAATAGTAGATGTGTGTTATAGACAGCACTGGGCTTGCACTGGATACAGGGATATTAGAAGCATCTACTGGCTTGGAAACAATTGGGAAAAAAAGGACACAGCTTTTTCTTCAGACAGTTTACAGGGTTTGCATGCTGAGTCTATTCTTACTGTATTATTCGGCAAACAATCTGTTGCATCACTACAAAGAAGAAACTGCTGATCTAATGCAACTAATAGACAATCTCATTCAATCAGTTTCTTCGTTTATTAAAACATGCAAAACCCAGTAGTGAGTTTAAACCCGCTGTGCCAACAGTAACATCTCTTGATTTTAGCAGGGAGCAGTGTGGCTTGGCAAATAAAATTAAAAAAAAAAATTAAAAAAATCAGAATTAATTTGTTTTTTCCTTCTACTCCAGCTCGGTTTGAAGGCAGAAATCCACCTCACTGCTTAGCTTAAAGAATTCAGAGTTGAAGGCCACTGCTCAGATATGTGGGCTGAAAAGCCTGCTCCCTGCTACAGAGCTGTGTCCCTACAGATTTTATGGCCAGTCCTGTGCAGTTAGCCTATGAAGTTGGAAGATATTCTTCCCCCTTTTCAGGTTCTGTTTGAAGAAGGGGCTATACATAGTCACATGTATGTTCAATTATTCATTTTCCAGGAGGTGTTTGAGTCAGGGAGAGCAGGCTCAGCACATACCATAAAAATACTTCTGCTCCCTACTCTCAAGATCTGCACTACAGGTCAAACAAGCTACATTCAGTCATGGGACATTAAGTCCCTGGATCTTGAACTCCAGCTGACTGCCTCACCCAAGCTTTTGGGCTAAGCAAGCATCTCCCCAGCCTAGAAGTTAAGTGAAGAAGTCAGTGGGTCAGGCTTCTCTTAACCCTGCTGCCAAGAGAGCCCGTCTCAGGACAGCTTTTGCACAGCCCAGACCCTCCCCAGACACTGCACAAGCGAGGAATCAGTCAAATGCAATTTTTTTCCACCTCCTTTCCTACCATAAAAACCCACCTCCCCCCAGCACTAATCCCAGTGCAGGAGACACAACCCGTTTCTAGCTGACCGGGGGGAAGAGCTGAACTCACAGCTGGCCCAGCCCAGCTCCCCACACAGCCGGTGCACGCAGCTGGAGCCCTGGCTCAGCCCTCTTTAACCCCCTACACTGTGGCCAGAGGTGACCCCCATCAGGGGGCAAAGAGAGGGAATTGGGGTGCCCAGGTTGGGAAAGTGCCTGTCAGGCTGCCATGGGACTGGTTAAACACCCCCCCTCATTTAATTGCAGGTGCTGAGCACGGGGTGTGCGTGCTGCTGCTTCTCCTAGGGCAGAGCTCCAGCTTCCCTGCCTGGCGTGTCCCCAGCTTTGCTCATGCTCGTGGCCTCTCTGGGGCATGAGGAGTTCTGAATTTGCAGCTGGGTGGGAGCCTCAATGCCTTGCAAAGCCAAAAGCTCAAATAGCACAAAATTGCAGAATTGTTTGGGTTGGAAGGAACCTTAAAGATCATCTAGTTCTGACCTCCCCACCATGGGCAGGGACACCTTCCACTGGACCAGCATGCTCAGGGCCCCATCCAATCTGGCCTTGAAACACTTCCAGGAATGGAATGGGGCATCCACAACTGGTCATGATCAAGAGGTTCACAGGACAGTGATGTGTGAGAACTGGGAATAACCCCAAACTGACGGCGGGCAGTTGAAAAGCTGGTCTGTGAGGAAGGGCCCTGACCATTGGGCTGTGATAAGAAACAGGACAGTCATCATCTCCATGTTAATGTCTGGAAAGGTCTTGAAAGTCTTGGACTCTGCTCCTTAGAGGAACAGTTTTGGAAGCTCCTGCCAGGGAGCAACCAGCATCTGTACACCAAGTGTTCTCCATGTGAAAACATCTGACGAAACAGGGGGAATCACAAACAAAATCAAGTGAAACACAAATTATTTTCTCCAAGTCACAAACCAAATTAAGGGAAAAATCAGCCCAGAGCCCAAGTCCTCTGGTTCCAAGTCTATGCATGAGCTCTCACTACCCCAGCTCTGCAGCCCACAGTCATATGGAACAAACCTTTCTAGAGAGATAAATTCCTCTTAAAAAAAAAAAATAAGAAAAGCAGACTATTTTATCCATGGTACTTTAACAGAAAGCTTCTTCAGTGAGACTATTTTAAAACAAATTACTTATTAAAAATGGGGCAAGAATAGGGAATTTAGTGGGAGAGAGGGAGCTACGGTTACTAGCCCCTTTTTAGGTTTTAAACCAAACCAGAGACAACAGTCAAACTTGGGACAATCCTGGGTAAACCACAAGAGATGGCAGCACTTCTCATCATCCTAAAACAACAACATTTTTCCAAGTTTTTTCAATCAAAAATGCTAGTAAGGCCACCCTGGAATTTGCTACCATTTTTCCTTACCCAAAGCTATTTTTCAACAGAAGTATTGAGTTTACATATTAATACACCACTAAAAACAGGATGAAGAGATTGGAATGCTGGAGTTACTGATTTGTTTGGGATTTTCTAAGAAAAAATAAAATAATTCTGTTCCACCAGTTTTCTTTATTTTTTCTTTCTTTTCCTTTTTCCCATTAAGTGACTGTTTCAAATTAATACAAAGAGGATGCAGCATTTCTTGGGTTTTATTTTATGGGTTTTCCCAGCATATGGAATCTTTTTAAACATGAGAAGTTGTGGGTAATATGTTATTATATGCATATTTTAAGTTAACCATTCTTTATATCTTTCTCAAAAGAAAAGATTTATCATGTTTATGTCTGAGAAATATGTTTATTTGGAAGATTTACTCCAACTCTACTTATTTCCTTTACAGGGATGGCAACTGGAAAACTATACTAGCATTTTTTATAATTAAAATTAGGGTGTAGCAGAACGTAATCATTACTTGTTGCTTTTCTAGATCATAGAAGCTTTCTGTAAATCAGACTTGACAGGTTTAAAATGTTATTTTCTGAGCTTTGTTCCTTTGCCAGTAAGGCCATTTTTAGGGTGGTGACAGAAATCCTGACCTGTAATGCCAGTGAGCCCATTGGCACATCTGAGAGATCACAGGAACCCACATTCCCAAAAGTGGCTCCTGAACTGAAATGCAGCTTTTGGGGAGAAGGTGAAGGGGAAAAGGAACAAGGGGAGGATAAACAAACACCAAACTGGCAGAAGGTGATGGCCATCGAAAGCTCCAGATCTCCCAGGAGCTGCTGAGCACTGCTGGGTGAGCTGAAAAGAGTAAAAGCAGTCGAAATCAGCACCCACAGAAAGAAAATATGAAGAAAATGTATACATGACCCTGTTCACCTCTCCTTAAAACAGATGTCAGAACAGGAGGTATTGCTGGGTTGCCACGGGCATTAACAAACATTTCTGAAAGCTTCACTAGTGACACTTTGCCTGTATCCCATGTCAGCCATAGGCAGTATCCATAAACCTGTGGAAACATTTCCTGAATCTAGCACTTCAGCTGATACCACTGAAATCTAAGTACATGGTTAGCTTCCCTCCTTCCCCCCAACCACAGTACTAAGATAAGTCATAACTCCCAAAGTGGATTTCACCAAATACAGCTAAAAATTTACATAAAACTGACAGAAACTAAAGAGAAAAGTAGTTTTACATAAGAATTGCCTGTTGCAAAGAAAATTTCATTTTTTGGCTCAGGAAGGACATTTTAATTACTTGGAGAAAATTATATGAAGTTGTTACTAAGTGATAACTGGCGTGGCAGGTTTTTGGATTCCAATTGGCATGACTTTAGGATTTTGTCTAGGCACGTGTTTAGTGTTCCTGTGTGTCAGAACTGGCAAGTCGTGCTGAATGTAACATTTATCTCTCCTCTGTGCTGTAATTCAGCATTGATCTGGGATTGCATCGGAGGGTGACAACAAGCTAACAAGGAAGGCTCTGATCCCTGCTCACACAGACTGCCCCTTTCCCACACTGCCTGACCCTCAGGGCAAACCACAGAATCTCAGAATATCCTGAGTTGGAATGGACCCACAAGGATCATCAAGTCCAACTCCTGGCCCTGCACAAGACAGCCCCAAAAATCACACCATATGCCTGAGAACATTGTCCAAACACTTCAAAGATGTAATTCAATTCCAAATTGCTCTAGGAAACAGTGTGATCACGTTCCCCAAGGAAAGAAGTGATACTGGAAAAAAAAGGGGGGAAATTATATGAGCTCCTGAGGTTGATGCCGGGTGGCAGAACCAGGAAAGCTGATGTCTGTGAGGGGTGACAGGTAGAGGTGGAGCCTCCAACACGGAGGGCTCCAAATCCAGCAACTTCTAAGCATCCAGCTGGCCTGTGGGAGCCATGTGACAAGCTAAGTGACACCCAGCTAAACCTAGATTTGCTTTTCCAGACCTTGCTCTGGATCACTTGTCCAAGAGAGAAATGCGAGTGGGTCTAACGAGCAGCCTTGGTGTTACCCCCAGTTCTGCACAGGCTCTCACACCACCTTCATTTCACAGTGTCACCATCTCACAGGATGTCCTCAGGAGGTGACTCTATGGATGAGGACTCCCCTGTTTTGCTGTTTCAAAGGCAAAGGAGGCTCAGCAGTGGGGCAGTGGGTGTCACCAAACCCGACTGCAACATCAGGCTAAGGCAACACAGACATACTCACCCTCTGTTTGACGTTCCCAGCTCAGCCACCCAAGGACAGGGGAGAGGTGAAGGGCCCACCTGTGTCTTCTTCCTGAGCAGAGCATGTGAGGAAGTGGAAAGCACTGTAGAAGTGTCAGACCAACCGCATCAGAAGGGGCTGGGACTGGCCAGACCTCCATGAATCAAGAGCCTGTAAGGAAGATCATAGACAACAGTTTCTTTCTGTGCCTCACTTTGTATCTACTTGAAGAGCCTTTGTTGCTCAACAGTTTATACATCCATTTATTTATTTTTTTTCCCACAGCTGTCAAACCACATTGATTTTCAGTCATTTTAACCTGGGTAGGATCAGCAAACCTAGTCTCCCAGGTGAAAAGCCAGGCCTGCAAGGAAACGACTCAAGTTGGCTGAATTATCCGATTCTTCTAAGACACAAAGAATTTGTTTGCTTTGCTTATGAGAGCCGAGGGAGGAATGGCACAGAAGGCTAAATCCTCAACATCCCCCTGGTACATACTTCACGCTTTGCTATCGATGCAGGCAGAAATGTTTCCAGGGCTTACGACTCAGTTGGCAGTGTCTTTTCAGGAAAAGACCTCTATGGAGCAAGCTCGTGTCTGAATTGCATCTCAGCCCTAGGGAAGATGGTTTCTTCAGTTCCCCTTCAAGGTCAGTTGTGGGGTAACATATGTTATTCGTCTCTCAGTCTTGCTAACAGAAAATCTGACTGAGCGACATGTGGAAACTGGGAAATGAAAATAAACAAAATGAATAAACACATTTAAAGGGCTTGGGGGGAGATAGAATCCTGACCCGCGTGTAACGTCCTTACCAACGGGACAATGCTAAATGAAATTTGGGATTTGCATCTTGATGGGTATGGTAAATTTGAACTCTACATGACTCCAGTGCATCTGGTAAGCAAATAGAGACACTTTTATTACAGATGTACGGCATGGAGTCAGTGTAAGCTCTGGGAACCAATGAGCTCGTTGCATTTGTGAATAGCACGTTGGAGGTTTTTTGTTCTTTTGTTTAGATGTTCCTCTTAATAATTACTATAGAGCCAGGTCTTGCAGAAATTAGGATGTTTAAATGCTGTATGGTGTTTCAGCCCTTCTTTAACATGCCAGAGGATGAGTTCATAAAGGCTCTGTGTTCCCAGCTCTGCCTCTCCTCACACTCCAGCCACTCATTTGCCCTTATCCAGAGCTGGCCAGGCACAGCTGTGAAGCCCACCCTGAGCCCTGAAGAGGGGAGATGCAGCCTTGACCGTCCAAGAGGAGCCCTTTCTGCTCCTGCTTGATGATTCCTCTCCAGGACAGCGTGGGCATGAGTTTCAGTGCAGCCTCAGTTACTCCTGCTGGGGATCTGCCCTTAGTCAGCACAGCCCGGGGACACGTCAGCAAAACCCAGATGGCTGTCTCAGGTACCCAGCACCTTAAAGGATGTTGCTGATGTTATCTGTGTTTTGTGCTAATATCTGGGTGGTTGTAGCTGAAACAGTTGTACATTCTAGACATTCAGGACTGCTCTTTCCTTCATGGCAGCAGCTGAAACCAGAGACCCTGGTAGCACTGCTGCCCTGCTCCAGCAGCTCTCATCTGCACAGTCATGTTTGCCACTCCAGCAATGGTAAAGAGTTCCCTCACCAAAGCTTCAGCACACCCACTTCTTTCCTAAGATTTGGCTAAAGATCAGAGCAGATTGGTTATAATAGCATTTGGCAGCAAAAGTCTACCAAGCAACCTGGCCTGAGCAGCTGAAAGAAAAGCATTGAAGCAAAGTATGAGAGATGATTAAAAGAGACTCCAGAAGGAAATTTCTGGGCATTCCTTGCAACCACCATATCCTTGGATTTCTATTTTTGCCTCACTCCCCTGTGTAACACTTTCATTTTTCCTTCTCTCTTTTTCTTACAATTAACAAGGGAGAGGGGTGAATTGTGAAGTCAGGTTGTGAGCATCTGCCTGAGCCTGTGTGTGTGCACAGGCACGTGGGCACGGGAGAGAAACTGGCAGTGCTGCCAAAGAGAAGAGCTAGAGCCAGGCTAGTGAAAAGAAGTAAAAGTGAGGATAGTGAGGTATAGGGAAAGTGGGTGAAAAAGTAGAAAAATTATTATACCGGTTTCTCTTAACCAGCTGGCATAGCTGCTCTACTTGTGAAAACATAGAGGCTTTCAGGTATTACAACTAAACTGAATTATAGAACATCACACAGAAAGGTGTTTAGCATTTTCTATGGGAGCACTGATGCTGGAACTGAAGAGCATTCGAGCCAGAAGCAAAACCCAAAGCCTTTGCTCTGGTTACATATGTAAGAGCATGAGACAGGCCTGGGCTTCCCAGGAGGGGGAGGATACAAGTGTCAAATCTAGGACAAGGAACTCCTCTTCAGGAAGTCCTGAGGATTGATCACTGTTACAGGCTTCCTGATGGACAAGATTCCATTTCTGAAGATCCCATGGCTACGGATGTGCTCCCTGAAAAGCAGGTTTCACAGTGCAACTTGCATCACAGGGCCAGGCCCTGGACCTACATCAAAGCCTTCACCTCATGAGTCGCTGCAGACATCAAGATGTGCTGCCTGCTCTGATCTGTGCAGCACCAGCTCTGCCCATGCTGGGCTGGGTACCACACCTCACACCACCCTGGTGATGCCACCGGCACCGCAGGAAATAGCCCTGGCTCTGAGTAACAGAAGGCTCGGCCATCAGCCTGAGCTGGAAAGCAAACCAGGCAGATTTTCTACCAAATTATTTCTGTGCTTTTTAACGCTGGTCTGCTGCAGCATATTCACGTGGAATTCATTAGCACGTCCCTTCTGCTAATCCTCCCTGGGTTTAATACAACAGCATACATTGATTTTTCCTGTCCTCTAGGACAGCTGTGTCAAGTCAGAAGCATGTGCTTTGGGACAGGCTGGACCCAGGAAGCTTGGTCCTTGAGAGATTAGAGAAATCAGGGCTCTGAATGTTCACTTGGATGTTCAGGTACAGTGAACTTATATTATGATTCAAAGGAAAAATTCTGCCTCTTGAGACCCTTCACCCATGCCACATCCTACTTTAAATACCAGGATCCACCACTGTTATCCCAAAGAGACTGTCAGCCAGATCCAATACTCTGATCTAAACCATAAAAAAATAGAGAACAGGCTCCAAATTTAAAGACACCCCCTAACACACACAAACCAGCAAGATGTCTTTAGAGTTCACCAAACAAGACATCCACTTCACCACCCCACAAACCCCCAAGAGCTGGGAGGTGGTTCTGCAAGTTTGCTGCTGACAGTCTCAGCAGTTGAAGGAGAAAAAGATTCTCCTTCTTCTGCCAGCTGTGAAACTGAGCCCTGTCCAAACAGCTTGGCTCCAAGGCAGCCACCTAATGATTCCCAGGCTTAGTTCAACATCTTTATCCCTCTAAATACCGTATGATTTGGGACAGATTCAGTGGTTTTTCTGGACTACCATCACAAATAAACACAGGACACTCCAGGAAGATAAAGGTGGGGGCCATCTGCTGCACGATCAGAGGAGACCAAACCACCAGAGCAATCACAAACACGTGAACATCACTTCTTTAAAATGCTGGCATTGTGGCACCAGTTACGTGGTCCAACCACCCCAGCACTGCCAAAACACTCTGTGATATCACATCAGGAGCCACCCCAGGTACTCCTGGCCTCATCCTGGACCCACAATGCCACTCAAACACACAGCAAAGCCCTGCTGCCACTGAGAACCGTGGGGTGGCAATGGGGGCCGCAGCCCCTGAGGGGCACCGCCGCCTCGGAGAAGGGATATGGGAGAGGGGAAGAGATGGCAATCACACCTGGTAGAGGTTTAGGGAATAGAAGGAATGACGTGAGCAATAGGAAGCAGACTTACCTCACCTTTCCAAGCTTGATCAGACTTGCATGGAGAGTTGTGCAATTAATTTCTCCATCTCTTTAGATGTTAAGTACCCAGTTGCATTCAGCACCGAGTGACAGCCAAGAGTGGATGTAAAGGTGTATGTACAAGTGTGGATCTGTGGAGCTCTCACACTTTCTGGGAAACTTCATTAATATTACAGTCTAGAACCTCTGTTGTGCCCTAGTAATTCCCACGAGTTGGGAATTTCATTCTAAACTTAAACATTAATCTCCAAGCCCATGTGCCCTGTACTGCCAGGTGCTGTCATTGACAGTGGTGGAGAATCTGTCCACTTTTTATTGTTTGTAAGACATAATTTATTATCCAAAACATTGCTTTGGACATAAAATTTTCACTAGAGCTTATTTTGTAATAAATCATTTGTGTAGTAAGCCACACTTCCCAATTTGAAAATTTACCCTACATGCTGCTTTTTTTTTTTTTGTGAATATATTTGTTTTTTCAGAATGATCAGGTGTGTAATATCAGGTATAATTCCTTCTTCCACCTATCTTATGGGATAGTTGAAGTAAAAATAATTTTGATGTCAAATTATGGAACAGGTTATGTTTCTGGTCCATAAGTGTATTTGCAAACTCAAGTTCTTAAAGTTGGGCACCTAAGTCTGTATTTAAGCATAAAATGAAAAAAAAAATTTTTTGACAAAAGTGTTATCTATCTGCTTTTCTGTCATTTTCAGGAAAGACAAAGCATTCAAGAGAAAGATTTCTAAGAATAATATTTTAAAATTTCCATGAATTTCAGCGTCTCTTCAAATAACAGATGATTATTGTTATTACTACTATCATGAGGTTTTGGTAATCTCATAATATCCATGTCGAGTTATTTCTCATTGCCAGAATTTGCATCTTGGATCTGGGCTAAAAATCATTACACTAATAATCATGTGCTCAGCCTGCAAGGTTCTGGTGCCTGTCCCCCTTGCAGCCCAGCTTCACACTGTCCATGTGCTGGTAGATAATGCAGCTTCTGAGAGCTGACTCCCTCTTTATCATAATGTGACGCTGGCCTGCAAAGTTCAAGGTAAGGCCATTGTGTCTTGAGTCTATTTTTATTGTTCAAAACACTGGATAGAACTTAATGATTTTTTCCATCTGCCAACCATTTTGACTAATTGAACCCTTTGGAGCCAGGAGTCAAGGTTTCCCAATGTAAACCAGACCCTGGAACTCGGCATTAGCAGAAATGTTGAAAACTCATGAAGGAATTTTTGGTTCTGAGGTTTGGTTCTGTTTTCCAGAGTCTGACCAGGATTCACAAGAAACCCAAACCCTCTCCTGCATATACATTTTTTTAGGTTCTTTCAGTGTCTCAAATTTTCCAGGCACTAAAACTTCCCATTACCAAAACAGACAAAAAAAAAAAACAACTTGAAGGATATAACTTAAAGCCACATAAGTATGGAAATTCCCAGCAAAGGCTCAGACTTCCATTATTTTGGCAAAAACAGGGCATACTTGGGCAGCATTAGAAATGAAACATAACTTAATACCAGAGGGTTTCCTGATAAGTGCTCTGTACTGAAGGTCGGATTGTTGACACATCCACAGTATATTTTAATGATATTTTCACAAATATTTTTCTCCTTAAGAGGGTATCTACTGTAGCCCATAAATTCCTTTGTATCTTTTGTCTGTTGGATGACCCATAAATAAGTTTCCAACTGCAATAATATTCTGTCTCTGATTTTAGCTCAGAACATGAAAATCTTAGGATTAGCAACTCTTCTAGCAGCAGGAGATCACCAAGGGCTGAAAGGTAAGAGACACTATTTTCCAGCAGTGACTTGTAACACACCCCCAATGAGATGAGGCACTGAGGCCTAAATGGGTGGCTTGTGCCTCTTAGTTTCAGCTTCGTATTTGCCTTGATTCAGTTCTTTTCAGAACACGGTATAATTAAGGTGGCATTCCCATGCTGATGACTCCTATTTCATTCATCTCAGCCTCTTCTGCTGTTGATGTCTCTTTCCTCAGCTTGCCACTGCCATTAATGATATGCCACCAGCATTAATGATGTGCCACTAGAGATGCTTCCTCCTTTGTTTTTCCTGTCTCTGCAGCGTGGTCATTAGGAAGCAGAAGATCCGACGGCTTCTACCACCACGCTCGTTCCCTTTGACAGAAAACTCATTTTACAGCAGAGCTGAGATACTTTGGAAATGCTTCACAGAAATCAGGGACCTGTCTGAAATTCTACACTGGAGGCAAATGAAAATTTTTAATAGATCTGGGTCTTAGTTCCGCTAATTTCAATGGTTCGTTTCGCTGTTCTGGCAGTCAGGATCCATTAGTGGAACAGAAGGAGAAGCATGTATAATGCATGTACAGCAACCACATTCTAATCTCAAATTTCTTTTTTCTTTTAAGTTCTTATTTTTTTAAATAAATATATAATGAGTTACTGACAGTACTTAACAATATCTTATACTAGACACCGTAATATCCCCAAATAAATACTTAATTTCTGCTTTCCTGCAACTTCACTGGGATTACATCATGTCAGATTACTCTAAGTCTGCTTTAACCCAGTTTGAAAACACTAGTTATTCAAAGATCTTTACAATTCTTAATTTCATTCCTTGAAATACCTTTTCTTTTGCTTCCTTTATACAGTTTTTTGAGCCTGTGAAGGCCAGAGAGTTGAAATCAGAACAAGCCTGAGAGGGAGGAAGCTGGGAAAGCAGAAATGCTGTTCAGCTGACAACAGAGCTACCTCCCTTCCTCACCCACTGGACAGCAGCACCTTGTTCTGCTGTCATAGAATCACAGATCACAGAATCATAGGATGGTTTGGGTTGGAAGGGACCTTAAAGATCATCTAGTTCCAGACCCCCTGCCATGGGCAGGGATGCCCCACACTAGATCAGGTTCCTCAGGGATCCATCCAACCTGCACCTAATTCAATCCATGGACACTTTGACAGGGCAGCAAACATACCAGTAGTTTTTGTGATGTATTAAAGTATCTAAGGAGAACGATATGGCCACCATGAATTCAATTCCAGAGGGTCCTTACCATGAGATAGCATGTGGTTTGATCTATTGGCCTGCTTGGAGATCAGGAGCACTGAGTAAGAAGGGAGGTGTGCAGTACCTTTATCCACCCAGCAAAGTCATTAACATGTGCTCCCTACCATGAATTAAATTAGTTTAGATTCTCCTGACGATGCAAATAAACTCATGAAGCATAGCTCTATGGGGCTGCAAACTAACCCATTTGAAAAGACTTTCACTGCTTTTGTTTATCATTTCATATGATAAACAGCTACTTCCCCAAATTATCAGGAAAAAGAAATTTTAACCATTCAGCAAATAACAAAAATTGTGCTTTAATGATAAATAAAAAGTCACAAAGCTCAGCATGTTCTGCTGAGAACCATTAATGAGGGAAGTTGGTGAGGCCTGTGAATGTACCTTCCCTTTCTGTTTTCCATTTGCAATCCGTATATTTGAACAAAACATAGTTTCCTTATATAAAAATTAGAAAAGAAAAGCCTAGATTTTGAGGTTCATTGTCTTTCAGATGCTGCCTGAACTTGTGTTTTGGTCTTCTGCAAAGCTGAAGGGATTGAGCTCCTCATCCCACTATGTTTCTCTGAAAATCAGGACAATAATGATGACATTAAATATTGTTGCCTTTGACTTTCCTTCCTTCGTAAATATCGTAAAACCCAACTGTTAAAATAGCCTTCCTGTGGTAGGAAGCACCTTATCTTGTACTTTTGTGTCACTGTAACATCCTCATATGCTGCTCTGAACTTTGCTGCTGCTCCCAATTAAAATCAAAACAAAACAAAAAAACCTTGATAATACTTTGTTGGAAAAGGATTTAAACAATATCCTGCTTATTGCAGAAAACCAACACGGTGTGTTCCTAAAGTGTAGAAAATAGGATGCAGAGACTTGTGGTCACAATGAAGCCCACAAAGTGTCCTTCCCTTACCTCTGCCTTCTGATCCCATCCCTGCGCTCCACAGGCTTTCCAAAGCTCACAGCACTTGTTTACTGTTTGGTTATTCAAATGGGAGATACTGCTATCTCCTCAATTTCCAAAAAATTTTGGCAATCCTGTAATGTCTATTTTGAAGTACCTTCTCGTCCTTTTGCACTCTCACAATGTATTTTAATGACTTTAGTCATAAAGATCTTTAGTCTCTTCTGTACAAAGGCTTTAAAATTGGCTATTTATTTGCTTGCATCTGTCAATGAGATTTTAGATGATTTGGGATATGCCTCACCCTGGCTATATGCTTCAGGTCTCTCTAGCAGATCTGTCTGAAATGCTGTAAATTCAGATGTAATTCAGAGTTAACTGAATTAACAGGTTTACATGACCCTCTCCCAGCACCAAAACTCAAATCATTCAGAGAACAGGATTTATGCAAGCTAGTATCCAAACTACAGATAGTCTAAAAATACACATATGAGAGAAAACACTAGACAGTGATTCCTTTGGGCCTGAATTTAGCCAAAATTACATTGTTTGTGTAAGCAGACTTCATTTTGCCTGAACCAGCAGGGCACATACTGACAGTGGGCTCCCTGTCAATCCTCCCACATAAATCTGAGGAGATGTGAGCTCTGTTAGAGTCCTGCTGCCAGCAGATGGGACACTCTAAACCCCAAATTGCCAGACTATATAAAATGACAACCAGATTCTGAGGCAAAGGAGACAAGATACCACCATAAAGTCTCTAGAAGCAAGACAGCAAGCAGGGGAAACCTGTTTCACTAGTATTCTTATGTTTAAATGTAGCCAGTTGGCTGTTCATAGTATTTTATGCAGGCAAAAAGGCAATAAAAAGAGAGGATGAGCACAGGCAGGCTGGGTACTGCCAACTGAGGAACTGCAGAGCAAGTCACAGGACCTCCACTGGCCTCAGACACAGCAGTGGGTGTTTTCCCAGAGAACTGTCTGCTGGAGAAGAGACTGCAGAGCTAGATGGTGGGATGAACATTTTTCATCTCAAAATGGGTGTTGGCTCCTGTCAAAGAGCGTCTCAATCTCGCCCCAAGAAAAGTCATTGCCAATACTTCTCTGCGACTTGGCATGATCATCTGTCTCTTTTCCAGAGAAAACTGCTACCCTGTCTCCACCCTTCCATGTGATAGGGGAGGCTTAGCAACCACATGTAGACCTCAGTGACAGACGTGAGGTGAAGAGCTCTGTTCAGTATCTAAACAGGGAAAATATAAAGATCTTTTGTCAAGGCACTGCAAACAGAGGGTGTGAAGTGCCTAAATGAACTATTAAAAAAAAAATTAAAAAGCAAACAGAAAGAAACTCTGAGATTTTTAGATTTTAAATAAAGAATGGTCCGTTTTTCATAGGATTTATAAACACCTTAAACATCTGAAAACTCTGCTTGAAATCATTGCTTCAGATGTCCAGTCTTCCAAGGGGAAATGATCAGACCCCAGTGAAGGGCAATCAAGAGTCCCACTCAGAAAGGATTACCAGGAACAGAGTAATTTCTGTCTGAATTTCAGACTTCTGGACACTGACCTCAGAAAAATCCTGGCAAGTGTTTTTACAATTATTATATTTGCTAAAATCTTCAAAAGGATTTTTTTTCAAATTCCTCAATTATTTGCAAATAGATGACATTTAGCTGCATATCTCTTAAATTCATAATCCTCTTAAAAACATGTGGTCTTAATTTGGCACCATTTGTTTCCATTTGATGCAACTCTGTGACTCTGTATCAGATAATTGCATATTTTATTTGCCTTGCATATTGAACTGAGGTCTGAATGCTGTTCTCCCAGCCCAATTACTCCAGACTAATGAACAGCAAGCCAGAATACAGGGCTTGAAAACCAAAATCAAGGAGAACAGTAATCACTGGGCACTTCTATACAGTTTTTCAAGAGCATACAATGGTCACTGCCAAGCTGAAATTTTATTTGCTTATACAATTGTCCCATTTAGAGTTAACTTTAGAAAATGTTCATCCAAGTACTGAGTGGTACCTTCATCACTTATTATATCTTTCATTTTACACCCACAATTAATATTACTCACAAATGAAAACCCTCAGTTGCCTGTCTGCATCATTTATTCACTTGATTGATAGCTGATGCAACTATTTTGGAGCGCAAAAGAGCGTCTGCATATTTGGAGGCTACTTTAGCTGCCTAATAAGGTTTTTAACTCTGTGTGATGCAGAAATCATCTTCCACCATGCTCCAACCCTGAATTCTTCGCTAATACATAATGATCAGGTTTTGGACCACCCAAACAAGTGAGAAGCTTCCAGTTTTGTGTTCTGCTAAAAAGGAATATTCTAAATAAACCTAATGAAAGGAAAAGGTAACTGGATGATGAGCTCACTGGCACATTTAATGCATATTTGCCTCAATATCAAAATTAGGATAGATACCAAAAAATATCAAAATTTCAGAGCTACTAAAAGAAGTTAAGATTTCTTTTTAAATCACCCAAGAGAACTGCGTCTCTCAGGTGAAATGAAGTGGATTCCTTCAGATAATTCCATAGCCACTCCTACCTCCACCTGGAAAAGTGCATCTTGACTCCTTTCTCCAAAATGAGCAATGTGTATCGAGGTTCAAGATAGGGAAAAAAAACATATCTCAACATACCCATGTGTTCACCTCAGTAAACAACCAACCCCAAACACATGCTTTAAATTACAGAGGAGCTTCTGCACTTTGCTGAACGAGGAGGGATTTCGGCACTTATTTACACCCCTTCTGAATGGGGGAAAGAGGAAATTAAGGAGGGCTTGGTACCACTTATACTCCACTTGCATAAACTGGAATTAGGCAGCAGAGTGTTACTGAAAAGCCTCCCTGCTCAGAGGAGCAAACAGAACTGGACAGGCTTCCGCGATGGTTTGCGCGTGGAACGCTCAGTCCATGTAAACAGGAAACCAGGTTTGCTTTGTCATGAGGGAAAACCCTCCTGTGCCAGTGACTCGTTTCATGACAAAACAAAACTTCTAAGATGAAACAGCTTAGTGGTATCAGTTGTCATGGCTTGACTTTAAAATCAGGAAACTTCTTTGTACTAGATTATCGTCATCAGGAGGTAGATTGTTAAATGACGGTTTAGTCAGTAAGTATATTCTTTCCACAGATCAACTCAGGGGAGATGCAGGAAAGGAAGGTAAGTATACTATAGCAGTATAATCTAGGATAATGTCTGCCCTTCCTCTGGAGAGGTTTCCCACAATACTTTATCCTGAGGGCTTCCTTTTCCCTATTTACAGTATATGCCTAGAGTAGAAATTCAAAGGAATACAACCTTGCAGTACATTTGGGGACTTCTAAAATGCTAATCATGATCATAAAAATCAATGGCATCTTTGTCTTTAAATAACACCAGTGTTTTCTGCAAAATTATGATTTTGATTTTCTAGGTTTGTTGCAAAAGGAAGTGAATTGGACAACACTTGCCATCATAATTGCTTTCTGTGTGAAGAGGTCTTTTTCAGGCTGGGCTGGCTGCTGCTGTTTTAATCAGAATGTTGTCTATTTGTATGTTAATAGTTTCATCCTGGTTTATTAGGCTTGTTGATGAAAAAGCAAAAATCAGATGCTTTACTATTTTCAAGCTTCACTATTAATCTGTGATTTTTTTTGGTGCCAACACAGAACCATTTCAGCATCCTCTGCCTTAAATCCTCTTAATGAAAGCATGAAGAATGACAAAATACTTCCTTTCATAAAGCAGAAGGCTGTGCCAATTCACTTTCAACATGCTCATTCAGTGGAACTGAGGTAAATATGTTGCTCCACAGGTGCTTCTCCTTGCAATAACATACTCCCTAGTAATCCATTAAATTCATCTCATGCTCTGTTTAGTGCCTGCTCTGTGAACTGCCTAGCTGGTTAAGGTCACTGTGATAATAGCACCAGGTTAAACAGCATGGGTATGTTGAACTCTGACATCCATTCACTTTGGCCACAATACAGATAAGAAACAATGGGCAGCATTAGAGGTGTAACATCTACTCAGACCAACATGATCTTTTACCCTCTGCAGCTCCTCACAAGAAAAAAACCCCTTGCATTAAACAACTACCTTCAGACCTGAATCTCAGGACTCCTTAAAATAATTTAGTGCCTTTAGAAACAACAGATCAGCAAATGGAGGCTTGTCTGTTTGCTTGCCTTCATTGCACTCCCCCAAGTGACGGAGCAGAGGAGGATGTGTCCCATGGGTCAGTGGGTACCTGTACATGTGCCATCCAAAAACAGCTCCACTGCTCTCCTCGTGCCCAGGGAGGACCCAAGAGCCATCACTGCTTTGTTCACAGCACAGTATCTTCCCTTTCCAGGGCTGAAAAACAAGCTGGGTATAACTCCTGGGTGATAACCTCTTTCATTATGGAGTTCCTGTTAAAGGCAGACAAATAATTGCCGGTTAGTAAGTCGCTATTAAATTCAGCCCAAATTCAGCCCCAGCCATTCTTCCAAAAGCCTGACGGGTTTTATTTTATTATTTCCTTTGCAGGGTGTTGGGAAGTGTAATCACTGGTAACTAATCAAACTTCTTTCAAATACCCACAAATATATAAAGAGAATGAAATGATTAATTATTGGGCTAAGCTCATTTCAAATGAGACCTCATCTAAATGAGCAGATTTATTTCCAGAGCAAGCTGGGTGTAAATTTAGCTGGTTTTCAAAGCTCTGAATGTAAAGCATGCCTGGATTTGAGGATGGAGCGGGTTATGGGTGGCTGTATAACCTCTCTCAGACATCCAGCAAAGCACAGCAATAAAATACAGACTGCAATTTTGCAAAAGATTTTTTTAAACCAAATGTTACTGAGGTTAATAAGTGCTACCATTGAGTACCGTTAATTATAGGAGTAGGTTGGGGCATTAAGCTCAGAGGATTTTTAAAATTTCAGTATTAAAATGAGCACTCTTTTCCCCAGTATAACTCTTTCACTTAAGGAGAATTAAAAGTGTTTTGTCAATTTTCCTTCCCTGTCTTTATTTTGTTCCTGTGGTTTCCAATCAGTTCCTTACCCGCCTATTTCGTTCCTTTCATTTCTACCTATTTTATTTCAGGATGGGGCTTTAAGGAGTGAAAACCCACAAACATCTTTGATTTCCCTCTTGATATCTGAAAAAATCCCTGGAATTTGCAAAAATCTTCCCACAGAAACTTTTAACTCAGCACCATTATTCCAGTCTAGTGCAGTTATGATAATCATAATCTCTACCAGTCTCTTTTCTTAGTAATGTCACAGGCTTGTCTCTATATATTTATTTAAAAAGGAATATTGTAGAAATAAAATGCTTTTATCCATCCAAACCTAAGCTGTAGAACTACAATACCTCCCCTCCACAGATATGCAGCATTGCCCATATTCAGAAATACATAATTAGAAATGAGATAGCATTTATCTATACACCAAATATTCTTGTTCTCGGGCACAAAATTAATTTGTGCAATTCACGGTAATGCAGAATGATGTACACATTTCTTTACACATGAAATACATTTAACAACGTAAGAATCAGTCCCACCAAATGCCTACTGGAAGAAATAACCCAAAACTTAGCTGATTAAGGGGCCTCAAGTGCACAACGCGGGTCGCATGCATTGCGCACATCTGGGCACAGCATCCGTGCTCCTGGAGGGGAAACTGTCAGCACCAGAACCTTTGCAGAAATCTGCTTTTAAATGCAAGCAAATATTTATGAAGGAGAGCATCTCCCCGAGTTGGGAATACCTAATCCCAACTAATTAGAGCTGCTCCGGCGGTGGGAAGGATCCACAAGGAGTTGAGGTGTGCCGAGGCGAGCCCGGCCCCGCGAACGCCGACCTGCGAACGCTCCTCCTGCAGCGCTCGCACTGTGCAAGTTTATTTTTTGTGGCACACGTTTTTAACAGCCCAGTATTTCACACTTGTCCCCAAGGTAATTGACAAAACACGTTTCTAACGCCGTTTAACAATTTTAATGACAGCGGCTGAAAGATACATTAAAAAGAAAATAACATTCTAAGCCAAATATTTTTTTGTCGGATGACAGGGATCCCACATTTGCTGTTCCGTGGCGTTCTATTTCTGTAAAAAACTCTCATTGAAGCTGTAGGTCACAAAAGAAGAATGAAGCCTTGGAAAGAGATACAATGACTACTTAATATTGTGTGGGATTATAGGCAGTGGCCTGTGGCAATTCCTTATGTCTCTCTGGGTAGTGATGCTTTTCCAGCACCATTTTTTGTCATCGCACAATTCCATTGTGAAATATTCTTTTCATGGAGGAGGAAGAAAGAGCCGGTTACACCCTGCAGTGTTTTGGGGAAGACTAAGAAGCATGGTTTGCAGGGAGTATGTGTGAAATATGACATTTCATTATGTGTAATTATTTTTTAACCAGTAATGTCCATGTTGAAATGAGTTTCTTATTTTTGGAATGCATGGGGAGTGGTTGGGGAGGGGAGTCATGTTTTTTTCCCTGTTAATAAACTCAAGTCATTCTTATGCTAAAGCAATTTCTCAACAAAACAAATTTCTCTCCATCTGGGTAATGGCACACCCAAATGTGATTACATTACAGGAGATTTTAAATTAAATCTCAAGGTAGGAACATTATTAATCCAATGCATTTTTTTTGTCTTTATTATCATTGGATCTAAAACAATAAAAGACTTAAACTCACTTTTAAATGGTAGTTCAGTGCTTGCTTCTTACAGCAACATGATTTTGAGCTGAAATCCTCAGAAATTTATGTGTTCTGGGTCAGACCCCAAAACTCTCTCAAAAGGTGGGGCGGGAATGGCTATATCCATCCCAGAAAGACAGGGGAGTTACAAAAGAGGTTCATTTGGTTTGGATTCTTTCTGAACCCAAATGAGCAACATCACTCTCTGCTCCAGGAGGCTTTCTAAGCCACAGCACTGACAAGGCAATGAAGAGGCAGAAGCTACAGAACTGCCACAGTCAGAAATACACATTTTCCAGATTTATAGCAAATCAAGTCACTATCTTGAAAAATCAGTCCGTATTTTTAACAGGCTGCTTAAATGTTGCCCACTCTGATATTTCAAAAAGTGTTTACATGCACATGCAAAGGAATTGGGTGCCCAAATGACTTGTGTTCATCTGCCTTCTTGTGTTCACAGGCATTCAAATTACATTTTGGATGCAAAACCAATTTTGTTTAAGCCCATAGCCAACAAAATGCAGTAAATAAATACAGAATGTATGAATCCCTCTTGAGTACTGTTTTTCAATCCATCACATATGAAATTTCAGCTATCTCTGCTTATAAAACGAATGTGATCGGAATTTGTCATCCCAGCATTATTTGTCCATTTTTTTCCTGATTACATTTGATCCAGCAACAGAACATGGATTTTATCAACTCTTCACCACAACAGAAAAAAACCCCATATCAAGTAGCACACTAAGTAACCTTTTACAAAATGTTACTGTATGATTTTCAACGAAGCCAGGGTGAGGGTTTGGTTGGAGATGAGAGCAGTGCCTTTCTGTTGTTCTGGAGAGACTTTGCCTTTCTGGGGAGCTGGGCTGTTCCATGCAGTATTTCTGGGATTAGTTTTGGTTGCATTGGAAATCTACTACCCCAGTGCAACTGCATGCATGTAAATACACACCTGTGACAGCAGGCACCCACACAAATGTATGATTTTTTTAGCAAATACCTGCATCCCATTTAACAACACACTCTTCCCGAGAACCCATTCAGCAGCTCAGAAGCGAGCACCGCATTTCAGTGTGAGTATCCATTGCCACGCAGAAACAACTTAATCTTCACAGCATTCCCTCAGTAACTGCCTGTGCATGAGATTTCCAAATGCTCAGACATAATTCTCTCACTGGAGAGTACAGGCTGATTATGACAAACTCCATCAATTTTATTAGCCACACAGATGTTATAGATATATGTGAAAATCAACTATAAATCTTCCTGTGATGTGCATAGTGGCACTGCTGCAGACTGTGTCTTCCCCCCCCCCCCACAACCCCAGAGCTTACAGGCCTCCTGCCATTCAGCCTCCATGTGGCCCCCGAGCTAAGATGCTCTTAAAAAGAGAAATATTAAAAGGATTAAAAATGACACTATTGTGCCAGTGGGTGTCTGCAACCACAGAGTCCCGGCTGCTGCTGAAAACTGAGGCAAAACACAAGGATGAGATTGCTGCCCTGCAATCTGGCTGCACGTGGGGTTTCTCCTCCGAGGTGTTCCCAGCTAACCTGCCAGGAGGTTTGTGTGGATCATCACTGTGGTCCCTCAGCAAACCTCTCCGATGCTGAATGCCACGGGGCCAGGCCTGGCTGCATCTCTGAGGCTGGCAGGGGGCACAGCTGAGCTGCAGGACCACTGAGGTCCTCCCACAGTCCTTCTTTACATTTGCCGTGGGGTCACGATGCTCACTGTGTCAGCCTATGCAAGGCTGGGGCATAGAAAGAGCTGTGAGAAATATTTCCATCAAGATCATTCAGCCAAAGCCTTCCCTGGCTCCCAGCACTGGGTCTCAAAGGCTCAGCAAGCAGTAGAAAAGTGATAGGTACAATTTAAAGAGAAAGATGAAGCCTACAAGGGGTTGATGGCTTAAGTCCCTATTGCAATGCACCTCTAGGAATCCAGGGAAAGAAGCTGAAATACAGATTTATTCTGGAGAGGCAGGTCCAGCAGCGAGGAGACCCATAAGGACTCATCCCTTAAACCCTCTGCACCTCAGCCTTCCCATCTGCAAAAAGTCCTCAGGTTTAATAACCTAGAGAGTCCAACGGGTCACTCGTGCAGGGTTAAAGTAATTAGTAACTGTGAAGTACAGAGGAACTGTTGGTGAAAAGAATCACATAAATGCAAAGTTATTACAGGCACAGAGTTACCATAGTGATTGGTGTCTCAGAAATGCTAATAATAGTAAAATAAATAATACAGGCCAGGCAGGAAGAGCCCCTAGAGATGAATGTGAGCTGCTCCCCTCCAGAGGGACTGTGTGTACTGCTTTCTCAGCGCTCCTCGCCCCGCACTGGCTCCAGCTCAGCTCCCTCCCGGGGTAACACACTGTGCTGCTGCAAGAGGGCTAGGTCAGCCAAGTGAAAGCGGAACTTTTAAGTGCTTTATTATTTTCAGGAGTCATCAGAGAAAACAAAACCCCCACAACTGCAAATAATTGAATACGTCAATAATATTTTGACTCGTTCATGTCTCGCAAGGTTTTACTATAGCCCTGTTAGGTACTTTATTGCTGTCCCTCCAGTGATGTTAATTAAGTTCACCATGGGCTCACAAACACTTTTTCTCCCCCTCTCTCTTTCTTCCCCACTTCTTTTTTTAAAAAAACCCTAAAAAACCAAAAACAAAACAACAGGCAAGCAGTTTTCCCAAGTATAATGCCTAGCAATGGGAGCTCTAGTACAGTAGAAGGCACCCAGACAAAAGCAGATTAGAAGGAATAAAGATGAGGCATCCATCACTATGATGGTCGACATTTCTCCACAAAGAGGTTTTCCAGCAATATGAGCAAAGGGACTGTGAAAGTCTGAAGGAAGTGTTAAAAAGCCATGACAAATAAATACATAAATAGCATAAGTCCTGAGCCTTGGATCACTGTCACATTAAACTTTGTTTTACTTAGGTACAAAGGGATATTTTGAGCCTAACATCTTAGGTAGGTATTTCACTGCTTTCCCATGAAATTTTGTATTTACATTACATTTTCCACTTAAAATGTTTTTATCAACAGGGGAATCAAATGTGGACAAGCTCTGAGCAAACAAGTAGGCCAAGAGAAAGAAATCTCCTGCTCTCTCCTCTCCACATCTCCAGTGATCAAAGACAGCACCACGATGTTTAACCCATCCCCTCTTCCAACAGATCCTCTGCATCACCTGCAGCCCAGTCTCCTTCCATGCTCCAGTCACACTCCTCAGTGCATATCCCACTCTCTGCTGTCTCAGTAACCAAGACCAAGAGGCCTTGGGCCTCTTATTAGAGCTGGGAAGTGTGCAGGAGTCAGCAGGACCCAGCAGAGATTTAAACAGCAGTGGGGTGGATTCTGCTCCCTGTTACCTTAGTGCAAATCCAACCATGATCTTGTACAGGAGAAGAGAGGCTGGTGCTTTCCTTGCCAGCCAGAGCAGCTGTTGGGATTTCAAGTGTCTTACACTGAGTTGTCTATCTTGAATAAATCAGAAAAGAAAATGCTACTTTCCATCCCCCAAGATATGTTGTCCAGCCCAGCACAGCCAAGCAAATTTAGTGTTTTACAAAGCTTTTGCAATACAACCAATCCTCTGCTTTCGACTGGGAGGATTCATTGCTCTTACTGTACTGATTTTCACCACGTTGGAAGTGCATTTTTTGTGCTTTTTAAACTGGGAGAGTAGGAGTGTTGGTCAGTGCCAATCAGAATAAGGATAAAATTCTTTAGCAAGCCTTGGCCAAGAACACAGCTTTTTCTTGTCCAGGTTTCTCTCACTGAAAGTCACTCAGTGGTCACATCTCTCATTTCAGATTTCAGCCATATATGCAACTGATAAATTAGGCTAATACATTACCTGAAATACCCAGAAACACTAACTCCACTGCTGAGAACTGCACCTATGGAACCACCACTGACACTGGCCAACTACAAGCCCACCTCATGTCTTTGCTTGCAGTCTGCACAAGGAGGATTAGAGGGAACAATTTCTGTATCTGGCTGGGCTACAAGGACACACTCATTCTGGGTCACTGCGTGCCAAACCAGCGAAGGGAAGAAAAATAATTTGGTGCCTCTCCTTCCACTCCAACAATACTCTGGCACATTCTGGTCCTGTGCAGTGTCCTTTCTGGCCACCAGGCAAATCATTCAAACCACCTCAATTAATCTCTTCCCAGTCTAACACTAGCTAGGATAGAATATCTGATGGACAAAGATGCTGAAGAAGGATTGTTTCAGATCTTGGAACAGTCCAACCTAATGGAAAGTACCAGTGAACCCTCTATCTACCAACTTAATCCTGAGTCAACATAAGTGTTTCAACAGGACTGGCTACTTGCGTGATGAAGCAACACAAAGAAGAGAGATGAGTCAACTCTGACACTCACATGGCAGGACTGAGATATGACAAAAGTGGAGGTGGAGGTGGTTGGTTAGGGACATGAGGCACTCAGTTTTTGCCATGACACACACATCCAAATCAATCAGTGATAAAATGCAGAGACGTCAGGAGGAAAGATGTGGCAGAAAAAAAAGAGTTTCCACCCTTTCCAAGCATGGAAGTGGTAGAAGCAGAAATGAGTAAAAAAACTTGACAGTAGAGGAGGAATTGAAGGGGAAAAGCAAAGACTACGCAATGCCTCCAGTTTCCACAAGTGTTGAATCTTGAAGTTAAATTAGTTTCTCAGATACTCAGGCAACAGAGATGAGGCTTTGAGTCGCAAATGAATCAGTAGATTGTAGGGAAGCCAACATAAGGAAGATGATGCTGCAGACAAAAAGCTTGCAATTTAGTATAATAAGCAAAGCACTGAATAAGCAGGAAGGAATTGAGCTTTATTTGAGCAACAGTTTACTCATACTGAGAGGAGTTTTGAAGATGTTGGCACGTGATCAGTGATAACCATCTCCCAACCTCTGAGTGCTTCTCCATAGGTATGATTGTACAAACCAGAAGATCTACTTCTTGTCTGCATGGCCTTGTTCTGAGGAACAGGGGACTGCTGGCACCAGAAGAATGGACCAAATAACAATATTAGAGGATGAAATGAAGTAGCTGGAACAAGTCTGACCAAAAGAGACTCAAATTTGGACAATCAGCCAAAATATTTTTGGGGATTAAATATTCCTCCCTTATGCTGCCCACACAACCACCCCAGCTCATGGCTGTATTAGATAGACCATTTTTCTCCTATACATTTGCCTGAAGAAGGAAGAGAGGATGCAGAGCGTTTCTTCTGAGCCAAATATCAAGGACCTTTCCAAGATGACCAAGATGCATTTTGTGCTCTTCTCCTCACATATGCCACATATGCCTCTCTCCAACACATATGCCACATAAACCAAGGAATGATGCTGCTTCTCCCTCACACAGTAAGCTTCCATACGTAGTATTTGGGATTTTTCCAGTAGAATTAAGCAGTTTGGCCCACTGCCACGTCCAATTATGTCTCACAGAATTATTCCTTTTCTGTCCCTTCTGTTTGTGGTTGTTTTAGGAATATAAAACCTATCCTGTGATTACATAACACTGCTGTAGTATTTCCCTACAGGAGCAAGTGAGGAATAGAGGAACAGGCTGCCGATTTCGTTAGCAGTTACAGCTGTTCTTGCTCTGTAAATGGTGTCTCCTTCCCAGGCCATCGCGTCCTGCTGCAAGCAAAACATAATCCTACCCTTGAGACTACAAAATCACTTTCCATGGGAATCTGTGTGATGTCAGGAATCTGTTCTCCTTACTCCATAGCAGGATCTCAAAGGCACAGCTCCTCATGAGTCCCCATAAGAACAAATTTTGGTTTGAACCAAGTTTTTGGAGTTTGCTCAAGACAACTCCAGAATGCCACAAAGATGTGGACCTAAAACACTAGTTCACCTACTTATATCTCAGAGGAGACTGCTACTCTTAGATTATTACCCTTAATGACTAGTTTACAACTGATTAGTTAACTGATAAAGATATTAACTAATGAATTTTAAAGTAATCCTAAACTTCCTCAATAATCTCAGAGTGAAATTTCCATAGTTATCTATTTATAGTTCATAGTCCATGGCTTTGTTCAAGAACTGCCTTAAGTTCCACTATGACCATCCCTGCTGCATTTGCAGGGATGTGAAAGAACTGTACCATTAACTATCACAACATAATACCTGGAAACAAAATTGCCACCAAAGCTATTGTTTTGGTTTAGGAAAAAACATAATTAAACAGACCACACTAAGATGCTAGTAGGATTCTTACTAATTAATGGATATTCTGGTTATGTATATATCTAATTTCAAATTTACCAAAATATTATGTGTGCTACTGAAAAAAGAGGATTATTTTCTCCCTCTGCTGAAGAAAATGCTGTTTCAGGCTCATTTCTATTATTTTAAGGCTGACTGTTGAACAGGTATGCTTCACTTTTTAACACAGCAGAGCAAAATTTCCAGTACCAAGTTATTTCTGCAGTTCAGCAGAGGTTTTTTTGTCCAGCAATGTTAGCAATATGAAATGCTTTAAAGAGATGATTTGATAGCACTTGTTCCCTTCCCATCCACAGGAGAAAACTGCAATCATTACTTGAAACTGTTCACAGTAAGGTGGACATTGGCTTCATTTAAAGCAATGCTATTCTTATCTAGAAGTGCTGGGATTTAAGCATGTGACTCCCATTAACATTAATGAGAGTTATATGTTTAAAACCTCTGCACATTGTGATGGGAATATGTTCCATAGAATCCAATTAATCTGAAGAACATTGCACACATTTGGGAACGTTCATGTTGTACAATTTCACTGGCATATGGATTTGTCCTCAATAAAGCTTGCTAGTATCTGGTAACAAAGATATTAACAATCTATTGTACATTTACATAAAGGAGGACTAGACTATATGTTTTCCCAGCTCAGTGTAGGCAGCTACAAAGAAGCTTTTGAGTGTAAACAAATAAAGAATTGAGAAAATAAGGAAGATAATGGTATTTTAAGAATGTGAATATTTGGAGAATGCTGGGGAATGAACACAGAGGAGGCTGTTTGCTTATAGGTTGGATGCATTTTCAACAGGAACCAAGCAAAAACAAAAAAAAAAAAAAAAAGAAAAAAAAAAAGAAAAGACAAAAATATGGAGGGAGGATAAATAGAATATTCAGATTCCGGCTGTTTCCCACACGCTGAAGATAATAATGTGAATGGAAGTGATTTTGTTTCAGAGGTCAGAGCAGAGGCTGATATTGCAGCCTTTCCAGATCCTGAAAAACATCATTTGATTAAAATAACTGGCCTTGTTGTTCTTGTGATCCTAAGGAGGCTATTTTACATGATGAAGACAACAACAGCAAAGCAGCAAACAGTAAGTTTTAGTGCTTCAGAGACAAAGCACTAGAGACACACTGCTGCTGGAAAGTGTAACAGAACATTAGAGCACGTGATAAGTAAGCAGGAATCAGCAAAAAGTTAATAGGAAACCACAATGACAATGTGTCCGTGCACTTCAGTACAATTTTTCTCTCACTTTTTTTCCCCTATTCTAACAGGATGAGGAATTTAAGAGGACACAGGAAAGCAATATCTTAGTAAAGAAAGAAAGGAACAACCAGAGATAAGGAAATAATGGTTCATGCCACTAAACGGGCTATTCAATTTTAAGAACATTTGTCCGTAAAAGTTTGACAAGACCTCACTTGCTCAGACCTTGATGATCCTCAGACCTTCTTCAGAAAGGTTTCCTTTCTCTAAATGAAGAAATATGTGACCAGAATTGCCAGAAACGAACCATTATTTTTAAAGCTTCAATTTGAAACATGTTTTAAGGTCTGGTACTTACACAACGTCTTTCAGAGGAAACAAGAGCCTTAAAACTGAAATCTGAAATCTGCCTGAGAACGTGAGTGTGCAACAGATCCAAATGGACCTCCCTGTGTAGCACTCGGTACAGCTATAAATTTATATCACTTTCCACAGCTGGGTTCAGAGTGTTTCATTCCTGTAAAGACTGAAAAGTTTTGTATTTGCCTTTGCAATCTATTACACAACCGAAACACAGCACAAGAAGAAAATTAAAACCCCCAAGGCTCCGCAGCCCTGCCTTTGGGGTATCAGAGAAAACACTTGTTTTACAGGGAGCAGCTGAACTGACAGACTCAAAAATTATTACCTGAAAGCCTCCAAATACAAAAAAAAAATAAAAATTAAAAAATAAAAAAAAATCAGCAAGAAAAATAATTACATTTGAGTACTTTTTAAAAAGTGCTTCAAAAACCTCTTGCTGGATTAGAAGAGGTTATTTTCATTATTTTCTGGCAATCTAAAACTCTCAGTCCTAAGTCTGATAGTTGAGAAAGTCCCAGAGCTTGCACATATACCAACATGTATGGGCCTGTTTGGATGCAAGGCTTAATATGGCCTGTTGTGATTGGAAAAGGAGGAAAATGTGTTTTCAACCTTCTCTTGACAGTGAACTATGGTACTGGGGAGGAGGTATTACTATGGAGAGGGCAAACTTCAGGTGTCAAAAGTTCAAGTAAAGTTCAGGTTGTGGGATGCCTTGGAAATTGAGGCAATGTGAATGTTTGCCTGCTCCTTCTAAGGGGTAAGCTGCTGTTGTGCAAGAGTCTTGTCTTCCTGGCCACAGATGAAGCACCATCACAACCCTTCCTGGAGATGTACAGTATCAGTCTACCTTCTGCCAGCTGTCTAAAAGGGCATAATTTATGGATGTAGGAGACAGCTATCACTTCAGGGAATTGCCTAGAAGTCATGTTCCAAGGCATCCTCATGGCCCAGAATGACAGAACAAGTGCTCCATGCCCAAGGAACGAGGCAAGGCTGTCAGGCAGTGAAGGACACCGATCCCAGCTGAGCCCCAGGGCAGAGGGTCTCCCCCACCATCACTGAATCTCCCCGTTTGACACCCCAGCAGCAGCAGAGCTTTGCCATTGCTCATGGGACACAGCCCCAGCCTTGGAAATGCCCTTCAGCTGCCCCAGGAGGGCCCCCACAGAGCCTGAGCATCACTTCATACAGAGAAAGTGCACTGACACAGGAAATGTGCACCCAGAAGCTGCTTTTCACCATCATGTGCAGAGCATTTGTGAACCAAAGCCCTTTCTTCTCCCCCAATAAGTAAGAGTTTCTCTGAAATATAGACTTCTTTATTTCAGATTACTGACAACCCTGTGCATCTTTTTTTGTCTGTACTGTAATCATGTGGCTTTTTTTCTCCTAGCATAGTCATGACCACAAGTGTTAAAATCAACAAATACCATTTGCAATTCTTCTTTTCACTTGGTATTAAATGCTTGTTTTACGGAAAGCAAATTCATTTTTCTTAACGGGAGAAAAAAAAATAAAAAAGGACAGAAAGAACAGGACTTACACTATTTCTACAGACCATAATTTAAACTTGATCCTGGAAAGTAATGCTAAAATGATAAACATGTTGTTTGTGATGGGTTGGTGTTTAATGATGATGTTATTGAACGCAGAGATTAGATCCCTATCAGATGTGGTTTTGAAGAAGATACCTGAGCTATGGAAAGATTTTGAAAGGCATTTTTCTTGCTAAGAAATAGTCAGTCCCTTGTATATGTCTCCTTCTAAGTAACTTAAAAACACATCAAGTTTTTCACCCTCCACATTCTGATTTCAGAACTGCTGTTTATCTACTTTAAAGATCCCTGCAATGAAAAAAGAACTATAATTAATGGGGGGATTAGGCCTTACTGTATACACACACAAGTTTATCCATAGACAGAGACACATTTTAACTTTAAGACGTGGTTTAAACTTAAAGAACTGATTGCAAAATATTGGCAAGGACCATTTTATTTAACAAAATATCCAGTGGTTTGCCTAACATCCAATTCCGCAATGACCTCACTGACATTATCATTTTCCAAAAGGCTAACAGAGAGAGGTTTTTTAGGGTAAAAAGAAGAGCTAAGCCTCAGGATATGGATGATCCAATATTTGTGCAAAAGAAAGTCACTCCAGGCAATGCATAACCTTACGTGACCCATAAGTAGATATTACCTCCCCTCCTCAGTTTCAATTTCCATTTACTAAATGCAGAATTCCTCCAAAGACATAAGGTGCCCATTTCTATTCTGTGGTACCCAAAACAACATGCCAAGGTCGCTGTTAGGGCTGGGTGCCAGCCTGCAGCACCAGGCACTGATTACCTGCTCTGGTCCACTCCTGCCCAGCAGCAAACACTGCTCTTGCTGAATAAATACACAGCCATGCAAACACACCGTGGGGAAGATGTGTGTGTTAAGAGGGATCACAAAAACACAGCAACCTTAGAAGCAAAACTTTCAAAATTTAATCAAACACCCCTCCCCCAACAAAAAAAAAGGTCCTAAATTTACCTTTGGAATTCACTGGATAGCAAAAGAGAAGAAAATTATGAATGGTGTCAGCACCCCACTTATCGGGGTCCTGAGCAGTGCAGACATTCTGTGCATTTTACATATCTGTCTATATATGTGCCTAAAGGACTTGAAAAACAAATCAGATGATGATTTCAGTATATATTTTCTTTTGAAGAGGAAGATCCAATTTCATTTATTCAGTTTATATGCCAGTCCCTGGCACAACAATCTGCAAGCAGAATTGTACATGTGTTCAAAACTAAGCACGTTTTATATACAAGCCTAGTTGTGACCACAATGGGTAATATCTTACAAGGTCAAAGAATATATAGTGGAGACTCAGGTGAACTTCACCCCACAGAGAGGTTAATTCATAATATTCTAATTCAAAATTCCTAATATTCTAATTCAAGTTTCCAGCTCTTTCAAAGCATTTGATATTAAAGAAACCTGCTAATGGTCTGGTGCAGAACAGAAAGACCTATATCATTCTTCAGAAATATGCCATTGCCTATTCAAGCCAAGTGAGAACAAAAAAATTCCTACTTTAAAGATGGTAACTTTCTAATAAATCCAGTGCAGAATGATACAGACAGCATTTTAGAGCACACTGACATAGTACTATCTACAGAATTATGGACAACCCTTGGACCCTGCCAGGTTGAGGCTTAATACCAGAAATAGAATAAATTGATTCAAGAAGTCATCTTGAACACCACCGTTCAGCCTGAGTGCAGTTCAGTCTCTGATGATTAAATGTTACTTCTTTATAAGCTTCATTCTGGCCAAAACTGTCTTACATTAATATTTTCACAAACTATATCCCAAAATAAACATTTTATATATGATACAAATACCAAAGTCATTTCAGTTCACTTACTGTGGTCATGACCACTTTGGCAAGGTTTTGGTGAGGGAGGAGAAATTCAATAAATCAGATAATTTCATGATTTAGCGTTTGCAAAGGTCAGAAACCAGCACACAATATCTCTCTACTCTGAATTACACATCAGTTAATAGAAAGTGCAAAATTTTCCAAGAATCCAGCCAAAACCTGGCATCTGACAGAGGAACTTCATCAATGTATTCTATCCTTTGGGCTCCTCCCTTCCACCATTAAGTCCTCAAGAAATAGAGTATAATAATGGACACAAGGACTAGCTCTTACATTAAGAAACCAACAGCAGGGGAAGGATGAATGGCAAGAAACTTTTTCCTTTAATCACATTGTGCTTTCATTAGCTAATGTTGCAGCATTTGCTCTAGAAGATAAACTGAGGAAATTTGGTAACGGGGGGGAACTTGAGTTTTGTGTTTCAGATGAACTCAGAGCATCTGCAAAATCAAAGTATCTCTGGGATTTTTGTTTTAGACAGTATTTAAGAAAAGCTGAGGATTCTGCAAATTCACAGACAAATTTCAAAGCCAGAAAGCACACCTACAAAGTGGTGGCAATGTGTATTTCTTCCAAGATAGTAAGTCTACTCAGTTTTTTATTTACCTGGACTGTTTACTTCTCCTTGCACCACTTTTTTTCTTCTGATCTATTCTGATAGAATAGCCAGCACAGCTGGCTTTTGACAGACACACACAATGTTCATCACGTGAGGAATAATTGTGACGGTGAAAAAAAAAGGCCAAAAATTTTGGATTCTGTTCTGTGATTTGCTGTCTCATTTCCCTTGTCTGGGGATACACAGCACGTCCTCATCCAAACATTGTTCCACTTCCCACTCATTGATTAATCAACAACATTTAACCTGAATGGAACAGGACATACAGCAAAACACCAAGACAGAGTTGGGTGTCTCCCTGTGACGAGAAAGCACCCATTTCACAATGTTTTCACAGGAGATGCTGCTTAAACTGATGCAGTTGGGTGAAGGCACTTTCTGCACAGACTTCTGCAAAGCCTGAAACTTAGTCCAAAGCTAACAGCAGCTTTGCAGCACTTAGTAAGGCAACCTGACATGTGTAATTGATAAGGAAGGAGCAAGCCAACAGCCAGGAACTGGCAGGGGTGCCTCAACACATGCCCCTCCTGCATATATCATAGCATTAAAACCATCAAATCCTCCTGGTAGAAAAGCAAACAAGATCAGCCTAAGACCAAGATAAATAAAAGGCCCAAAGCAACATTAAATCATCTGAAGATATTACCATTAAACAGAATTATTGTCCCCATTAAGAATCAAAGCTATTTAGAATCACTGGCTATTCAGCTTTTCGATTAAGCAGATTTTTCCATGTGGGTTTCTTGTGATTAAAGGCCTTATCTTGCAAATCCTCGCTCATATCTACCATCCCACCTCAAGTGAGCAGTCCTAATGGATGAAGAGCATTGGTTTACTAATCTGATCTACATTCACTTAATTCTGCTGATTTCAGCTTGATTTGCCAGACAGGGGTAGATCAAGCCAAGGGACCTACTCTGAGAGAACCGAGTCTGCAAGGGAAGAATTACAGTTGTGCCTACAGTCAGGCACAAACAGGAGCTCATTAAGAACTGTCCAGACTCCAAATCCCCAGACTTCAGCTCCAGCCTGGAAGGCACAGAACCATGTTAGCATAAGACTGGGAAGATGCTGATAAATTCACCTGAGAGACAACACTTTTTACATTCATACCCTAATATGTCTAAATGGCTTCCTGACCAAGGCTGGCTCATACCCCAGTGGCTTGGAGCTGGCCTGTGACAGCACCAGGTTGTGCAGACGTTCTATAGGGTAAGCACATCCCATACTGACAGCATTTAGTTGATCCTTCATAATAAAATGTGTATTCTACTGGTCTCTGATTGACTGGTCTGCTGACTGCCTGAAATTGCCTGGAGACAAAGAAATGAAAAGGGACAAATTACTTTAAGAGTAATTATATTAATATAATGCAATGCAGTATTGTCTATCATCTAGAAATACTGTCAGCATCAGGCAGAGAGAGGAGCAAGCAAGAATCTTAAATTCCACCACTCAAACCAGAAAATAAGGACTTGCTCTTTCTTAAACCAAACTTGCATTTGCCATGATTTCCATAATTTATAAACCTGGAAATTACCCTTGACATCCACAGACTCCCACATTCCAAGTTTCCTAATATATTCTTTCCATAGGTTTCTGCCCTACCCTTTCTGTGGTCCAAACAGGATTTCTGAAGGCACTGTGCTGATACCAGCAGTTTGATAAAGCACAGTGACTTATTTCTGCTTTCTCTGAGGAATACACCTATCAGTGCTTGCCTGAGTATGTTTGCACGTATGTGTGTATTTAACATGACTGCACTGACCTTTCCACTTGGTCCTAATGAAAAAAAACCACCTGATTATCTTAAAGCAATCCTGAAAAATAGTTGAGTATGGATACCAAACCCATAAGAGCCCACAAAATAGTTCACTCCCTGGCCCCTGTTCCAGGCACCCAAGTCCAGCTTGAGTGAGCATAAAATATTAACTTTTATGGTTAGCTATGTGATGAAGGGGATCTTGTCTTGCTTTATTTTTGTTTCACAGTGCTATAAACATATTATATTAAAATAGTGCCCTGTCCAACCTTCTCGGATGGATTTCTGTTGGAATTACTGTGGGGAGCAGCAGAGGGAGGGAGACTGGGGCACAACTGCAGAGTTGAAACACAGAAATCAAACCCTGATGGTTGAAACCAAGAAGTGATTTGATCTATCACAGATAGAAGTGACATCCAGAAGGGCTTCAGGGTAGCCAGTGACAGGGAGGGCAGGAACAACTTGATCTGGCATCTCCACCAGCTCAACTGCAAATAGGAGTCAGGACCCTCAATTCACCTAAAAGTGCAGTCTAACACGCCCTCACTGCATTTCCAGTCTGAGTGGTCCATCTGAGCAAAGTAGAGGAACATTAAAAGCTGGTAGGTGACAGCATCTGCTCAGCACATCCACAAGTGTCAAGCTGGGCACGCTCGTTCCCTCACCATGGTTTTAGATCCCTTGTTTTGGGATCCAAGCAGATTCCTGCTAAAAGCTTCTCCTTCCGTTCATCCCTTCCTACTACAGTGTTACTCATATTGATTTTCTTACTCTAACTCCTCAGATCTAAAAGCAGAGCCCTGAACTCACAGGACTGCTTTCTGACTCTCTGCATAAACAGGGCTAACACTACTACAGATCAATCACTGTGGAAGTTATTTTTCCTTGCTTCTTTTTTTTTTTTTTTTTGACTGAAAGCCAAAGAATTTGGACTTTCAGAGGTTTGGGTAGGAGGCATATTATGTGATTAAACTGTAATGTGTTAATAGAAAAGGTTTGGCACGTGGGAGAGGGAAGGGACAAAAAGACCACATCTCCCTGCGTGGTAGAAGTTAAAAGGAGGTCAGATGAAGCATGTGGAGTTACACTGCTGCAATACAGGGAAAGTAAGAAAATCAGGCACTACAGAAAAGGAAACAAAATTACAGCTCTAATAACAACAGAAATGCATGTAATATGCAGCACAGATAATATATGTATGCAGGGAGGATCTTATTAAAATCTACAAATATTTTCTTCTTTCGCCTTCTGCTATTGCACAAAAAATAGAATGGCTCTATCTCCCTTTGTCAATAAATCACATTAAGGTCACTCTGAGGAGCAGCAGAATATAAATGTCTCGTATGCAAAAATCAAACTATGTTTGGGGTATAAATGTGATACAAATGCCATCCAAAATATGGTTGAAAGAGAGAAATGAAGCACTGGTGCATTAGATTTCACAATTTATTTACAGACTGGAAGTCATTGAAATCTACTTCTCCCTAAACTATCTGTTCCCAAGCTTTAAACATTCAATAACTCCTCAGCCAGAGAATGTGAGCTTTTTTTTTTTCCCTCTATTTTCTCTGTGCCTTATCATGTGCTAAATATATTATTGCAACACATTAGTTACTTTGGTCCACAGCTCTGAAATAAGGCTCTAGGAATCTCACAGATAAATCACTGATCAGAATAAACTGATTGTCTATTCTGGATTCCCTTATGCAGGATGAAAAAGAAAAGCACAAGTGATAAGTTCTGAAAACAAACCACAGTCTGTTACTTCTCAAAAGGCTGTGGGTTTTCACCTTCAACTGTGCATTCTGGATTTTTTTCCAAGTCTTCTCTACAAATGATAAAAGCTGAATTTCTCTCAAGTTGTGGAACAACTGCCCCACAACCAAAATACAATTTTAAGATTGCAAGCTTGTGTTTCATTTGAAGTTTTGATGGAGTGTGTATATCTTCCCTCAAACCAATATTTAATAAGTTACTTTTGTGACCTATTGAAGCAAGACATCTGCACTACTCTGCACTTTTGTTTCCAATAGACTCACATTTAGCCTGGTACAGTTGATATATGGGAGAGAACATCTTGGAGCAGATAAACCATGAATAATTCCAGATCTTCAACTACCATGAACACCTTCTTTTGGCATCCTCATTCTCAACACCATCTTTTCTTTTTTTTTTTTTTTTTTTTTAAATTAGTCAATGGTTGCCAGATTGGGGTTATGGACTTAATTAATTTTATGTCTGTGACATGCTCACTGTATAATTATACCAAGCTGTGCACTATTAGATAATTATTTTTGGTCCTCAAAAGAGGAATTCAATTTGTTTAAAATTATTTTAGCTCCTTCAGAAAGAAAGATATTTCCCTTCAAAAAGCCATCAAACTAAGTGATAAAGCAACCTCATTCTGGTAATAAAAGACTATGGCACTGAAGTGGTTACAAACCATTTTGTTCAACCAGACTATTTACAAGTAGCAACAGGGTATCTGTTTCCTGTCATCTCCATCATATATCTTGAGGCAGAGAGATTGGAGCCCAATTACAGCCTGATATCTAATCAATACACACCTTATTCCTAGAGCAGGAAGTAAAGGAGGAGGCCCCTGGGAGCCAGAGTTCAAATTACTCCGCTGTCGATTCCAGATAGCAGCTAATGATAGGATATATTTCTGGAAAGGGGGGTGGGTGGGAAGGGCAGCACGGTTTAATGGGATTGTTAATACAAGGAACACATACGTATTTTAATTTAGACATCTGCTGCTGAATTCCAAAAACCCTGCGAGGAACAGGAAAAAATGACCCAATTTGCTATTCACTCTGATAGCTTTTGGGACTCAACTTTGCTAAAATAAAGCATGTAAGTGATAAGCTCGGTCCAAAAACCTTTAAATGAGATTTGTAAGCTACATTTGGTTAGATTCCCTCCCCTGCCCACCTTTTTAGTTGCTTTTTCTTGAAGGAGGACTTACTTTGATATGGATACAGACTTCATAGAGCTCTGGGGATTTTTAACCAAGCCAGTGAGCATTTCTATTTCCCAGGTGACCAGTTAAACTTACTCTGCTGTGTGCTTGGACCCATCAAGCCAAATCTTGCACTTAACTGAAGGCAGCTGTCCGTTGACTCTTGGGCAGTTACTCACTCTTTGGGAAGGTCTTAAAAAGACACATCTTGGGACTATCTGTCCCTGAGTGTCTAATTTTATCAATGAGCCAAAAAATAACTGGTCCTACTCACCTAGTACTTTCTATTCCCAGTAATCATTCAAAAAGCTGCCTTGTGCATAGCAGTCCTTATGAAAATGGTTGGGGTTTCTGCCTTGCAAGAATTACCCTAACTCAGAAATGCAAAGTATGAAGAGCAAATAGCCTGAATAATCAAACCAAGTCACATGCTACACTCAGTACTCCAAGAAAGAGAATGAAGCACAGGGGCATAATAAATCTTGTTAGTATTTAGCTTTCAAAACGCTCTGGATGGCTGCCTGGTGACATGGATTCCTTCTCGGTTTAATACAGGTTTGATTAGCCAGGAAATCATTGTCTTTTTCTAGAGAGCCAGACTACAGACCTACAAAACTCACAGTAAACAAAAGCAGTCAACACAAATCTCATCCCTGGTTTTCTGGTTGGAAGCACTGCACTAGGCTCTAAGGCTCCCAGCTTCAGCATCCAGCACCCCGAGCGAGGCAGGTAAATCCTCACAAGGACCGGATCGACGAAGACCTTCAGTTTTCTAACTTAGCTTTCCACACACCTAAATCTGGTCTTGGATCGTGTTACTCTTCAATTCCTCATCTGACACATTTGGGTGAGTAATCCTTCCTCTCTCCTGTCTTAACTATTTGTCCATCTTGACTACTTACAGTACAAATTCTTCCAGCTGGTGACCACTGCAATATATTTGTACAATACTTAGCACAATTTCAGCTTGGGATTTCTTAGTCTGACTCAATAGTGCTATTGCTAGTACAGAGTTCCACATAAATGGGGCCCCAATATTGAATGATACCCCTAAGTGCTGCTGTACTGCAAATAAATAATTATATGATATACATAAATCTTGCATTTTTAATGCCGAAGTCCCATGAGACAGAAAAAAGATTTTAAACGAGACAAGAACTTTCTAATTATACTGCATGTTGATGATCTTGGAATAGGTACAAAAACCATTAAAGACTTTTGCTTTTTTTTTCCTGCCTCTTAAATAGGAAAAATCTTTTCATCAAACATAGATTGAAGCCAGTGATAATGTAACTCTGGCTTACTAAATAATAACAGTGCAGGGCTTTCTAAATAGCCTACTTCAAATAATGACTTATATTATCCTAAATTCAAAAGCAAACAACTGGGGAGAAGGAAATCGCTAAACGAAGAGCAATATTAAATTCCAGAGGGTGAATGTGTGCTGCTAAAGGTGTGGTCTTAATGGAATTTGACCTATATCCATAATTTTGCTGTCACTCAGCGCCAACTCTCACAGCACAAAGACCACAGACAAGCAGGGTGTGAACAAAGCAGGGAGCTGCCTGGAGCAGCAGACTCCTGCAGGGAGCACAGGGATGACCCTGTTGCCTCTTCCCCTCCCACATGCCCTGGACACCTGGGCTGGCTGTCCCTGCCATCTCCAAAGAGGATAAGCTGTTGGATGGTGGCTGTGGCTCAGCGTGGGTTGGCCTCTCCAAGCAGGAGCAACCAGATCCTCCAACATCCTCGCAGCAGCAACCCTGCAGGCTCAGTCAGTCATCCCAAGCCTCTTCATGTCTCTAAGTGTTCAGGGCACAGAAACAAAGAGGTGGTGGCTACCTAACTAGGTCCACTGCCCTTGAGGGAGAAAATGAGATTAGGCTAGTGAGCCGCTGTTATCCCAGCTGAACTGTTGGATGAACTTCCAAAAATATCTTTGAATTGGCATTCTGCATACAGCTGTGTTTATGAAAGGCAATATCATGTATGTAAATAAATTCAGATGCTGCTTGAGTTATTTTAAAACAATCAGAAGAACACTAATCATTTTATAGGCTCAATCTTATCCCAAGAAAGTGAGAACTTGGTGTATATACATGTACTAGAACTTTCAGTCACTGTTACTTGCATCTCCACACAGATATTAAACAAGATGTAGACTTGTATCACAATCCCATGAAAAGCTACTTTTGTTTTCTGTCTACTTTGCTTGCTGATATAAGCTTTAAATATAGGAAGCTAAACAATCCCTTAGCCAGAGCTCCAGGGGCAGCTAATCCACGAGCAGGCATTGGATGTACCTTGGCAGCATGTGAAATCCTTCGTGTGAAGACCAAAGATTCCTCCAGTGCAATCTACCAAGGGGGAGAAGACAAGCACCAGGAGCACCTCAGCCCTCACCAGCACCCTGGTGTCCTGGGGAGCCCAGGGCAGGCTCACAGGATGCCCGAGCCTTGCTCTCCTGGGCAGAGTGGGTACTCTGAACCCAGACAAGAACCAGCCTGCAGCTGGGCCCTGGCCAGGAGGCACGTGTATCACAGAGCTCCCTGTGTTTAAATCCATTAATTATCTCTCAGTGTAAACAATTTGAGAGCACTGCGGTTGCCTGCTCATGGGGAGATAATGCAGTTTAACCACTGTCTGTTCTAACCCCATCGCTGAACAGACACGGGGAAGGTTGCAGAAATACCTGAGTGTGATGGGGAGATGACAAAAACATTTCCTTCCTGATAGATTTGGCTTCTATCAGACCACAGCAGCTGGAGATGATACTTCACCTCAGCTGGACTAAGTTAAACTATGGATATTCCCCGGGGCTGAGTTAATGGTGATGCTCCCTCTACCTTCAAGGGAGCAAGGACATCACCTTAAGAGAGCCTGAACTTCACACTTGTTTCCTAACATATGCCACAAAACTAAAAGTGTTCTTATTCCTAGCAGTCCCACAGCAATCCCATGGCATTTGAAAAAGCAAAAGCTCTGAACAAAAGTGTCTCTGGGTAGTCGAAATATATAAATGAATATCTGCCTACTTCTTTATGCCACAATATACCACATCAGAGTTCTGTAATTTAGGTGGCTGTTCTATTACTACATCATGTACTATTCCCATTTATTTTTTTATGATTGGAGAACAATCTGGGACTGAGAGGGTATATTCTGTCATAGCCTGTTACGTATTATGTTATCATCTTTTTGCCAGCGTTAGCCCCCAGAGGTGACATGTCCAGAAAGATGAATACTGACATTAATGTTAACTCTGGTTTCATTTACATTTTCCTTTTGGAGTCCTGCACAGCAAGGTGAACAGGTTACACCACGAGAGCTAGAAGGAATATGGCCCACATAACAAGGGCACATCGGTGGCACATGGAAAAAGAGCTTAAACTTGCACAGCGAAAAAAACTCCAGTCCATCTTGAATTTCATGTGTCAGCAACGCAGCATCTCTTCAGACACAAAACAAAAGCTGGTGGCTAACCAGTGTCACTACCATTAACCTCATCCTCATCTCCAGCGTCCAAAGTAAAACTTAAAATAAGGCTTTTTATAGCACAAAGTTACCCTGTAGAGGACTACAAAACCGCAGGATTACAAAACGTCGATGGTTATTGCAAACTTCCCTCACAAATGCTAATGAATTGTTTTCTTTTTTCACTCCAATCCTGTTGTTTCAAATGAAAACACACCACTGCTTTGTTGCTGAGCACTTTCTCCCACAGTACCCTGCATAAAGACTTGCTTGTGCACACTCTGGAATGTGCTTATTCTGAGATGTTTAATTGTCATTTCTTCCACCTTACATCAGAAGCCTGTCACATGCATTAATTAGGTCCATAAAAATATGCTTGAAAACCCTACTATTTAAATACAAAAGAGAGAGAGAGAGAGAAATGAGCACTGTAATTTCCAGGAATGACTAATGTCTTGCTGGAGTTAATTCCCTGGATTGATGGCCTAATTGCCAGCGTGGCCAAGGTAAGACATACAGTGAGATCTGTGGCTGCTCAGCAGTCAACACTACCTTCCTTACCAACTCTGAAACGACAATTTTTAATTGATATTTCCAACTATGAGTTTGATTTAAATGAAAGGCTTACTCGTGGAACAAACAACAAGCTGCCATTTATTGAATGCACACACACATAGGAAGGGGAAACCAGGTCCAGCCAGGGAATCAGAGACCATTTTGTGTGATTACAGGGGCAAAGCAGCCACCAACTAGAACATGTGCTCATGTGCACATGAGAAGCTCACGTGCTGCAGCATCCTGCCTCCAGCATCAGCTCCAAATGCCTCAGAGTAACATATAAGCAACCTGTACAGCGGCTTCATTTTAACTCCCTAAAGCAGCCATAAATTTAAATAAGACCCTTTCCTAGCCAGAAACCACAGGCTGGGTTGCCCTTTCACAATAATATAAATGAGGAGTAACTTCATTTATAGCAGTGGCATTGCAGCAAGGATTTACTCTCTGAGGGTGGGGAGGCACGACCAGGAAGATGCACTGAACTTAGAGCAGTCCAACTCGAGCAACAAATATATTAAAACAGCTTTGCTTCTGCAGTAGCACTGACATATCTGTGAACATGAACAGTACTGTGTTGCCCAAGAAAGGAGAGTTGATGGCCAGGGCTTCCTAAGGGCATTTATCCCCTTCACACTCACAGCATGAGTTTCTGTTCCCACTCCCAAGAAAAGAAGAAAATTGCATCACAATCTGTAATATTTGGGCTACTAAAATGCATTAAACTGTACTAGGATGTTAAGACATACCCACAGCACAAGAAACACTCATTTGCAGACTGAGAAGTAAATTGTGAGCACTGTGTCTTTGGCATCACAGGCAACAGTGTAACTTGCCAAACTGAATATAAAAATTAAATAACATTTAAATTTAAAACTTGCATTTTCTTGTGTTGATATAGTCTTTCAGACTTGAGGGAATTCAACTGCTTGACTTAAACAGCCCTGAAAAATGAGACTTATTATTCAAATACAAACTTAATTCTTCTAGTAATAGTGGCTTTTATTTTCACTGGGAGAAAATTCTGCTGTTTGTTTAGAGTGACCAGAGATCTATGTAAATTGTATCTGGGGAAAATATAAAGACAATGAACAGCTTCCTGAAAAACTAAATGAGGTTTATATTAGCACATTAGCTGTACTTGTTTCCACAAAATTCTGACATCTAAAGTTAAAATAAGTGCAGGTGTTTCTAAAATACATGCAGAATTATATTCAAACCATCTCAAATAAGACATTTTCCACCAGGTCTTTTGATGATCTGTGTCTTTTAGATTATTAGCAACACTTAACTGAGGAGGTCAAAGTACTCTAGCACAAAAGATTGAAACTAGCAACACCCCAGATAAATAGTAAGCATTATAATAATCTATTTTACAATTCTAAGTATGATTTTACAATAGCCAGGCTAAATACATAGCTCAAAATAAACTCATGCAACCTAGCACTGTCTTCTCTCCCTATTTGTGGCTTTTTTTCATAGAATGATAGGTTTAACCCAAGGGGGAGGTCAAGTGCATGCAACAAATACCCCCACCAAAAATGTTCTTCCCTTTTCCAGCATGCAAGTTTGTTTTGCCAAAGATAAGAGAAAGTCTGAGGTGGTAATTAGAGCAGACCTGAAATATTACATCACTGCTATGGTATAGATAGCTTTTTAATTCTCACCAAGTTATCATACTCCAGCATAATGTACAGACAGCTGAACCTGACATCAGAACATACTTCAGGGTTTTATTTCAATAACCCATAAATTTTAATACTCAGATCAGACAAAGTGAGTTCTCTCAGGCAATTAATGTATAATTAGACTAAGGTAATAATATATTTAGTAGAATTCAAAGGTAATTGCTACAGACAAGTGCACACTCTCTAACATATATAGAAACCAAGGTGGGTCCCAAATCCAGAAACAAACATCCAGAACCCTCTTGCTGTGAAAAATTCTAGGTATCAATCTGAATCTTGCTGGTAACCTCTCTGCCTTTGCAGTCTTGCTCTGTCCAAGTAGATGAGGTCCCAGGAGCCATCCAGTGGAACATGGCTGTTTGCACGAGTGGTTTGGTAGGTCCAGAATTGAAGTTCCCCTTCTGAAACTTCTCTCTTCCCCCCAGACAACATCTAAAATCCAGATCAGATGTCTTGGGCTCTTCCTAGATGATGCCTGCTTTCCCTGCTTTGCTTCACTTGTGATGTGCTGCTCTGTGTTAAACCTCAGTAGACGTATTTGGCAATAGCACATTTTATGATGCCAGTTCTACTAATGAGAAATGTGAGATACAACGAGGCTGAGATGTCCAAGGGTGTATGTGATGTTTGTTAACAGAGCTCAGAGTAAACTGAGTCACAGGCTCCTCTTTTTTTATCCCCACCAGCAGGACCATATTTTTTCTTTACTTTGGCTTCTCTCATGCTTAAAATAGTTGTGGCTTATTGAGAGATTTAGCAAGGAGCACAGGTCAAATTTACCTGTTTACCAAGAGACTGCAGTGTTTCTAGAAGACTCAAACCTTGCAGCTATATGCCACATGATAGCTAAAGATGCTGGAGGGATTGCTAAATACTTAACTGGAATATACAGTTGTCTGCCAAACCACTGGTATTAAAGAGGAGCAAGACATATATGTTTTACCATGAAGCAGTTGCAAAATAGACACTAACTCTTTGCACAGTGGTTCATTATAGCCTGACTTTATTGTACTTTGGCCAATAAGGTCCTCTCGATTTAACTAAGAATTAGACATTAGAGAGGAGCAATAATAGCTGGTAAGGAAATATTATCAACTTCATTTCATTTTCACATGGTTATTTCCTATTCTGCTATCAAGTTTTATTCTGCTTGTGGAGTACATATTACACATATTTTTAATAAAACCATTGCAAAATTACCCACAGGCAGAGAGAATAAATTAACAGGCTCCTTAATTGAGTTCTTTTCAAGATTCTTAGCATCAGCTGCACGGAGTGAAATAGGGAGGAATGTAAAGTTTGCTGCTTTATAAGCCATGAGGCCATTTATTCTCCCAGCTTGCTCAATGCAGTAGTTAATTCTTAACCATTTTAAATGAATAAACAACATCAGTGCATTAGCTTGGTTACAGAACCACTGTACCCCAAACCAATGCCAGTTTCAAGAAAAGGAAGAATTTCCTTCACTGCTTCAGAAGTCATAAACCTGAAATTTAAAGGGTGTCCAAATCCTTCTTGATCTCAGTGGACATTAGGGACCTAAAAACTTCTGAGAATCCAGGCTTTTGTTCTTACCCTTTTATTTATATGCGCAATGGAGGAGGGGGGGAAGTCATTAATTTACTTGACCCTTCCAAACTCCTTTCCAAGCACCTCTCTTTCAATTGCACTTTTCGAGAATCATTTTGAAAGATCCCTTTCCCAGCCTTAGTCAGACTTCCAGGCATTTTAGAACACAAAATCTTTCCCAGTTTGATTTTTACTTTAACATCAGTTAATTTCTATTTGTTCTTCCTCCCCAATTTCACTAATGCCCTTTTTGTATACGTATATTTGTCCATTACAATCTACAGAACAATCACCCTAATTGATCTAGTGTTAACCTCTAACTGCTTAAGATCCAGACTGTTTTTATCTATTGCTCAGTCCCAGTTGCAGCATTAATTCCCTATAGTGCTTACATCTGTCACCAATGCCACCAGGCCCTTTTAAAAGAGGCACCTCTCTAAATAAATGCCACTGTAAACAATCCTTACACGAGGAGTGGAAGCTGCTGAAAAGCCCCCATTGTAACAGTTTGTTTTTGCCTTGTGTTGTATATAATGATAAATTTCATACAGGTGTCACATTTTTTAGCGGGAGGTGAGGATTGATGGGGAGCAGTAGAACGATCCATCATCAGAGGCAGGTGGCACAGTATTGGAATTTCAGAAATCTGTTCCCAATCACATCCAGTGCTGGATGACTCAGTAACGACCCTATTTGCGATGCGTTACTGAAAATCAATGTGCCGCATTCAAGGTCAATGTACTGTTAGAAAACTCCTTAAGCACTGATGGATGGATTGTGTTCATTTGGAATAAATGTGAGAAGAAAGTGACAGCTGAGCATCCCAATAGTTGTGCCAACTTTAAGAGAACAGCTTCCTCCTGGAGAGAGAAACATGATTCCCTCGGGGATTACATCATTCCTTATTTCCTTTGTTCTTTCCCTTTTGAGGCATTTAGGTAATTGTTTAATGTATCTATCTTCATGCAGTTAGGAAACTTCAAAGTCTGAAGACAAATACTGATGAACAACAATCTTTATGGACTTCTCTGTATGAATAATATTCATCATTACAAAAGACTATCAAAGTTTACAAGGATTAAGTAGACAAGAAGGGAAAACATTAGAAGAAGAAACTAAACCCACACACAGGTAAAGAAAAAAGCCTCTATGCAAAGAGGTCTAAAGATAAAATCCCAAGTCGAAACATGGTCTTGATTTTTCTGTTATTATAGTAGTGAACAAGATACTTAGTGTCTTTACATATCTTTACATATTTTTCAACTCTCTAAATGGTTTTGCATAACTTTTAATGTTTTAAATTAGCTGGGAACTTGCCACGCATGGTAAAACAGATTTTCACTTATAAAAGATCCAGGCTTATAAATAAAGCTATCTCACTTATTCTTCTAGAATGGGATGGGATATCTTATTCAAATAGTTTTCTAAATATGAATTAATGGCACTTCAGAGACTCCATCCAGAGGGATTCAGAAATTACACTCCTTTTCTTTCCTGAAAAATAATGACACTGTCTTTTAGTTGATGGGGGGAAAAAAGTAATAATCAGCTTCCAAAAGGAAAACAGGATTGATAGCTCAAACAGGAAGGGGGAAAAGTGTAATTTACCATGTGGTTCACCAGCAGCTAAATCTGTTCACTTGACACAATAAATGATGTCAGGCTTCCTCACCCACTGTGTCAACAAAATGGGTGTTGTCAAAAACATTAAGACATCTTATTGACAAACTCTCAAGTCATTATACTCTTTGAAGTGGTTTTGTCTTCTGTCTAAAATTATTGCACCGACAGCATCGATTCATCTGATACATTGATAGTGCAGCTACAAGCTCCGGGGAGGATTCTGAGCACAGCCAAAGCAATCATCCAGACAAAGTTATTTTTTACTATTTTGGTAAGATTCTGAGAGGTGTCAGGTTATCAGGGACCAGCAGTCCATTTCCAATATTCAAACAACTCTGCTTCCACCAGAAAACAATTTTTTGTTAACGCAAAGTAACTATACAGAGCCCTGTTAAAAAGAGGCTTTGTACAAGGGTATCAACTAGGGGTTAATTGCAAATCCATCACCAAAACAGGTTGCAGCACACTATTTCAGCCAGAATATATTGCTTATTCAAATACTTTAGGGAGTACAAAGCTTCCAAAGCTCCTTTCCTTATTCAGATAGTTGTTCTGACTTTGTCAGATCAATGAGATGAGAACAATCCGAATGCTTTTGTCGAAACAGTTATGTTTGTCAGAGGATCTGATCAAAAATATGTGAGATAATCATTGGAAGTTAAGAAGTTGGAAGGAATTAAAGCTAGTTTGAGAGGTCAAAGGGTAAGCATGGACAGCACAGTTCTTTTCCCAGTCTGAACTGCCGTGGCAAAGGGTTGGTCAGGCAGGGCTGTCTGCACTGCTGCTGCCCATCAGCAACTCCTGCAGACAAAGAAGGGACATCACAAGTTCTTTGGATCCTTAAGTTTAACTCAGCCTAGACTTAATCCTTCCTTCATACTAACATCAATCAGCAGCATCTCTATGAAAGCCAGCAGCATAACAGCAGCATAAAATCCAAATGGGAGAAAAATCAAATATATATGGGATTGAGTGTGTACTCATAAAAGAGGGGGGGGGGGAACAAAAAAAGAAAAAAATAAAAGAATAATTTCTCCTTTCTTCTTCTCTTGTTGTTGTTCTATGTATAAAGGAGTCTCCACAAGCACAGGGCCCACACAACAAACTCCAGCACTCTTTTCCCCTCCTGTCTTCCAGGAGTGGGGTAGGTGTGGTAGGTACAAGCCAGAGGATGTCCCGTCCCTGCATCCTCGGTGACCATTGTTCTCCTCCTTGCTGGGTTTGGCAGCTCCCAGACCCACAGGCCAGCAACAGGGACTAATAACCAGGTCTCCTGATCCCACCACAGCCTCACACACAGGCTGCAATCCTGGGCCATTGAGCATTTGGCTCACTGTCCTTAATGCAAAGTACAGAGCTGAAGATAGAAGCAGGCTCAGAGTGCCAGTTCTGTCCACTGTGGATTTGTGATTAAGTTTTGCCATTAAAATACAGTATATAAAACACTAATTCAAGCCAAAATTATAGACTCGGATAATATATGGAATTACTGTGCCAGCAACCCACAATAAAAATACACAGTACAAATAAGTGAAAGAATCTGATGTCAAAAATATGGATAATGAAAGTAAATTGTATAAACGTAATTAATAAAGGCTTGGAATGGAAATTTCCAGTGTGTACTTGCTGAGCTTAGATCCACTGAATATCCACAGACTCTTCTAAATTTAAGCTGAAATAGTAATGACCAGCTTCTTATGTTTTGTTTAAATTGTATCTTTTATATCAGAAGGCATCTTGGAGTCTCCACTAAATTGTTTTAATTAAACTAGCCATTATGTTTTATTAGTTCCAACTTCACCACATTCAGATGAGAAATAAAGATGCACATAAAACCCAGACTTTGACATGAAGAAATCCATTCCTGCCCGAGTATTCACAGCTGCTATCTCCTGCTGCCCCAGCTCTGCAGATAACAGCTACTGTTTTGCTGGACTTCTCCTGTAGCCTGCAAGTCTGACAGGGATTTTCTGTGATCCCTTTGCAGCCTGTGCACAGCCTTTCCTAAGTATTTGTTTTGCTTTGCTCAAAACCCTGAGCTTGGGTGGCCTTGGTGAAGGATCTTCAGATTCTGCTACTAAGAAGAAAAAAAAAGGTTTCTTTTGCATGTAGTAATTTTGTTTTTAAAAGCACCAGTGAAAATACAGAGAGAAGACAGACAATGCCTACCTTCTTCACAGCTTCTGACCTCCTGGCTTAGTGCTGTGCTTCCATAAAAAACTCCCCAAAAAATATGAATTGCCATTTCCATCTAACTCTCCCTGTAGGTATGGATGAACTAAGTGGGATATATGCCCATTGTACTCATACTGCAGTGCAGAAGAAAATGCATGTATATATTACTTACACAAGCCAAGGAGGTGAAACCCTACCTAGAGCCCAAAATTTTGCTGCCTCTATTTTTGGTTTGTCCATTTAATGAAAGGAATGCCTTCCTACCATTTTTCATAGGATGGAAGATCATGAACCACAGAGATTGAAGAAAAGGTATTTGTTTCATAGTGGGAGTTCCAGCCTAATTTGGGCCCTGTAATTTTTTTTATTTTATCACAGAATGAAAAGTTGCTACCATTTAAACCCTCACAGCCTACTCACAATGCGTAGTTTGTGCAGGTTTACACAACTTTAATACTAAGGACTCTGTCCTGCAGACCTATCTCTTGGTTTCTGATCAACTTTTTAAGAGATTGCAATCACACAAAATTCTATCGAAACATAATTTCCATCTCTAATCACAATGCAAGTAATTAGTAAAGTCTCCTCAAGTATCTGATGAAACCACAAGCTAATTATTCACTTACACCACTCACACCAGCCACAGCCCAGTGGAAACCAGCTTCTGGAACATATTTCCCAGCCCTGTTTCAAACTGAGTTGGGAACTTCAGCCAGTACCTTGGTGAACAGCTCTGTTGTGCTTTGGGGCTCCTACAACCTGAGCTACGATGTGAAGGAGCCAGGGATGAGAAACAAGAGCTACTGGGAGTGATGCAAGCCTCCAAACCCATCCTTCAGTAAGTCTCTGCCTGCAATGGATGCCTTTCAAACAGGCACACAGGGAGAAACAAATAAATTCCCTGCAATTTTCATAATAAACAAAACCAGAGTGAATCACTCCAGAACAACAACTTCAGTAATATGACCTCTCTTACTCTTTCAAAGAAAGCAAAATTATTTTGTACAAATTATAGACTGTTTCTGCTGGGAAATGAGAAACATTATTCAAACTGATTCAAAACATTAAGCAATAGGTTTAAAAAACTGTCACCCCATCTTTACACAGGAAAGACACACATTTTGCAGTTCTCAAGTAGGAGTATTTCCAGGCACCTCTGTAAAGTTATTTAGATGGATTTCTACATTAGCCTCACTATACTTTTAAGTCAGTTATCAGGCATTTAGCAGAAAAAATAGCAGTTTGAGACCTTGGGTGCAGTTAGGCTTCATGTTTCCAGCCTGAAGCAGCACAGGTATAACTCCAGGGGCAGAGCAGTGATGTTTGCAGCTGCAGCAGCTGGATCACTGCTCATCAGGCACAGGGTACCAGCCTGCAGCCCAGCAACGTGGGCAACCACATAAGCCTTCACTGGCTGCTTCAACACACAATCAGATATTTGACTGTCTTTGCAAAGTCAGACAAAATTTGACTGCCTTTCCACCAATGTGGGTAGGGGAACTGTCACGCAGACCTTTCCATTTCCTCTAGCAGACGCCACAGCCTAGCCTGATTTCATCCCCTGTGCTTCCAGAAGGAAAATACCCTCTGTCTTCTTTCTCATCCACAGAGATGACCATGGCAGTACAGCTGTGTGGATCATCATATCACCACACACACCTCGTGTTCTCCCCGCTCATCTCCTTTACTTAGCAACTATTAAAGCAATGAGACATATTATGTTCCTCCCAAGCAAGCCCTACAGAAAATTCTCTGCAGTCTTTGTACGAATGATGCCAGTGGAAAATGTTCCAGTGATGTCAGTCAGTGTGTTATCAGCCTCTCCACGGCACAGCTTTTTGGGCAGTTCATGTCAGTATGCTAAATTAAATAATAATTAAAGTAAGTAACTCAAAAGCGGTTTGGATGTGCTTCCAAATGGAAGTCTTAACAGAAGGGATTGAAAAGGAATAAGAGATACATATGTTTTGATAATCTGAAGTGAGCCAGCTTACCCAAAAAGCCACTTAATTACACCAAAACTGAAACATCTGGTTTAGATTATCTGTTAAAAAAATAGTATGGTGAAAAGTAAACCACTTGGAGAGGAAGCATTAACATTATTCCTGACTTAGAGACTGTCACGACAGAAAACTAATACTTTTTTTTTTGTTATTGTTTTTGTATTTTCACATGATACACAAAGAGGAAACTCAGTAAAGTAAGGAGTCCACTGCCTTCACTCTGAATTAGGCAAAAGGAGGAGCTCGCCCCACCCTGTTCCGAGCAAGCTGGAGAATGACAGTCACAGAGGGACTGCAATGCTGGGGGATGCCAGAGGTACCAGGCTAATTTTTGTCCCTTGTGGATCCTTTGGAATCCACGTGGCTTTCTGAAGTCCTGCCACACTGAGGGTATTTTCACATGAAAAAAAACCAAAACAACCCAACAAACAAAAAAAACCCAACCTGGCAACATTCTGCATTTTGATTTAAGAACATTCCTGTCATTTCTGCTGTCTGCTATTATTTATTTTCAGTACTTTTTTTTCCTCCCAAGTTGCAGCCAAGGAAAGCAAAACCTTGCAAAAGGGTTGCCAGCAATTTTCCTGCACATACAGTAGGTACTCTCCAACCTGGAGATATCCAAATCTCTCCCTGGTACAGTAGCCTGGTATTTCTTAACAGTATCTGTAGCTGAGAAGTCACATTATAGCACTTTAGAACATTTAGAGCCTAAGGAAAACCTTTTATGTGAGCATTTTAAAGCTTAAAGCTCTAATCTAGGACTTGGTATATTTATCCAAGTCCTAAATTATTAATGTTACTCTATTGATTTGATACCTGAAACTCTAACAACAAAACCTGTGCAAACTAATTATGCCTGGCTT